>NC_137044.1:10875176-10882676 GCF_032717465.1 Coenobita brevimanus
CACACACACACACACACACACACACACACACACTCCCCACCCCACTCTCATACCATCCACTCACCTAGTGTATATATAAAAGCGTATTCACAGGCTCCCAACAATTACGGCTTTGGTAGTATGGCCTTTCATTTGCTCACCTGTGTTCCTATTTTGATGGGTTTCATTAGTATTGTAATATTACGGAATTTTACCTGTACAAACGTAGGTAATTTCCGTACTTCCGGTTTGTGTAGATCTCTTCTGGGATTAAGAATGATAGATAAAGTGATAGATAGATAGATGAGGGATTGATAGGTAGGTAGGTAGGTAGGCAGGGACGTAGGTATGGAGATAGACAGTTACAGATAAATGGAAAGAGAGAGAGAGAGAGAGAGAGAGAGAGAGAGAGAGAGAGAGAGAGAGGTAGATAGATAAATAGATGATGGATAGACTTCAGCATGCATTGCTTTCTCTAAAAATGACCTTTCCTTCGCTGGTACTTGTCCAGCATGGGGAAGAGTTTATTATGGTCGTTACTCTCCCCCACTCTGAGGAGAACGATGCTAAAGTGCACCTCATATGGACTGTTGGATTGATATTTACGTTGTGTGTAAATGAATATTGTAACTTATGCACCCTACCTCACACACACACACACACACACACACACACACACACACACACACACACACACACACACACACACACACACACACACACACACACACACACACACTCTCTCTCTCTCTCTCTCTCTCTCTCTCTCTCTCTCTCTCTCTCTCTCTCTCTCTCTCTCTCTCTCTCTCTCTCTTTCTCTGTAAAAAAGTTTTGATTGAAGGAAACCCTATAAGGAAGTCTCCATTGTGCCTCCCTCCCTCTTTTTCTTCCTCCTCTCTTCTCTCCTTTCTTCTCTCCCTCCTTCTTTCTCTTTTTCTCTCGTGCTTTTTCTTTTCCACTTTCCTTCTCTCTTGTGTGTCCTTCCTGTTTTCTTTCCCTGTCTGCCTCCTCCAGTCTTTCTCTCTCTTTTTTCCTTCCCCTTTTTCTTTCTCCTCCTCTCTTCTTTCCTTCCTCCCTCCCTCCGTCCGACGGTCCCTCCCTCCCTCCCTCTATGCCCTCCTTCCTTCCTTCCTTCCTTCCTCCCTATCTTCCTTCCTTCCTTTGTCTCACTACCACATCTCTCCACCTGTCTCCTTTTGTTTCAGTCTTCCCTTTTGTTCCCTCCCTTCTTTTTCTCCTTTTCTTCTCACGTTTTCTTTAGCCCCTCCCCCCTTTTCTTTTATCTTTATTTCCTTCTTTTTTTCTGATTTTCTTCCTGTTTTCTTGTAGGTGTTTTATATGAAGTTTGTTTGTGTATATTTTTGGCTGTTTTAATCTTTCCATACACACACATTTCTATTCGTTGTTCCTCGTTTTTTTTTTTTTAAATCGTGTATGATGTTTGCACGTATTTTTTTTTTTTAGTTCTCTCTCTCTCTCTCTCTCTCTCTCTCTCTCTCTCTCTCTCTCTCTCTCTCTCTCTCTCTCTCTCACACACACACACACACACACACACACACACACACACACACACACACACACACACACACACACACACACACACACACACACACACACACACACACACACACACACACACACACACACAGGAGAATGTAAGAGTGAAGGAAGAAGCCACATAAAACAAAAATGGTCTCATCTTTCACTCCCCTATTAGCTTCAGCATTTTTGTATTAAGTCTTGGCGAAACCTCAGAGGGGATTTTGAGAGAGAGAGAGAGAGAGAGAGGGGGGGGGGAGATACCTTATGATGAAGAGGTTTTGTCCTTTATTACTCCGATGGCAACATTAATAGAATTTAATGATAGATGAATAGATAGAAAGATAGATAGATAGATAGAGAGTTGGACAGACTGACGGACTAATAGACAGATGGAAAGAAAGATAGATAGACAGATAAATAGCCTGACAATAATAGGTTGATAGATAGATAGGTGGAGAGACAGATAGATGATAGATAAACTGCTGTAGACAGACAGACACACAGACAGACTGATAAATCGATAGACAAATACATAGATAAATAGATAGAAAAAAAACAGCCTAATATTTATAATTATAATTCTTTCTAAACCTCATCATTACCTTATTTATTTCCCCAAACTGATTAAATAAGATCCATAGCATAAAAAATGTTCAAAATACGTCTTAGAAGACGTAGACATAGGTAGTTAAGATTCTAAGCCTCCTTCGATCCACTTTTAGGAGACGTAAATCGCTTGGAGTTAGCTAGATTAAATTCCAGAGTTGTCTCTATCATGAGAGGGGGGGTTGGAATCAGTATTAAAACTCTTAGGTATATGTAATGACTGTTTGCTTAAATTGCTTGGTTTTCAGTGGATGTGATGGAAGAGGAATCACACACACACACACACACACACACACACACACACACACACACACACACACACACACACACACACACACACACACACACACACACACACACACACACACACACCCTATCACTTCGCCCCACCTTGTCGTATCATTACCTCCAGAAATCTCTCTTCTCCTCATCCTCTCCTTCCATCTCCCTCCCCCTCTCTGCCCCAAATCCCTACTACATCTCCCCTGACGCTTACCTCTCTCTCCCCCTCCCCCTCTCCTCCCCTCTTCTCTCTCTTCTCTCCCTTTCACCTCCTCTCCTTATGTGACCTTTCATTTTTTCCAACTTCTTAAATCCATTTCTTTTCCTTTCCTTCCTTCCTTTCCATTCTCCCCTTCCCCTTTCCCATCTCTTTCCTCTTCCCATTCCATACTTCCTTCTTCCATCCTCTCCTTTTCCCTTCCCCCCCCCCTATTTTTATTCACCTCTTTTCGTCCTCCCTTACATCAATCACTGTCTCTCCTTCTCATTCTTTTTCGTTCATATTTTTTCCCTCTCCTTCCCTCCTCCTTTCCTTCGTCACCTTTCTCCCGATAGTCCCCCGTTTCACCCACCCATTTCCGTCTCTCTTTTATTCCTCCCTTGTGTTTTTACCCCTTTCATCCCTCCTTCCCCTTTCTGCATTCCTTCCCCCTCCCTTTTCATTCACATCCTTGTTTTCCTCCATATCACTTTTCCATCCTATTTCTTCAACTTTTTCATTTCATCCTCCCTCCTTTAGTCATTTTTTTTCCTCATATTCTTCTCCAACGCTGCCTTTTTCCTTCCCAGCTAATATTGCACCTTTCCATCCTTTCCCCCTTTCATCTCTTCCCTCCTGTCTCGCTCATTTGAACCATCTCTCCCCTCATACCCCCTTCCCTTTCTCTGCCCCCTTTTTTTTTTTCGCCACTCTTCTTCCTTTTTCATCCACCCCTTTCCCTTTTACAGTCACCGCTTCCTTTCTCCCCTCCATCTCCTTTTCGCCCTGTATTCTGTCCCTCCTCTCCCATTTCCCTTTTCTCTCCCTCTTTCCCCCTTCTCTCCATCTCTCCCTCTTTCCTCCATCCCTCCTTTTTTCCTCTCCACAGCCACCCCAAGGCAGGCGTGACCCGACATCCATTGCACCTTTTAGCCCGGATCCCACTTTATCTCCCCTGTTTTTTCAAGGGTGGCCGGCAGAAATAAAATGATGAATGTTTGGCGGGGTGAATGCGGTCGTTAGGGGGTGATGCTTTGTGGGGTGTGTGTGGGAAAGGGTGAGAGTAGTGTGCGATGGATAAAGGGGTGAGGGATAGGGTGCTGTGTTTGTATGAATGAGGGTGAGGGAGTGGGGAGGGGATGAGGAGATGAGGGTGGGTGGAGATTATGTTGGAGTGGGGTTGTGGTGGTGGGAATAGAGGGAGAAGGGGGTAGGGTGAGTGGAGATTATGTTGGGTGGGGTTGTGGTGGTAGGGGTAGGGGATTGGAGAGGGAGGTGCGTGGAGATTATGTTGGGTGGGGTAGTGTGGGTGGGGGAGTAAGAGGAAGCGTTAAATGGGGAAAGAGTGGTATTTACACTGGGGTGGGGTTGTGTTGGGGTGGAGAGTGAAACTGGAGGGAGATTTATGTATTGGTGCGATTGTTTGTGGAGTTGTGGTGTGGGAAGCGAGGTAAGGGTAATAGGAGGGGAGGGATAGGGTGAGTGAGTATGTTGGGGTGGGGGTTGCGTTGGGGCAGGATAGGATTTGTGGGGAGTGGGATGGTTTGTAGAGTTGCGTTGGGGTGGGGAGAGCTAAGTTCAGATTAATGCTTGGGTGAGGTATTGGGTGTGGGTAGGGATAGGAGAAAGGGGATAGGCAGGAAGATGGGAGGGTATAGGTTGATGAAAATTATTTTGGAGTGGAGTTGTGTGAGGATGAGTGCAGGATGAAATTTGTCGCGTGTGGTTGTGTGGATTTGTGTGAGGCGGGTTTACGGTAGGGTGGGGTTCAGTTTATATCACATCAATTTATTATCAGTATTCCTTTTTCATATAATTTCTCTTCCAGTTTTTCTTTCTTTTCTCTTCCAGTTTTTCTCTCTTTTTTTCCTACCTTATCCTCTTTGTTTTCATCTTCATCAGGTATTGTTGTCATATTTTCCTCTCAGCTTTTTTCAGTCTTTCTACCTAATCCTATCTTTCCTCTCTGTGTTCTAACTTCCTACTGGCCCTTCTTATTATCTTTACCTCGTATCTGTCGTATATTTCTCTTCACCTCTTTCTTCAGCTAAGATCATCAGAATTCCTGTGGTAATATACAGAACACGAATAGAGGAAGTAAGTGAAATCTGGCAAACTGCGGACGTAGAGTAAAACGGATATGTGGCTACACTCTCTCTCTCTCTCTCTCTCTCTCTCTCTCACACACACACACACACACACACACACACACACACACACACACACACACACACACACACACACACACACACACACACACACACACACACAAGAAAGGAGCACAAAATGTCTTCATCAATCTCAACTACTATTTCCGTCGCAACCAGGAGAGAGAGAGAGAGAGAGAGAGAGAGAGAGAGAGAAAGAGAGAGAGAGAGAGAGACTCTTATATATGAAAACCAAGGAGTAAGACTGAAATGATAACGACAGTGGAAAGTGGAGAGTTTTGAGGAAATAAAGAAGAAAATGATTATAAACACACACACACACACACACACACACACACACACACACACACACACACACACACACACACACACACACACACACCTCTCGCTGGTGCAGTGGTAACGTTCTCGCTTGCCAACTGGTGGACGGGAGTTCGCGCCTCGCTCAGGTTGCGAAAAGTTTCACTGACGAAGTGGGTGGTTACTGTCCCCCTTGAGCAAGGGGACGGGTGTGTACGTGTGTGAAGGTCACAGCCTTGCCCTTAGATCGGACTATATGAGCTCTCAGCTCCCTTCCGGGAGGGTAAAAAGCTGACGATCACGACCATCAAGTGATCCTGACCGACCCGGTGAATTACAGAGAGAGAGAGAGATAGAGAGAGAGAGAGAGAATAAAACTAGCTGCAGACCATCCATCAGCAGCAGAGTGCCTCCTTCTCCTTCAACAACTCTCCAAAACTTCCCCTCTCCTTCTTCTTCTCTTCCGATCTGTCGCTCTCAAGAAATTTTAGGTCTTCATATTTTTTTTAGTGCAGTGTTCCCTTGATCGTTTTCTTTATTATTTCAGATTTAGTTCTTTCAGCCTCTCTCTCTCTCTCTCTCTCTCTCTCTCTCTCTCTCTCTCTCTCTCTCTCTCTCTCTCTCTCACTACAGTTACACTTTGATTGTTTTACTACTGTATTTTGGAATTGTGAGTGGGGGCCAATATTTCTTTAATTACCCCTCAATTATTTTCACTCGATTAATTTAGGGGGCAGATTTCTTTTTTTCTCTCACATTTACTCCTGGTTGTCTTTTCTATTGTTCATTTTTTTGTGTGTGTACTTTTATTTGCTGCATTTACCTCTTGATATTTTTTTATTTTTTTTGCGGGGGGGGGGGAATTCATATCCATTATACAGTACTTTTTTTTTTTTTGCTGGTTCATTTTTTAAATATTACAGTTACCTTTTTATTGTTTTTCTCTCATCTCAGGTTAATTATTAGTGTTTGACCATGTATTTTTACCTCGTCTACATTTTTTCCAGATTTTTTGTCTGCCCATATAGGCTCTCGCAATTTTCCTTTAATTGTTTTCTCCTGGTTAAAGTATATGTATTAATGATTTCTGATAATAACTTTTTCTTTCTTTATATGAGGATTTATTGGTGTGATTCGATAAATTTCTTTATTGTTTTTTTTTTTTTTTTTCCTAAATTGGCTACATCAATGAAATAGATTATTGATTAACCATGTATTTTCTTTGGACAATATTATTAATCAATGGCGTCTCTCTTGTTTTGTACCAGAGATGAAAGTTTGTCACATATCATCTTTGTTGTAAATACTTACTGGCTCTCCTTCTTATCTCTAGTATCACACCAATATAATTTTTATAATTTTGTTGGCTGTTTTTCTGATCTCTCTAATAGCACACCAATACACACGTGAAAAAAATACCACGAGAAAATACCACAGGATCCCCGTTTTCTTTGTCAGGAGAGGAATGTGGTGTGTCCCGTTTTGAGTCCTCCCGGGTTGGTAGTGAGAAAGTGGATTTATGATTTAGTTGTATATTAGTTTTAGATGCTTTTATCCTTATGTACAGAGCAGGGGCGGCATTAGAGAGATAGAGAGAGAGAGAGAGAGAGAGAGAGAGAGAGAGAGAGAGAGAGAGAGAGCAGTGGATCAGCGAGAGGAAGCGAGAGGAGGAAGTGTGGAGCAAGAAACAGGCCAAGACAGGAAGCTGTAGATCTCTCTCTCTCTCTCTCTCTCTCTCTCTCTCTCTCTCTCTCTCTCTCTCTCTCTCTACGCGTGAATGTAAATATGTACTGTATATAGTCATGTATGTAATTTATCCATCTATCCATCTGCCTGTATATTCATCTGTCTGTCTATCTATCTATCTATGTCTTTCTGCCCATCTGTCTGCATCTGTCGGTCGACCTGTTTTAACGTAATGCATTTTATTAATATTAAGACTCGGTTTCTTCACTGTCTCTGACACACACACACACACACACACACACACACACACACACACACACACACACACACACACAGAGAGAGAGAGAGAGAGGCTGATTCAGTTCCCCCTGTCACTCTGAATGGCCCCTCCTTTTTCCCCTCTCGTCTCCTTAGCATAAAGTTTCCCCTCTTATTCTAAATCCCTTTCCTTTTATACAGAGATACGGAACGTGGCCAGAATATTATCTTTAGTTTGTATTTACTTACTTTAATTTCTTTTTCTCCTGTTATTCTCTTGTATGTTTTCCTCTCTCTTCCTTTACTGTGTTTGTTTTTCTCATTTTTCTTATTTTTTTTTTAAATCAGAGTATTGGTTGGGTAACTCTGGTATTTATTTATTTTTTATTTTTTTTTTTTTTTGAGAGAGAGAGAGAGAGAGAGAGAGAGAGAGAGTGTGTACTGGTACACCTAACCCGTTCAGTACAATGATGTCGTTTT
>NC_137044.1:10887676-10902676 GCF_032717465.1 Coenobita brevimanus
GAAGAAAAGGTGAAGGAAGGGAAGCGGTGAGGAAGACAGGGAAAAGAAGGGAGTGAGGGAGGGAGGGAAGGAGGGATGGATGGATTTATATGACTAATAAATCCGGGTTGAGCTGAAGGGTGAGGTTTCTTCGATACAAGAGGTTTTAGACGGGGAGATGGGGGGGTATTGGATTTATGGCCATACTGTCTGTCTTCTCGCTCACTCTTTCTGTCCCTCCTCCTCCCCTTTCTGTCCCCCCATCTTTTCATTCTCCCCCTCTCCCTTCCTTCGCCCTCTCTTTTCCATCATTCTTCTTCGTACTCCTCTCCCTTTTATATATACTGTACACAACGCTTCCACTGTCTGTCTGCCTTCCTTTCCATCTTTTTTCCTGTCTGTCTCTTCCTCTTCCTTCTTCTTACTAATCTGTCTCCCACTCTAGTTCCTCCCTTCCTTCCTTTTCTCCCTTCCTCCGTCTTCTTGTTTATCTCTCTCCGCCTTTACCCCTCCCCCCCTCTTCCTTCTGCTTCTCTTGTTTTTCTTTTTGCATACCCTCCTTCCCTCTCCTCTCATTCTCCCCTCCTTCTTCCTGTTTATCTCCCCCGTCCCTCTCTTCTTTCCGTTCATCCCTCTCCATTTGTCTACGCCTTTCCTTCCGTGCCTCTCCCCCTCCCCTCCCCTCCCCTCTCCCTTCTCTTCCTTTCCCCCTCCAGTCCCATCTAGTACACCCCCCTCATGTCGAGGATAAATCACCCTATTAATCCACAATCACCGTGACACTCTCGCTCCTCTACCAGTATACCGTATATCACCACACACACACACACACACACACACACACACACACACACACACAATTAGAGAGAGAGAGAGAGAGAGAGAGAGAGAGAGAGAGGCAAGAATCAGTTTGACCCTTTAAATTTCTTTAACACAAATGCCACTGATGTTCCACAGTACCCAGTAACGTGTCATAAGAACACCCCCGCTAATCCCAGTAAAACAATTCTGAAATAGCGAGTCCTCATGTGTATTCAGTATGGACGGTGCGTAGTACCATAGATGTGAGGATTTGTGAAGGTGTTTAGCACAGGAGGACGGCTGGACTTTGGGGAATGGGACTATCAGTAGTGTGTGTGTGTGTGTGTGTGTGTGTGTGTGTGTGTGTGTGTGTGTGTGTGTGTGTGTGTGTGTAGCCCCAGCACCGTCACCATCATTATCACTATCCATCTCTCTCTCGGGACTAAACCTTGTAGTGGTGGAAGGGAGAAAATTACAATCCAGTTGATTATTTTCACGGCGCATCCATACACTTCCCCTGACACTATTAATCCCTTGAAATCCCATGTCCCATCCTTTATAGCCTTAATATTATTCACCGTCAGACGATTTTCAGGTTTAGAGAGGCCCTTGGGGGAGGAGGGATTACAAACTATATCCACGAAACCACTTCAGGATGAGGACGTATTTCATTATTAATATTTGGCTATGATCAGTTTATTTTCTTAGCATAGGAGACGCCCCATCGTGCAGAAGTGGTTGAATATTACCCCTATACACCTCTCTCTCTCTCTCTCTCTCTCTCTCTCTCTCTCTGAACAGACCTTTCGTACTGAAGAGGTTCTGTGTGGTATGGATGTGGATGACTTTTTTTTGTACGAGATCTCTAATTCCATAGACGAGACTTTGAAGCGAGACCCCGAACTCCTGAACGAGACTAAACAAGACCCGGGTTCCCTAGACGAGACCCTAAAACGAGACCCCGAATCCTTATACGAGATTCCAAGACGAGACCCCGAATCCTTGAACCAGACTAAAACCCCTCCCCCCTCTTTCCTAAAATCCCTAAACGAGACCTTAAAACGAGACCGCAAAATCCTTGGACGAGACCTGGAAATGAGACCCCCAAATCCCTAAACGAGACTGCAAAATCCCTAAACGAGACCTTAAAACGAGACCCCAAATCCCTAAACGAGACCTTAAAACGAGACCCCAAATCCCTAAACGAGACCTTAAAACGAGACCCCAAATCCCTAAACGAGACCTTAAAACGAGACCCCAAATCCCTAAACGAGACCTTAAAACGAGACCCCAAATCCCTGAACGAGACCTTAAAACGAGACCCCAAATCCCTAAACGAGACCTTAAAACGAGACCCCAAATCCCTAAACGAGACCTTAAAACGAGACCCCAAATCCCTAAACGAGACCTTAAAACGAGACCCGAAGCATTTTATCCCTCAAGGCCGGTACGTATGCCGTTTTCTCTCTTTTTTTTTTAGGGGTTCCTTTCTTTAATGTATTTAGATGAGATTCAGAGAGGAAATTTGATAAAGAGGAGTACTGGAAGTTGAGGGGGCTAGTGAATTGATTATTGATGGCTGAGTAGGTCTGTCTGGTTGGATGAACGTACGCACGGTGATATACGCACACGCCCTTTATACGCACACACACTTAAACGCACACGCGCTTATACGCACACACATAGACACATACGCGGATACATACATATATACACAGAAGCACTTACTGTACATTTATGCAGACATACGGACACCCATGTGCACACATTTACGCACACACGGACAGAGATACACATACGCGCATACATACATATATAAGCGCAGAAATACGAAGACATACACTCACATATATGAAAACAGGCACACAGCATACTCAGACACATAGACACACACAGGCGCACACACGTAGACACATGCACACATATACATACATACACACATCAACAATCATACATGGACCACAGCAACATATAAAGATGCATCGACATACAAACCACATACACAAATACGTACACATATACACAGATATATACATACAGTGAACCACACGCACACACACACACACACACACACACACACACACACACACACACACACACACACACACACACACACACACACACACACAGATATATACATACAGAGAACCACACGCGCACACACACACACACACACACACACACACACACACACACACACACACACACACACACACTGGGACTGACAGTAATTATTGTGAGCATTTACCAAGGGATATGGGAATGGGAGGGGAGGGGAAGGGGGAGGGGAGGGGAAGGAGGAAGGGAGGAAAGGAGGGGAGGGGAGTTGTCTCTTGATGGATGGAGGGTCCCAGGGGAGGAGGGGAGAGAAGGAGGGAGGAAAGGAAGGAGGAGGAAAGAGAAGGAGGGAGGTAAAGAAATCTAGGAGAGAGGAGGAGGGTGGAAGAGAAGTGAGAGGAAAGAGGGAAGAGGAAAAGGAAGCAGGTAGGGACAAAAATTACTAAGAGAGAGAGAGAGAGAGGGTGGGAGGGAGGGAGGGAGGGAGGGAGAGAGAGAGAGAGGGGGGGGGAAGGAGGAGGGACTATCCATTGATACAGTAGACAGTGATGGAGAGACGGAGGGAGGGAGGGAGGGGGGAAGAGGGAGGGAAGGGAGGGAGGAAGGGAGACGTTAAGACATGGATAAGGCAGGAAGGCAAATGTGGAGAGAGAGAGAGAGAGAGAGAGAGGGAGGGAGGGAGGGAGGGAGGGAAGGAAGACCAAGGATTAATAACTCCAGCGGAAGTAGGGAAGATTAGGGAGCAAGTAGGCAGGAAGGGAGGAAGGTATCTAGGGAGGTAAGCAGGTAGGTAGGGAGCTTGGGAGGCAAGTAGGAAGGTAGATAGGTAGGTAGGTAGGTAGGGAGATAGGTAGGTAGGTAGGTAAGTGGGATAATTGGCTAGTAGGTAGGCGGGGAGGGAGGTTTAAGTAGGTAGGTAGGTAGGTAGGTAGGTAGGAGATTGGAAGGTTAGTAGATATATTTGGAAGTAGAAAGGTAAGCTGAGAGGTAGATAGGGAGTCATATAGGTAGGTAGGTAGGTAGGTAGGTAGGTTGAACTGGTATATATATATATGTGTAGGTAGAAAGGTGAGCTGGGAGGAAGGTAGGGAGATAGGTAGTTAGGCAGGTATACAGGGAGGGAAAGAGGTAGGTAGGGTAGAGTGGACAGGTAGGTAAGTAGGAAGACAGCAGAGTAAGTAGGTATGCAGGAAGGCATACATAAAGAAAAGTTGGCATTTAGACGGTAGGTAAGTATGTAGGTAGGTAGGTAAGTATTAAATATGGTGTTAATGGTGACATATTTTAAAGGGTGTAGGTAGGAAGATGGCAGAGGGTCAGGGAGAAGGGAGAGAAGGTAGGGAAGAAAGGAAGGGAGAAAATGAGAGGGAGGGAGGAAGTATGGGAGGGGAAATGAAGGCAGGTGTGATGGAGAGAGTGAAAAAGAGAGGGAAGGAGGGAGGGAGCGAGGGAGGGTATAGAGTAGAGGATTTATGGAGAGAGAGAGAGAGAGAGAGAGGGTGTATTGAGTAATGGTGTGTGAGCCATAGGTTAAGTTGTGAAGGGGGAAGAGAGGGGGTTGGAGGGAGAGAGGGAGAGATGTATGGAGGGAGGAGGAAAGGAGGGAGGAAGGAATGAAAGGGAATAGGAGGAAGGGAAGGGAGGAGGAGGGAGGGAGAGAGGAAGAGATGGATAGAGAAAGAATAGGGGAGAGGAAAGAGGGAGTGATGAATAGTGCGAGGTGGAAGGGAGGGGGGAAAGAAAGGAAGGGAGGAGGAGGAAGGGAGAGAAAGGGAGAGATTGATGGAGCAGGGAAGGAAGAAAGAATGTAAGGAAATGACAGATGGTGATTGTGATGATGGTGGTTATAGACAAAAGATAAGGTGATAGTGGTGGTTGTGGTGATGATGGGACGATGGTGGTGGTAGTTATGATGATGGTTGTAGGAAACTTGATCAGGCAATGATGGTAGTTGCGATGGTGGTAGTCGTGGTGATGGTAGAAATGGTGGTAATTGCTGTGATGACAGAGAAATGGTGGTAGTTGTGGTGGTGACGGAAAATACTGTTGTAGTTGTGATGATGGTGGTTGTAGAGAGAGGGATCATGTAATCGTGGTAGTTGTAGTGGGGGATGAGAAAATAGTGGTAGTAGAAAACGAATCAGGTAATGGTGGTAGAGGCAATGGTGGTGATTGTGGTGATTCAGGTGACTGTGGTGTGCTGGTTGTCGCCGTGATGGTGGTAGTAAGAATGGTGGTTGATGGTGGTTGTGGTTGGAGGACGAGGAGGGGAAGAGGACGAGGAAGAGGAGGAGGAGGAGGAGAAGGCGGAGGAGGAGGAGGAGGAGGAAGAGGAGGAGGAGGAGGAGGAGGAGGAGGAGGAGTTAGGTGCTAGTACGTATATATTTAAGAAGAAAAAAAAAAAGCTCCAGTGAGAGAGAGAGAGAGAGAGAGAGAGAGAGAGAGAGAGAGAGAGTAGGGTAATCCACAGATGGGCCTTTAGTCATAAATAAGGGAGGTTATGATGGTAGTCAGAATAGGGGGAGGAAGGGAGGGAGGGAGGAAAGGGAAGGGAAGGGAAGGGAGGGAAGGAATAGGGATGGTGGTATGGGATGGGAGGGGGATGGAGGAGAGAAGGGACGGGAAGAGAGGAAAGGGGGAAGGAGGGAGGGAAGCAAAGGGAAAGACAAGGAGGAGAGGAGGAAGAGAGAGGGAATGAGAAAAGAGGAAGAGAGAGGGGAGAGGAAAGAGGACAGAGTAGGGATAAAATGTGAAGAGTAAAAGAGGGAGGAAGGGAAAAAGAGAGAAACAGAGGGAGAGAAGGATGGAGGGAAGAAGGACTAGAAGGAGGAAAGAGGGAGGAATGGAGAGAAGAAACAAGGAAGGAGAATGGGAGGGGAAGGGTCTAGACGTTGAGAAATGGAGGGATGAAAGGGAAGGAGGAGATGTAGAGGGAGGGGAGAGAGAAGGGAGAAGAGTGGGAGGAAGGAAGTGAGGGGAGAGGGGAAGGATGGATGATTGAAGTAAGTGGAGAGGAAAGAATGGAAGGGTAGAGAGAGGGAGGGATGGGAGAGGGAGGAAAGGGGCAAAAAATGGAGAGAATGGGAGGAGGATGAATGGACAGGAGGGAGGAAGAATGAAGGAAAGTGGGAGGGTTGGCAAGGGATGGTAAATATGAAGGAGAGGAAGGAGGGAAGGAATAAGTAAAGAAAAAGGAAGGAAACTCTAAGTAAGGAAGGAAGAAGGGAAGGAAGGAAGGAAGATTGACAGGAAGAGCAGGAAGGAGACGATGAGGAATGAGGTGAGAGAGAGAGAGAGAGAGAGAGAGAGAGAGAGGAGTAATGGATAAAGATGGGAAGGAGGAGGGAAGGAGAGTAATGGGAGTTGGAAAAGAGGGAGAAGGATTGATGAGGTGAGAAAGAGAGAAGAAGATTTAAGAGAGGCTGGAAAGAGAGACATTAAAGAAAGAGAGGAGGAGAGAAGAGGTAAGGAAGGAGGGAAATGAAGGTAAATGGGATGAAAGATATTGAGAGCGAGAGAGAGAGAGAGAGAGAGAGAGAGAGAGAGAGAGAGAGAAATTGAGAGAGAGAGGGGGGGAGAGAGAGAAAGAGAGAGAGAGAGAGAGAGAGAGAGAGGAATGAAAGTGAGTGGAAGGGAGGAAGGAAGGGAAAGTGAAAGTAATGATAGTCAAGGGAGGAAAGTGAGGGAGAAAAAGGGAGGAAATGTGAAAAGAAGGGAGAAAAGGAGACAAATTGCGGTTGACTGGGAGGAAGGGAGGGAGGGAAGGCGAGAGGGAGGAGGAGGGAAGGAGACAGAGGTGAAATTTAGAGGAAACAATGAGAGAGAGAGAGAGAGAGAGAGAGAGAGAGAGAGAGAGAGAGAGAGAGAGAGAGAATAATGTAAATAGATAGACAGGTAATTGTATATAAGGTTTTTCGATAGGTAAGAAAATCGAGTTAGTGTTCAGATAGATAGATAGATCACTAGATAGATGCATGTTGGCCAGTAAATAGGTAGATAGTTTGGTAGATCAACAGGTAGGTAGGTAGGTAGATGGTAAGTAGGTAGGTAGGAAGATAGTTATAGGCTGGTTAATTGGTGGGTAGATTTGTAATGATGTAGGTAGGTAATAACGTTGATTGGTTGGTAGAAGGATATGTAGGCTGATTAGTGGGCAGGTGCACACGTATGTAGGTAGGTAGGTAGGTAGGTAGGTCGGTAGGTCAGTAGGAAGGTAGGTAGCTAGGTAGGTAGGTAGATAGGTATGTAAGTATATTGAATTTACAGGTAGGTATGTACGCAGTTAATTGTGTTTACAAATAATATGTACTCGCATGTCTAGGTAGGTAGGCAGATATAAAGGTATGTATGTGGGTAGGTAGGTAAGTAGGTAGGTAGGTAGGTAAGTGGACAGGTAGGTAATTTCCAGACCCAAATATAACCCTCTTTTTGATTCCAACACCCACAGCTTAAAGCCAGTGGACGACATAAACAAACTCACTCACCTTTTTTTTCACTTTTTTCCCCAACTTTTCCTTCCACACATTTTTGCAGCTCCCAGAATGTCCAATTAATATTTCCCTTTGAGTTTCGGCCCCCGCAATTCTGAATATCGCACCAACCAGTTTATACAGAATTTATATATATATCAAAGACGCCTGGGAAATGGCATAGGGAAATATATTTGAGTTTATTCCTTGGTTGCTGGCCTCTTTGATAGTGTCTTTTTGATGTTTTTTATTATTATTATTATTTTTTTTTAGGCGACCGTTCCGTTGTGTTGAGAAGGCTGTGTGTGTGTGTGTGTGTGTGTGTGTGTGTGTGTGTGTGTGTGTGTGTGTGTGTGTGTGTACAAGACTCTCTCAAATCACCAGATCGTTCGTTTCCAGATGCCCAGTTTTTGTTGATAGTTTTTTTGTGACTGATAATTTTCAGTTTACTTGCAGTACAGTACCTTATTTATCATCGTATCTTCCTCGTCTTCACCCTCCTCTTCCTCCTCCTCCTCCTCCTCTTTATCATCATTATCATCATCATCATCATCATCATCATCATCATCGTCATCATCAAAATTCTCCTCCTCCTCCTCCTCATCATCATCATCATCATCATCATCATTATCATCATCGTTATCCGCTGTAATTAAACGAGATTTTGTGTCAGAAAAAAACAAAACAAATAAAAGCACAAAATTAAGAGAAATGGGACACACATCTCCTTTCACCCATTATTTAAAAAAAAAAAACAGGATTTTTTTTTACCCTAGTGCTATTTTTTTTTTTTTTCTCGTATCCATATTTTCTGAAATCTTTGAAGTTCTTATTGATCACCTTATCATGTCTGGGGAAGGAGTTGTAAGCATGCTCTTCGTATTTCACAATTTTTTCGCATCAATTTCGTCCTTTTTTTTCATGTTTTTCGCGGTCCTTTGAAATCATTAGTGTTCGCTCTGCCGTGGTGTGCAATTGAAGTGTGTGTGTGTGTGTGTGTGTGTGTGTGTGTGTGTGTGATTTTCTTTTTTGTTTTCGTGTTGTTTATAGTCCTGTGAGAGTTTTGGTTTTATCCTTCTTAGTGTGAGTGATTAATTCATCTTTTAACTTTACTCCTATTCAGTTCTTTCTTTCCTCTTCGTTCAACCATCGTTTTTTCCTACACATTCGCCCACCTGTCCAACCATCTTCAGACTCACTTATATAACACTCTTTTCACCTCCCATTCATATCCACTCTATAGGCGAGCATCTAAGCACATATAAGCACATTTCCTTTCACCCTCTGATCAGTACACCTCCATACACCACATACTACTCAAGTCTATGTATTTCCTGTTCTGTATTTCTCCCACCCTCTGATAAATACACCTCCTTGCCCCACGTACTCTATATTTCCCACCTAATAATAATAATATTATTATTATTATTATTATTATTATTATTATTATTATTACCATCATGCCCTGTAGTATAGTTCGTGGTATCACTTCCCCACAATAACCATAAATCCTTCTCTCTCTTCCCTTCCCAGACACATAAACATAAACTTTTGTTGTTTATACTGCTCTCTCTCTCTCTCTCTCTCTCTCTCTCTCTCTCTCTCTCTTTATTTTCCACTATTTTTCCCATTTCAATTTTTTACCTTTCATCTCACTTCTACACCCTTTCTGTATTTCAGCCTCTCTCTCTCTCTCTCTCTCTCTCTCTCTCTCTCTCTCTCTCTCTCTCTCTCTCTCTCTCTCTCTCTCTCTCTCTCTCTCTCTCTCTCTCTCTCTCTCTCTCCCATTTTTACGACTTCCTTCTCTTCCTTTTACGAGCCTTTATCACTCTCCTTTTCCTAACTTTCCTCTTTTTCCTGTCTTATTTTCTTCCTCCATGCCTGTCTCCCTCCTTTCTTACCCATTCTCTCTCTCTCTCTCTCTCTCTCTCTCTCTCTCTCTCTCTCTCATTTCTTTGCTATTTCCGCGTATTTCCTCCTGTTTTCCACGGCCATTTTCTTTCTTTTTATTTTCCACAATATTTTCCCCAGTTCTGTCTTTTTCTCCTTTACTACAGGTATATAGTTCTGTTTACTGTGTTTTCTTTTCTCTTCTCTCTCTTCTTCTTCTTCATCTTTTTCTTCTTCTACTTCCTCTTCTACTTAGTCTTCTGCCTCCTCTTCCCTCTCCCTTCCATCTTCTCCTTGTCCTTCTTCTTCATCTTCTTTGTTTATTACTATTCTGTTTATTGTTTGTTTTTTCTACCTGGCCATTGTTTATCGATAATTATAATGGGTGGTCACAGTCGAATGCTTCCCCTCCTCTCCCTTCCTTAACCCCATCTTCCCTTCTTCTTTCCTTCCTTCTCTTCCCTCCCTCTCTCGCTCCTTCCGTCCCTTCCCCTCTCCCTAACTCCCTCCTTCCTTCCCTCTCTCTCTCCCCCACCTTTCCTTCCCATCCTTCCTTCCTGCCTTCCTTCCTACCTTCCTTCCTTCCTTCCTTCCTTCCTTCCTTCCTTCCATCCTTCCTTCCTTCCTTCTCTCCCTCCTTCCTTCCCTCCCCTCCGTCGGTCACGGATATTGTCCCTGATGATAACATTGTTTACCACTCCAACCATCACCACGTCGTTACCAGAGAGAGAGAGAGAGAGAGAGAGAGAGAGAGAGAGAGAGAGAGAATGTTGTTACTGAGGAGGTAGGAAGAGGAAAGGAAGAGAGAAAGGAAAACGCGGACGAAGATGGAGAGAAATGAAGGGAAACAGCAGTGAAAAGCCATTAAGTTATCAGAGAGAAAGAGAGAGAGAGAGAGAGAGAGAGAGAGAGAGAGAGAGAGAGAGAGAGAGAGCCGAGGGCGGATGTGCGATTTTCTGGGAGTGAGCTGAGAAGAAAGCGAGAGATTTTTAGGAAGAGAGTGAGGGAAGAGACATGTAGAGGGAGGGAGTTTTACGGAGAGAGAGAGAGAGAGAGAGAGAGAGAGAGAGAGAGAGAGAGAGAAACAGTATTACCAGTCAATCTTCCTCTACACTCCACCTAAATAAAATCATAAAAGGCAAAAGATAATGAGATTTTGAGGAGACAAATACGTGAATAATTTCCATAGAGAAGTAGACAGATTAAGAGGGCATTTAAGGTCGATAATTTAAGGGTAATGATAATCAGTAATGAGGGAGGATGACTTGGAAGGGGTAAATGAGGTGATTAGAGGTAATTTAGAAGGTTGAGTGTGTAATTAAAGTGAGAGGAAATTCTTAAGTGGTTTTTTTTCACTCTGGCTCCTATGACTCACTCTCAGCTGAATAAAATCGTCTTGTTTTAGGTTTAAATATGATAATAGTGTTTTTTTCTTTGGCTGCGAGAGGGTTAAGTAGTGGTACATTAACGTCCTCGTCTTTTCCTACTTTCTGCTTTCCTCTCTCTCTCTCTCTCTCTCTCTCTCTCTCTCTCTCTCTCTCTCTCTCTCCCTTTTTACCTCCATTCTCTTTCATTCTTGTTCCTTCTCTCTTTCCCTACTGTGTTCTTTTTCTCCGCAACCCCATTCTTTCCTTCATTCCTTCTTTTCCATACTTGTCATCCCCTGCCTCTTCCTTTTCCATTCCTTCCACCTTCCTCGTTTCTCTCCCTCTTTCTATCCTTCCGTCGTCCCTTCCCCCCTCCTTCCTTCCCCCCTCCTTCCTTCCCCCCTCCTTCCTTCCCCCCTCCTTCCTTCCCCCTCCTTCCTTCTTCCTCCTTCCATCTGTGCCTATTTTCATTAGTTCTCTCATTCACTCATTTCTTCCTTCCGTCTCTCCCTCCACCCTTCACTTTCTCCCTCCCTCCCTCCCTTCCTCCTTCACTCTCTTCCCACCCTCCCTCGCGCCTTCCCTCCCTCCCTCCCTCCTTCTAGAGACTAAATTGAAGGGACAGTCAGCCTCCCTCGGGAAAATCCCCTTGGTGCTTCCCCTCTTTTCATACCTCCCTCCTTCTCTCCCTCCTTCCTTATCTCCCTCCTTCTCCCCCTCCTTCTCTCTCTCCTTCTTTATCTCCCTCCCTTATCTCCCTCCTGCTTTCCCTCCTTCTCTCTCTTCCTCCTTATCTCACTCCTTCGTTGTTCTCTTCCATCTTTCCATTCCACCGTCCTTCCTTATCTCCCTCAGACCCCCCTTCTCTACCCTCTCCCTTCCATCCCTCCTCCCCTTATATATATATATATATATATATATATATATATATATATATATATATATATATATTATAAGAGGAATAAGGGTATTAAATAACTTAAAATTCTACTTTAATAACAACATAGAAAACGGGGATGAAAATTTTTGGTCTCCCTCAAAAAAAGAAAAGAAAAAAACAAAAATATTCAGAGTGGCTCGGGCTTTGACTGGTGGACTGGAAAATTTTAATGGCGATAATTGTTGTAGCTGTGATCATTATTATTATTATTATTATAATAATAATAATAATAATTATTATTATTATTATTATTTTTGTTGTTGTTCGTACCATCCTCCTCCTCCTCCTTTCCTCCTCCTCCTCCTCTTCTTCTTCTTCTTCTTTTTCGACATCGCCAGTGAGTGAGAATTTATTTTATGTGGGGCCATGCGAAAGTCCGGCCGGTTCTTGGTCAACGGAGAGAGAGAGAGAGAGAGAGAGAGAGAGAGAGAGAGAGAGGAAATAGTAGACATAAACACCTTAGGAGGACACAGTAAGATTTAAGAGGGAAGAAGAAAGACATGGAGAGGAAGGAAGGGAAGAGAAAATACTGGGAGAGAAGGAGAGGGTAAAGACAGGGAGGGAGAGAGTGAGAAGAAGAGTAAAGATGATGATGGGATAGGAAAGGAAAAAGAGAGAAATGTGCTCCTGTTCTTTCAAGTTTCTCTCTCTCTCTCTCTCTCTCTCTCTCTCTCTCTCTTCCTTTCATAGTCCCTACCTCCCTCCCTCCCTTCTCTCCATCTTTCTCTCCATACGTCCCGAAACTCCTCCCACTTCCTGATGGTGTTTTCCTTCCTTTCCTCCATCTCTCCCTCCATCCATTATTCCTCCTTCTCTCCCTCCTTCCTCCTTCTCTCCCTCTTTCCTCCTTCTCTCCCTCCTGTATTATTTCTCTTTCCCTCTCATTTTCTTTCTTGCCTACTCTCTTCCATCTTTTATTTTTATTCTTTCTTTGGCTCTAATTATTTCTCCATATTTCCCTTTATTCTTAATCTGTGCTTTGTTTGTCTGTGTGTCACTTTCTCTCTGCCTGTGCATTTTTAAGCCTGTCTGTTTATCTGTCTCTGTCTTTCAGTCTATATATGTATCTGTGTATGTGTCTGTCTATCTGTCTATCTACCTATCTATCTATCTATCTGTATTTCTGTTTCTTCATCCTTCAACACTTGGGTATATCCCGACTCGTGCCTTTTTTCCAGCACGTGCGTCTATCTCACTGCATGCGTCGGTCCCAGCACGAGCCTAACCCCCATATTCAAGGCACGTGACCTATCTTTGCACATGCGTCTTCCCTCGAACGTGCAAGTACATGTCTTCATTCAAGCACGTGTCTCAAGCACCATCACGTGTCGCAACCCTAGCACGTACCCACACACCAACACGTGCCTCTCTCTCTGAACACGTAACCCTACCCTAGCACGTGTCTTTGTTGTGGTGAAGAGTGAAGAGTGACTCCTTCGTGTGGTGCCACTGATGTAAAGGTTGGATCAGCAGCCTGGCTATACATACGTCCCTCCACCACTTCCTTGTTTCCCAGAAGGAGGATGGTGGACTGAAGGAGAAGGACAACTTAAGCCTGCAGTCCACTGGGTTTACATTTAAGACGAGCCTGGGTAAAGAGGAAGAAAAGAGATGATGAAGAAGAAGAACGAAGAGGAGGAGGAGAAGGAAGGAAGGAAGATTATGAAGAAGAAGTAGAAGAAGGAAGAGGGGAGAAAAAGAAGAAGACGGTGATGATGAATAAAAGAAACATCAGCAGCAAAAACGTACATAATCAAGTGCAAGTACTGTACGTGTAACAAACTCAGAAACGTGCTTTGTTCCCTCACGTGTCTCCCCCCTAGCACGGGCCTCTTAGAAGCACGTGAAGCCTGCCACGTGCTAATGACGTGAACAGTATGGGTTTCCTCGTGTTACGGTACATTAGGGGCTGAGTCAGGAGGGGAGAGAGAGAGAGAGAGAGAGAGAGGAAGGAAGAAGGGAAAGAGACATAGCATGGGGTAAGGGACACTGGAGATGGAGAGAGAAAGGGAAGAGAGAGCAGGAGAGAGAGAGAGAGAGAGAGAGAGAGAGAGACTGGTGGGAGGGTGATGTATGATGAGAGGAGCAGAGGCCAAACACACCATTACTGTCCATTTCTCTTCACATCCTCCCTCGCTTACCCCTCCTCTCTCTCTCTCTCTCTCTCTCTCTCTCTCTCTCTCTCTCACACACACACACACACACACACACACACACACACACACACACACACACACACACACACACACACACACAAACACACACACACACACACACACACACACACACACACACACACACACACACACACACAGATAAAGGTGGTGGGGAGCATAGTATTTCCGTCCTACCCCAGTGCACAGTGTGATGTGATGGACGTGAGGACAGAGGGGAGTGGGGAGGAAAGATGTGGAGAAATGGAGAAAGGAGGGAAGGGAGAGAGAGGGAAGGATGGAGGAGGAAATGATGGAAGAATCGAAGAGAGAGAGAGAGAGAGAGAGAGAGAGAGAGCTGGAGGGAGAGAGGGGAGGGGAAGAGGGGAAGCCGAAGTAACGGAAGGAAGAAAGAGAGTTGAACAGAAAAGAAATGGAAGAGAAAGAGGAGGGGAGGAAGAAATGGAATGGAGAGAGAAGGAAGGGAGGAAGAGAGAAGAGAGCATTAAGAAGAGTGAAGAGTGTACGGAACAGCATACTAAAATGGAGAATTGTATGAAGGACGATATGTAATAAAAAATAAATGGTGATGCGACCGAGGTAAACCGCCGAAAAATCAGTGGGGCTTGTTGAAGATTTTTCCATTTTTCACCCCCATGATTATTTTTTAAGTCAAGCTGCCACCAACCAATTATTTCCATGGATTTATTATTCATAAAAACACTCACAGTTTATATTTCTATTACTATATAACACATATATATATCTACAGTCTTTATCCATAAGTTTCCTTCAGTAATAGTAGTTTATTGTCACTGTAGGGATTCAATTTCTTTCAGTAAAATACGTAGCATTCACTTTCTCGTCCTGTATACTAGCATTGAGAGTGAATGACACTTTCACCTTCACTCTCATAACTCATAGTATTCATACATGCTAGAGTGAAACTTTCACTTTCATTACTCCTTGTATTTGTGGTAGGTGGTGGCGACCATCATCCACTCACTTGATGTAGTGCTGCCTACTTCTTCCTTAGCCTTTACCATTCTTTTTCTGTGCCTGCCCTCCTCTCTTCCTACTTCTCCCATCTTTCCTGT
This sequence comes from Coenobita brevimanus, assembly GCF_032717465.1. Taxonomy (NCBI): domain Eukaryota; kingdom Metazoa; phylum Arthropoda; class Malacostraca; order Decapoda; family Coenobitidae; genus Coenobita; species Coenobita brevimanus. The sequence goes on from NC_137044.1 coordinate 10,902,431, forward strand.
CACTTCTTATTGCTTTTCTTTCCCTTACAGGTGGCTTTACATCGAGTGACAAGCCAAATGGTTTCATGTAATCCAAGAAACTATTTACAACGCTGGGTGGTAACCATATAACCAGACCATATGTGCTCCCTACGTGTCAGCAAGTGGGTTGGTGGAGGATTAGTGCCCCTCCCCGTAAAATAAATAACTCAAAGTCAAATGACCACCCCTTCCGGGATTATGGCGTCTGGCAATAGATAGATAGAT
>NC_137044.1:10907676-10917676 GCF_032717465.1 Coenobita brevimanus
CCAGGACCACACAGACCACAACCATACACATCACGACCACACACATCACGACCACGCAGACCACGACCACACAGACCACACACGATGCTTCCTGTGTGGTCTGGCCTTAAAATAAAATGAAAGACTTTATTTTCAGATGACATGTTTGTGAATTGGACAGCAAAACAGAAGGCTCTCCCCCCACCCTCCAACCCCTCCGGGAAACTTGTATACGGGAAACCAGGAAAAAAAGACTGTGTATTTTTAACAGTATTTTATCATAGTAATTTTATGGAAAGATGTTAATGTGGATTTTCTCTGCTGGGGTTATTTAATTTGTCTTTGTGTAGGTGTGAGAGAGAGAGAGAGAGAGAGAGAGAGAGAGAGAGAGAGAGTCGATTTGCTAGTTAATTAAAAACAGAGTCGCCTGGTATCATCCTTAAGCTGAGAGATCTACACTACTCTCTCTCTCTCTCTCTCTCTCTCTCTCTCTCTCTCTCTCTCTCTCTTCTATCCCCCCTTCCCCCTCTCACACTCCCTTCTCCTCTCTTTTCTCCTCTCTTTTTTTTTTCTCTCTCTCTTTTTGCTTTATATGGTTGGCAAGGGGGATTCTAAAACCCAGGAAACCCCACTGTTACTAGGGAGAGCACAAGGGTGAAAGTCCTAGGGGGAGGGATGGGATGATCGACCTTATGAGTGGGTTGGGAAAGAGAGAGAGAGAGAGAGAGAGAGAGAGAGAGAGAGAGAGAGAGAGAGAGAGAGAAAGGGAGAAGGGGGGGAGGAGGTGACATTATTACCATGAAATTGAAATAAAGGAAAGAGAGGAAGGAGGGGGTGAGGATAGAAAAAAATATTAAAGAGAGAGAGAGAGAGAGAGAGAGAGGGAGGGGGGGAGGGAGGCTGAACACTTCTCACTTTCACTCCGTTAGGTAACCACAAAAGTCCCTCTGGGTCTTGGTATTAGAGCTGAGAGGGGAGGAAAGAGGGGAGAGAAGGAGAGGGAAAGGGGAGAGAAGAGGGAAGAGAAACAAGTGGAGTGAAGAGAGGGAAAAAAGGGAAGAGGGTGGTAGGCAAGGGAGACGAAGTTATGAGAGGAGAGGAAAGAGGGGAGAAGGAGAGGGAAAGGGGAGAGAAAAGGGGGGAGAAGGAGAGGGAAGGGGGAGAGAAAGGGAGAGAAAAAAGTGGAGAGAAGAGAGAGAAAAATGGGAAGATGGAGGTCGGAAAGCGAGACGAAGTTATGTGAGGGGAGGAAAGAGGGGCGAGAGGGAGAGGGAAAGGGGAGAGAAGAGGGGAGAGAAGAGAGGAGAGAAAAAAGAGGAGAGAAGAGAGGGAAGAAGGGGAAGATGGTGGTAGGAAAGGGAGACGAAGTTATGAGAGGGGGAAGGAAAGGAGGGAGGAAAGAGAGGGCAAGGAGGAGGAGAGAGGAGTGAGGAGGAAGGGGAAGGGGACCAGCTGGGAGGGAAGAGGAAGAGGAGATAGGAAAGGGATGAAAAAGAGAGGCAAAGAGAGAGAGGAAGAGAGTAGGAGAGAGGGAGGTAGGAGAGAGGTGTCTGGAGGGAAAGAAATATGGTCGAAAAGGGAGTAGGCAGAGAGAGAGAGAGAGAGAGAGAGAGAGAGATGTATTTGGCAATGTCTTACTTAATAAACCAACAGCATAACCTAGTACATCTCTCTCTCTCTCTCTCTCTCTCTCTCTCTCTCTCTCTCTCTACGCCTCTTCCTAATCCTCTTACTTCCTGCTCCTTCTTTACCCTCTCCCCTCTTCCATCTCCCCTTTTCTCTCTCTCCCCTCGTCTTCCCCTTTACGTCTCTCTTCATTTCTGTTTCTGCTTCTCATTTCCTTCTGTCTCTCTTATTCTCTTCTTCATTATATCCCTCCTCCCCTACCATCGTACAGTACCACTCATTTACCTACCACCCTCTGCTTGCTTACCTACCTAACTATCTACTGTCTACTTACCTACCTACCTACCTACCTTCCTTCCCTCCATCCTGCCTACCTACCCATTTACCTACCAGCTCTTCCTACCTGACTGCCTGACTATAGTACCTGCCTGTCTAAAGTACATGCCTACCTACAGTACCTACCTACCCACCTGCATACATACTCGTACATACATACATACATGAATGCATACACACCGCCCTCCCTTTCTCTCTCCCTCCGTACCTACCTACCTACCTACCTACAATACCTACCTACCTACCTACCTACCTACCTACCTACCTACAATACCTACCTACCTACCTACCTACCTACCTACCTACCTACCTACAATACCTACCTACCTACCTACGTGCCTGCCTGCCCTGCCTTTGCCTGCCGGCCCAATATAAGCAGGGACTATATATAAACTAGAGTGACGTGGAGAAATGGGGTCAGGACAGGTCGCACCAATATTCACCTCCACCCCTGCCCTGTGAGGAGGTGTGGTCAAGGGGGAGGAGGGGAGAAGGGGAGGAGGAGAGGAAAGATAGGGAGGGGGAGGAAGGGAGAAGGAGAGGAAAGGGAAAGGTTGGGAGGGGGAGGAAGGGAGAAGGAGAGGAAGGGGAAAAGTAAAGGAAAGGGTAAGAGAAATGAGGAGAGGAGGAGGGGTGAGAGGGAGAGGAAAGGTAGGGAGGGGTAGCAAGGGAGAAGGAAAGGAAGGGGAAAGATAGGGAGGGGGGTGAGAGGAATGAGGAGAGGAGGAGGAGTGGAGAGGGAGAGAAAAGGTAGGGAGAGGGAGGAAGGGAGAAGGAGAGGAAAGGGAACGATAGGGAGGGGTGAGAGGAATGAGGAATGGAGGAGGAGTGGAGAGGGAGAGGAAAGGTAGGGAGAGGGAGGAAGAGAGAAGGAGAGGAAAGGGAACGATAGGGAGGGGTGAGAGGAATGAGGAATGGAGGAGGAATGGAGAGGGAGAGGAAAGGAATGTAGGGAAATGAAATGTTAAGAGGAGAGGTGGAGGGGATGAGAGGGAAGTAAAGTTAGAGGAAGGAATGGGTAGGAGGAGAGGAGTGAGAGGGGAAGAGAGGGAAGAAGAGAGAGGGAAGGGATGGGAAGGAAAGGGTACGTAAGGTGGAGGAAGAGAAGGAGGGGAGAACGGGAGGAGTGGGGAGAAGGAGGGAGGGGAATGAGAGGAGATGAGGAGGGGTTGAAGGGGAAAGGGAGCGGTGGGGAGGGGAAGGAGTGTGTTAGAAGGGAGGGAGAAGGCAGGAGGGACTAGGGAGAAATGCAAAAGAGGGAGGGAAAGGAGAGAATGAAAGGAGGGCGTGGAGAGGAAAGGAAAGGAGGAGAAGGGGTGAGGGAAATAGGAGATAGGAAGGAGAGAAAGATGAAGGGGAGGGAGAGGTAAGGAGGAACAGGGGAAGGGAGGAGAGGAGACGGGAGGTGGGGAGAGAGGGGGAGAGAGACGGATGGAAGGATTGATGATGCGATGGAGGCAGGATAGAGAGACACTTGGAGGGTAGGAAGCAGGGATAGAGACTGGATAGAGATGGATGCCAGGAGGGGAGAAATAGATGGAGGAATTGATATCATATAACGAGAGAAGTAGTGAAGAGTGAGAAGTTAGGAAAGGATGGTGAGAGGTTAGGAACGGGATAGATGGATGTTAGAAGCTTGGAAGGTAGGAATAGATGGATGGTGAGAACGAAGGGGTGGATAGATGGATGGAGAGTAAGAGGGGATGGATAGATGGATGGTGAGTAGGATGGAATGGACAGGAATGGTGAGAAATTAGGAAGGAAACAGTAATGGTGAAAGATTGAGATGGGAGGCAGAGATGAATGGGGAGAGAGGTTAAGAATGAATATCTGGTTCTGGAATGGTCCTGGAATACATGGTTCTGGAATAGTCCTGGAATACTGGTTCTGGAATGATCCTAGAAGACATGGTTCTGGAATGGTCCTGGAATACATGGTTCTGGAATAGTCATAGAATATATGGTTCTGGAATGGTCCTAGAATACATGGTTCTGGAATAGTCCTAGAGTGCATAGTTCTGGAATGGCCCTAGAATACATGGATCTGGAATAGTCCTGGAATACATGGATCTGGAATGTGACTCTTAGTGGAATCCTGGAAATGGAACTGGTAAAGCCGAGTCGTGGCTGGAGGGAGTGGTATTTAACACGCTAGTATATTCCTCTCTCTCTCTCTCTCTCTCTCTCTCTCTCTCCGTTTATCAGTCATTCTACCTATCTATCTATCTATCTATCTTTGACCATACCAGGCTCTTCCTGTCCCTCCGTCTGTGGAGTCTGTCTGTCTTTCCCCCTCTCTTTCCTCCCTTTTTTTTCTTCGTTCCCTATTTCTCTCTTAGCTCTCCTCTCTTTTCCCCCTCCTTCATTTTCTCCTTCCATCCATCTTCTCTCCATCTTTTCCTTCTCCCTTCTCTGTCACTCCTTCTCCCTTATTTTCTCTTCCCCTCACTCGTTCCTCTCTCCCTCCCAGTTCTCATCTTTCCTTCACTCTTTCCTTCCCTCTCCTTCGCCTTCCTTCCTCTGCCTTTCCTTTTTTCCATCCCTTCCTTCATCTCAGAGTAGTAAATATCACAATAATAATCTTCACTAATATCAAGCCTCACAACGGCCATTAGTTCTGTTTGCGTCCTTGGTACTTTTTTACATCTCTCCCTTCCTTCATCCCCCTTCCCCTCTTTCCCTTCTTTCCCCTCCCTCTCTTGCTTTTCTCTTCCCTCTCTCTTTCTTATCTCATCCCTCTCTCCATCATTTCACTTTCCCCTTTTCTTTTCCCTCTCTCCCACTTTCTCTTTCCTCACTCCTTCCCTCCTCTTCCCTCCCCTTTCTCCTCCCTCGCTGATTCCTTTCTCTTCCCTCCTTCCTTTCTCCACCGTTTCTCCCTCGTTTCTCTTCCCTTGCCTCCTGCTTTCTCTTCCCTCTTGCCTTCCTGTCTTGTCTTTCTCTCCTTTCCTCTTCCCTTTCCCTTCCAATCATTCATCAACTCCTCTCCTCAGTTTTCGCTTCACAAGTGATCTACCGTAGATTAGTTGTCCATCCATCCATCCATCCATCCAACCATTCATTCATTGATTCATTCATTCATTCATTCATCCTTTTGTTCATTCATTCATTCATTCATCCTTTCGTTCATTCATTCATTCATCCATCCATCCATCCATCCATCCATCCATTCATCCATCCATCCATCCATCCATCCATCCATCCATTCATCCATCCATCCATCCATCCATCCATCCATCCATCCATCCATCCATTCTTCCATCCATTCTTCCATTCATCCATTCAAGCCAACTGTCAATTGCTTCAGATTCTCTCTCGCCTGTCTGTCTCTTTCCCTCACTTATCTTTTCACTTCAGTTCGATTCTCCTCGTACGGCGACACACACACACACACACACACACACACACACACACACACACACACACACACACACACACACACACACACACAAAACCTCTCTCTCTCTCTCTCTCTCTCTCTCTCTCTCATTTTGCCTTCCTCTTTGCCTCTCTCTGTATCTCCTTTCTCCAAGTCTCTCTCTCATTTCTTTTGCTGTCTTTCCTCCCTTTCTCTAATTATTCTCTTTCTCTCTTCATTTGTTTTTCCCTTGTCTTCCTTCTTCCTTAGCTACACATCTCCCTATCTCCCTGCCTTCTTCCATTTACTTCCTCCCTACCTGCATGTCACCCTACCTTCCTTCCTCCCTATCTGGTTCCCTATCCCCTTCTTTACCTACTTGTCTCCCTACCTTCCTCCCTACCTACCTGCCTGCGATCCTACCTACCTTCCTCCCTACCTACCTGCTTCCCGACCTCCCTTCCCCTTTCGTTATGTATCTGCCTCCCTACCTTCCTCCCTCCCTACTTTTCTTCCTCCTAACTGATTACCTAACTTCCAGACAGCCCTATTGCCTCCCTATACACTTTCTTACCTGCTTCTCTACCTGCCTACCTCCCTACTTCCCTCTCTACCTCCCTGCCTCTCTCCCTGCTTTACTCCTTTACTCCCTACCTACCCTTCTTTCTCCCTGCTTACCTTACTCCCTACCTTCCTAACTACCTGTCGACCTTCCTGTCTACGAGTCCTCATTCCTCCTGTCTTTCTCCACACCTTCCTACCTCCTTGCTTACCTGCCTCCCTACCTATCCCCTGCTGCACCCTGTCTCTCCCTCTACCTCCCTGCCGTTCCCTGCCTCTCCCTGCCTATCCCCTGCCCCTCCCTACTTATCCCCTGCCCCTCCCTACTTATCCCCTGCCTCTCCCTACCTATCCCCTGCCTCTCCCTGCCTGCCTCCTGGCTATTCCTCTGCCTCCCCACCTATCCCTTGCTACACCTTGCCTTTCCTGCGTCTCCCATACTATCCCCTGCCTCTCCTTGCTTATCCCCTGCCTCACCCTGCCTAGCCTAGGGACCACTCAGCTGGCAATTGGCTGATGGATGCCGCCTCTCATTCTCCTGAGTGATATGGCCGCAAGCATCTCACCTTCCCCCCCCCCTCTCTCTCTCTCTCTCTCTCTCTCTTTCCAGTATTGTGTTTCTATTTCTTTCTCTCTTTTGTTTTTCACTTTCTTCTGTTTCATTTCTCTCTCCGTCTCTGTTTCCCATGTGTCTGTTTTTGTACATTTGTCTCTCTCTCTCTCTCTCTCTCTCTCTCTCTCTCTCTCTCTCTCTCTCTCTCTCTCTCTCTCTCTCTCTCTCTCTCTCTCTCTCTCTCTCTCTCTCTCTCTCAGTTCCTCGTACCCTCTTCTCCGCTCATTCACTTCACCCACTCCCTCGCCCACTCTCCCTCCCACCCTCCCCTCGGCAATATTTGAGAGAGAAAATTAAAATCCCTGAAAAAGACCGTGAAAAATGACACCTAACTCAGAAAAAATACACGAATTATATATATATTTCAAAACGCACCTCTCACACGCACTCTGCCAACGTCGCCCCAAGCATCGACATGTGATATTAGAGTGTGTTGCATAGGTGGGGTAAAGGTGAGGGATTAACACAGTGAGAGAGAGAGAGAGAGAGAGAGAGAGACACACACACACACACACACACACACACACACACACACACACACACACACACACACACACACAGAGTAGAAATGACGGTGGTGGTAGTGAGAGCAGTGATAATTTTGCGGTGGTGGTAATGGTGATGGTAGTGACGAAGGAAGAAATGGTAGTGACAACAGTACTAATGATGGTAGGAGAAGTAGTGGTGTCAGTGGTCGCTGCAATACTGTACTCTGTTCACTCTAACCTGGCCTAGAACTACCACCTCTCCCTCTTGAATGCTAAGCGGTAACAACAGAGTAACACTAGAATATCTTGCTAGTCACGAAGAAGCGCCACGGAAAAGATGTAGAACCGTAGCATTATCTTCGTCTGCCCCTGAGCTACATGAAATAAGCTGCAAAAGGACGAAAACCTAGGCCAAGTTAACGTGAAAGACCTCTAGTGATGATGGTAGTAGTAGTAGTAGTCGTAGTAGGAATGGTGGTAGGAGTGGTAGTAATGGTGGAAACAATGTGTGTGTATGTGCGTGTGCGTGCGTGTGCGTGCGTGTGTGTTAATTTGGGGGTGTTAGCGGACGCCTTTGAAGGACAGTGTTGCAGATGGAGGTTGCAGAGAGGACTCCAGTCTGGGTACATAGATAGATAGATGCAGAGGTCGATAGATAGATAGGGAGAGAAGGAAACGGGTTACTGGATAGACAGATTATGGCTTGATGAATGGATGGATGGATGGATGGTCGGATGAATGTATTGATGGATAGATAGAAAGATGGATAGGTGAATATATGGATAGGTGAGTTGGTAGTTACATAGACAAACAGATAAGGATGCTGAAGGCCAGAGATAAATGGATGAGAGAGAGAGAGAGAGAGAGAGAGAGAGAGAGAGAGAGAGAGAGAGAGAGAGCTTGGTAGGTAGATTATTCAGTGCATAGATCGGTAGATAGATTGTTTTATTGACGAAGAGCTGAAGTAATGCAGCACATAGAGAAAAGAGAAAGCTAATCTACTCGTAAGGGATAGATAGATACAGACAGACAGACAGACAGACAGACAGACAGACAGGCGCACAGACAGATATACAGACAGATAGATGAAATAGATGGCTGGATACATAGATACTGGCGAACACAAAGATATTCATAAAGGTAGACAGGCAGAAACGAAAGACAGAGGCAAAGAAAAAGGGAATGAAAGGGAGAGAGGGAGAGAGCACAAAGGGGAGAAAGAAGGAGGAGAGAAAGGCAGGGTGAGAAAGAATTTGGTGTGGGGTGCAGGAGAATAAATGGAGGAGGGAGGAAAAAGGAGAAATTGAGGGGAAAGAACTATGAGAGAGAGAGAGAGAGAGAGAGAGAGAGAGAGAGAGAGAGAGAGAGAGAGAGAGAGAGTAAACAAGCGAGGTTTGATCAGCTGATTGGAATTATATCTATGGTAATGTTTAACCAGACCTACGGGTTGTGTGTGTGTGTGTGTGTGTGTGTGTGTGTGTGTGTGTGTGTGTGTGTGTGTGTGTGTGTGTGTGTGTGTGTGTGTGTGTGTGTGTGTGTGTGTGTGTGTGTGTGTGTGTGTGTGTGTGTGTGTGTGTGTGTGTGTGTGTGTGTGTGTGTGTGTGTGTGTGTGTGTGTGTGTGTGTGTGTGTGTGTGTGTGTGTGTGTGTGTGTGTGTGTGTGTGTGTGTGTGTGTGTGTGTGTGTGTGTGTGTGTGTGTGCTGGTGAGAGGGGCCTTCGCGTGGTGGGGCTGACATGGCTAGGCGGCTCCTCTGGTTAAACAAACGCCCCTCAAATTCACCACTATCCCCTGTAAAGGAGATGGTAGATTGGAGGAGCAGGGGGCAGCTTCAGCCTGCAGTCTATTGGGTTCACAGCAACAACAGCAACAAGAAGTACTACTACTACTACTACTACTACTACTACTACTACTACTACTACTACTACTACTATATTTACTTTCTCACGTTTTCTCTTTGGATGTACATATCGCGAGGCGCCGTAGCATTTATCACACGCGCAGTGTTCAGTTCTCTGTTCCTGACTTGTCGCGTCAACGAACTGCGTTGGTAAATGCTTGGCTAATGATCGAATGATAAAACCCAGAAATGGAGCGATTACCCTTGCTGATTTCACCCCCTAAACATAGAATAAACGTTCAGGTAAAATTATGAGCGCAGTATCCGACATTTAATTGTTAGATTCATGCAAGAAAACATAGTGTAACAACATGGAATCTTTTTTAACTTGATTTCATAGTGGAGCATGTCAATTGAAGCCCTCGGTATATACCCTTGGAAAACTGGGATTCCAAGGGGTTTCTTTGGTCTCATGAGTTAATATATACTTGTAGCTAAGGACGAAATTTATTGAGTGTACCGGCATCTACTACGTGATGAAAGATTGTTCTCTGTCCTGCATAGAAAAGTAATTAGCCTTTGACAGCCATCGAGGTCGGGCCGTGTCGTGTCGGGCCGGGCTGGGTTGTGTCGGGTCGCTCATTTCTCAGCTGAACATAAACATCTCTACTCTTACTACTACTACGACTACTACTATTACTACTACTACTACTACTACTCTGCCTCCATTTCAGTCTAGATGAAGGTGTGTATGTAGGTATGGAATGTGTGTATAAATAAGTAAATTAATCAGTCTGTGTACGTATACTAAAATATTCTCTCTCTCTGACTTACAGGTATGTGTACGGGAGAAGTTTTGGTACACACGAGATGATGACGACATAGTAAGTGTTAAATAAGTGATGTTATTTTGAGTTTGAATATTAATGAAAGTATGTGATGGCAGAAAATTATACACATGGCATTAAAACACACACACACACACACACACACACACACACACACACACACACACACACACACACACACACACACACACACACACACAATACACCCCCAAGGAAATGTGTAAGTATAGAAACCCACAAGGCCATTATCTCGCACCCAGTTCCCGTTTTCTGTTTACCCCCGCCTTATCCAGCATTGCAGGGAAGACTTAATAAGAAGTGAGGGGGAACTATGATAAGAAGTTTTATGTGTAT
>NC_137044.1:10920176-10960176 GCF_032717465.1 Coenobita brevimanus
GAGAATGTCTTGCACTCCTTCCTTATTTATTTTCAACACTGTATCATACAAGGCTTTTTCTTATGTTATTTACGTCTCTTTTGGCGCTGGAGGGACGCCTTCATGTGGTGGCACTGATATAACCTGGCAGCTCACCTGGTTATACAAACGTCCCTCAGCCACTTCCCTATCCCCCACAGGGAGAATTGTGGACTGCCATTCACTTGGTTCTGATTACAGATGAACTTGGGGTTATAACAACAACAGCAACAACAACAACTGCTACTACTACTACTACTGCTACTACTATTACTACTACTGCTACTACTATTACTACTACTGCTACTACTATTACTACTACTACTACTACTACGACTTCGACTACGACTACTACTACTACTGCTACTACTTGTAATAGACAGACCGATAGAAAGATTACAGGATGCGATTTTGAGCAATAGACAGATAGAATGATACAGACGTGGGTTTGTAGTAAAATAATAGTAAAATATGGAAATTTATTGATGGCACACAGACTGGTAACAAAGCGGACAGAGGCTGACAAATGACAGATGATTGAGGGAGATCCGGATGCATTCTTTTAATTGGAACCGATTGTGATGAATGGCTTGTGATGCTGGAAAAACGCCAAGTGCAAAATATTTGTGGTAAGAATGAAAATTATGGATGAAAACTAAGAATGAAAGTGTTATGTATATGAGATGTTTTTTTCAGCTTGGGAATGTAAGACAGGGAGAAGTTAGAGGTAATGTTATGATGTTTGATTAGAGGTTAACCTGTTGTGTACGGAGGGAAACAGGAAAGCCAGAGAATAAAGCTGATTTCATAGGTAGAACAGTCGATTTCAAGTCTCAAAATATCGTGTTCTTGTTGTACAGTTCCCAAAATTATCGTCCCTTTTCCCTACCCCTCTGCCCTTTCGCTACATCCTCTTCCATCTCCTCTTTCCTCATCATCTTTTTGTCTCTCATGCATCACGTTTCTTCATTATCTTTGTCTCCAATTTTCCTCTTCCTCCTCCTCCTCCTCCACGTATCCTCTTTCGTCATTTTTCATCTTTCCTTCACTCCCTTTTCTCCACCCTTCCTCTCCTCCCTCATTTTTCACCTTTCCTCCCTCTCCTTCTGTCCCTCTTTCTTTCTCTTCCTTCATTACTAATCCTCCTCCTCCATCTTCGTCCATCTCCACCCATCCTCCTCTCCTCTCCTCTCCATTTCTCCTCTCTCCTCTCTTCCCTTTCTCCGTTTCCCCCACCTCCCCCACCGGATATTACCTGCCTCCTTCCCACACACACCTGTTCTTATTAATATCGTGTGGCACTGATCTTTTTATCACTCTCCGTGCGCCTTAGGTTGCAGTTCATATTATTAGTTTGATGTGTGTGTGTGTGTGTGTGTGTGTGTGTGTGTGTGTGTGTGTGTGTGTTTTAAACCTTTGTACTTATCGACACTATGAAAGGAAGAACACACACACACACACACACTCTCTCTCTCTCTCTCTCTCTCTCTCTCTCCACCTCTTCTACTTCATAATTTCACCAGACAATGGTCATAAGCCAAGAGAGATCTGATATGATTCTCTGCCCATATAATTTTCTTCATATGATGCGCTAGGAAGTGACGCTCATGCCTCAGGTGTGAAGTAGGTGCAGTGGAATAATAGACTAACTTTTGCTTCTGACTGTACCTTTTCTCATTAACCTGGATCTCTGGGTCTCAGGTGTGTTGTTGGTATTAAATGAAGGTGTGGCTCATTTTACTATTTTTAATTTACAGCAGACAGATGAGAGAGTTTGTTTTTGTTAGTATTGTTGTTTAGGTTGGTGATTGTTGTTGTCTTGGTTTTGTGTGTGTGTGTGTGTGTGTGTGTGTGTGTGTGTGTGTGTGTGTGTGTGTGTGTGTGTGTGTATCAATCCCTTCACGTCACTGCACACATAGTTCTGAAGCTACATATTTCAATAGCTTTCACTCATGACTTCCATCCCTACTGCATCGTCCACGTTTCACCACTGTACGTTAGTGATGAAACTGTAATACTGTCTCTTATATATTCAGTGCTCCTACACTCATATTGCCATTTCTTATTACTGCCTTGGATCATGATGATGATGATGATGATGATGATGATGATGATGATGAAGTTCCAGCACTCTCAGTAGCTACAATAACAACAACAATCAGAGTCCAAGCAACAATAGCGATAAGAACTGCTGGAGAATAAGAGTATCAACGTAGCAATAACAGTAACTACAATAACCAAAATAATAACAGTCCCTACCAACAACAATATCTACAATAACTCCATCCTAACAGTAGCTACAATAACCAAAGTAATAACAGTCTCTACCAACAATACCCACAATAACTCCATCCACAATAACATTACTACCACTACAATAACAACACAATAACTACAGAAATAATAGTCCCCAAAGCTACAATAACCACAATAACTCCATCCACAATAACAATATCCTCGGTCTCTTCCTCTATCAAGGGTATTACCTGGGAGTGGCAATATGGCGGACGAGTGGCTACCTTGCTTCCTCCTCCTCCTCCTCCTCCTCCTCCTCGAGTATACCCTTCCCCTCCTCTCTCTCCTTCTCCCTTTCTGTCTTGCTTATTGGTAAAAAATTGTCACTCACGGTAGGCAAAATGTGTGTGTGTGTGTGTGTGTGTGTGTGTGTGTGTGTGTGTGTGTGTGTGTGTGTGTGTGTGTGTGTGTGTGTGTGTGTGTGTGTGTGTGTGTGTGTGTGTGTGTGTGGTAGAAGATGGTGGTCAGGTTGGTTGATGTGTTGGTTGGATGGAGTTGGGTTGGGTTGGATTGGTTTGGTTGAGGTTAGAGAGAGAGAGAGAGAGAGAGAGAGAGAGGAAGTAAGGGGAAGGGGGGGGAGGAAAGATACATGATCCCCTCCCTTAGGCATCACCATTAAGGCAGGAAGAGCACACACACACACACACACACACACACACACACACACACACACACACACACACACACACACACACACACACACACACACACACACACACACACACACACACACACACACACACACACACACACACACACACTTCACGATCCTAAATTTAATAATATGCAAAATTTGGGAATGTAACTTCACTTGTCATTCCACTGCTTCTAAATCGCACTTATAGCATGTCTGTCACTTTGCTTCCTCACGCATCACGCCACAGAACATCATTTATGGGCAGAGAAACTAACCAGGCCTCTCTCAGCCTCAGAATATTAGCCAGCAGAGGAGAGTGGGAAGCAGAGAAGGGTATAATAGTCAGCAGAGGAAGGTGGGAAGCAGAGGAGGTGAAATAGTAGGCGGACTTTCAATGCCTTCTGCGTATGTCATTTGTGTAACTAGCCTACCCAACAGACAGCCTCGTTAGGGGTCATTAGGTCTTATGTTGTTATCTGTGTAGTCTAAATGAGCCTTCCCCTCTACACTTCCTTCTTTCTTCCATCCGTCCTTTCCCTCATTCCCTGTTTATTGTGTTTACCTTCTACTCTTATTCTGTCCTCTTTTTTCTGTGTGTCCTTTTGTTTACTTCTTCATTCTGTCTACTGTTTCTACTTCCTTCTTTCGTTTTTGTTACTGTTTATTCTCCTTTCTTTCTCCTCTCCCGTTTTTCTTCCTTATGCCCTTTCTTTTACCCTCTTCTGTTTCTCTCTTTCCTTTTCACCATCTTTTTTCCTTCCCTCTCTTCCTCTTTCGTACTTTCTCTGTAACTTTGCTTTCCCCCACCCACCAGCCTTCCTTTTCCTCTTACTCCCTTCCCACCTCCTCCTCTCTCTTTCCTTCCCTCCAGTTCTCCCTTTTATCCTCCGTCTCCCTTTCTTCCCCCTTCCCTTCCCTTCCTCCCTTCTCTCCTCCTCCACTTTTGCTTCCTTTCTTGAACCTTTCCTTTCTCTTCCTATCTCTCTTAATCTCCCCTTCTTCTCATCCTTTTATATTGTCTTTCTCTCTCCTCCCTCCTCTCCTCATTCGTACTCTCCCTTACCGACATCTCTCTCCTCCTCTCCCTTTCCTCCTCCGTCCCTCCCTTCCCTCCCTCTTCCCTCTCTCTTCTCTCCTCCATTACGTGGCGTCAATAAGCCAAACAGAACGCCATTACCTCCCCGGCCTCCCCACACACACAAAATACGAGAGAGACGGATGGGGCGAGACGGAGAGGGAGGGAAGGTGGGAGAGAGGGAGGGAGGGAAAGTGGGAGAGAGGGAGGAGGAAGAAGGGAGGGAGGGTAGATTAGAGGAAGGAGAGAGAGAGAGAGAGAGAGAGAGAGAGAGAGAGAGAGAGAGAGAGAGAGAGACAGACAGACAGACAGAGACAGACAGACAGACAGAGACAGACAGAGACAGACAGACAGACAGACAGACAAACGGACAGACAGAGAGTGAAACATCCATCCAGACACACAGACAGACAAACAGACAGACAATGAGACAAACTTAACATACATACATAAATACAGTCGGCCACAAAAACACACCTACATAAAACCCAAGTAACATAAAAAAGGTATATCTATTACACTACAAATTAATTCGGTAAATAAAAAGGGAAGCAGACGATAAACGAAGAGGGAAATAGGGAAACGAATGGAGGAGGAAGCAAAGTGAGAGAGAATCCTGGAAATTAATGGGGCGGAAGACATAAAGAGGGAGAAGGAGACCGAGGAATGAAAAAAAAAAATAAAAACTTGGTGCAGGGAAACCGCATGACCGGAAGGAGAAAGAGAGAGAGAGAGAGAGAGAGAGAGAGAGATTATATAGTCTTTACCAGGTAGTCAGCCCTTAATGTGAACAGAAAAAACTGAATATAGATTTTCGTGAGAGAGAGAGAGAGAGAGAGAGAGAGAGAGAGAGAGATGTTTTTAAGTGGGAGTGTATGGGGACGAAGAGGGGAGACTGATTCATAGCGACATCTGCTGTGTTTGTCAGTGGGGGAAGAGAGAGAGAGAGAGAGAGAGAGAGAGAGAGAGAGAGGGAGAGAGAGAGAGAGAGAGAATAATGTACTGAAGTGACTGAGAAAGGAATGAAAAAGAGGAGGGAATAAAGGAAAGGAACCAAGAAGGAGGGAAAGGGGTAAAATCTAAGAGGGGAGGGAGGAAGAGGGGAGAGATGGAGGGAAGGGAGGGAGACAAAGGAGAGAGGGTGAGAAGGGAGGGAGACAAAGGAGAGAGGGAGGGAAGGGAAGAGTGAGGAGGAAGTAAGAGGAAGAGTTAAATGAGGGAGAACGTTCGAAGAAGTTATAAGAGGAAGGAGACAGGAGGAGGAGGAGGAGGAGGAGGAGGAGGAGGAGGGAGAGGGGGAGTAGGAGGAGGAGGAAGAGGAGGAGGAGAAGGGAAAAAAAGAAGGAGGAGGAGGAGACGAATGCAGTGATGAAAAGTATAGGAGGAGGAGGAGGTGATATAAATGAAAATGAGAGAGAGAGAGAGAGAGAGAGAGAGAGAGAGAGAGATCACCGCTAATAAAAAATAAAAAATAAAAACGAGAAGCCATCGCATCCAGATTAAATGGAGCGGTCTGTGTCATCTCCCCTTTCGCTACAAATAAAAAATAAAGGAACGATGATATAAAAAGTGAATCGTTATTAGATTGATGCATCAGATGGGAGTGTCAGGGAGGGGAAGGGAAGGGGAAGGGGAGGAAAGGAAGGGGAAAGGGGAGGAAGGAAAGGAGGGAAGGGAGACAGTGGAGGGGAGGGAAGGAGGATAGAAAAGAGAAGGGAAGTGGGACAGTAGGGGGGAGGAGGAGGAGAGTAGGAAAGGGTGGATGGAAAGCAGAGTGTGGGGAAGGATGAAATGAGAATTGAAGGGAGGGAAAATGGAATGGGAAGGGAAGCGAGAGAGTGGAGGGGAAGAGAGGGAACAGGAAGGAAGGAGGAAGGGGAAGAAAGAAATGGGAAAGGAAGAGGGGAGGGAGGGGGAACAAAGGAGTACAAATTACAAAGGAAAACAAACAGCAACAGACCAGTTGGTGTTTTCGTTGCTGTTTGGTGTAGAGGTTACAACTACCAAACCCAATCTGTCAGTTAAAGTCAAAGATAGAAAAGCAGGAAGATCCCCCTTACTCACCAAACCCTCCAACCGCAGCCGGCAGGAAATAATGAGAAGGACCACCATGCAGCATAGAAAAACTGCCATGGAAATTTCATTGGAAAGAAAGAAAAGAAATACTATTCTACACTATCTACCTGAAAATGGAAGTAACATTAAGTCAACAGTATTTATCAATGTTCTGTGGGTTGTATCATCCGGATTCTGAAAAAGAAAAAAAAAAAAAAAGCTATTATATATACAAATGTATTATTCAGGAGTAAACATATGAAGCTGGGGGTTAGAAGACAGACGCTTATCCAAGCTCCCTTTTAAGGTTAGTACAGTATCACAGTTTACGACATTGGAGGGCAATTTGTTTCATGTATTCACAGCTCTCAAGAAGAAATGGTAAGCTTCATGTGACTAGAATCGTGTGCCAGTTATTTTTATGTCCATTGCCTCTAGTGTACTTCGAGTGATCAACTGTGACGTATTTATCTATAGCCATGTTATCGTGTCTCTTAAATATTTGAAATACTTGAATTAAATCTACCTATCATGTATTTTCTGCGGTAATTACTAGGAGAGAGAGAGAGAGAGAGAGAGAGAGAGAGAGAGAGGGAGGGAGGGGGGGGAACTGGGGAGGAAGAAGAGGGGCAGGAAGAAGTGGGAAGGAGGAGGAGGGGGAAGAAGAAGAGGAAGGGGAAGAGAGGAAAGAAGAGCTGTACAGGGAAAGAGGAAGAAAAATGGAGGGAAGAACAATATATCCCTTCACCCCCCCTGTCATCATTTCTCCCTCTCTCCCTTCCTTCCTTCTTTCCTTCCTTCCCCTTTCCTTTCCTTTCCTTTCCCCTCCCCTCCCCTCCCCTCCCCTCCCCTCCCCTCCCCTCCCCTCCCCTCCCTTTTCCTCTCAGGTGAGCTATAAAAACACTTCCCTCCTCCACTCCCAGGTGACCCTCTTTTCCTCCCCTTTCCCCCATCCTTCTTTCCTTTTCTCCCTTCTTTCCTCCCTTTTCCCCCTTCTTTCCTCCCTTTTCTCCCTTCTTTCCTCCCTTCTTTCCTCCCTTTTCTCTCCCTTCCTCCCTTTTCTCTCTCTTCCTCCTTTCTGTCTCCCCTCCTTCTTCCCTTTCAATAATTTCCTCTTCCTTTCTTGAATTTCTCCTTTTCCCTTTCTTTCTGTACCTTTTTTTCCCTCATACCTTTTCTCTTTCTCCCTCCTTCCTTCTCTCTCTCTCTCTCTCTCTCTCTCTCTCTCTCTCTCTCTCTCTCTCTCTCTCTCTCTCTCTCTCTCTCTCTCTCTCAGATGAGCTATAAAAACAATTCTTATCCTTCCTGTTGTAAGTGGTTCTCCCTCCCTTTCTGCCGCCCTCATTCTTCTTCCTCTCTCCCTCTGTCCTTCCTCCTTTCCCTTCCCCATCCCTCTCCCCTTCCTTGTCTCACTCCTTCTCTCTTTGCTTCCACAATCTTTCCTTCTCTCTCTCTCTCTCTCTCTCTCTCTCTCTCTCTCTCTCTCTCTCTCCTTTGTAATTCAGTTTCCGCCTTCCTTCCCCCCCTCAAAGGAGTGCAAATGAGTACAAAGGAAAGCAAACAGCGACAGGCATATTAGTCCTTTCGAAGCTGTTTATTACAAAGGAGCTCCCTAACACCTCTTGCTTAGCGATTTATTTTTGGATATGGTTTGTTAATATCACTTTGTGTGTTATTTATGCTGAGTATGTTGGTATTTGAACGATTTAAATGACACAGAAGAGGCAAGTGAGGAGTAATCAGCTTAATAAATTGCTTAGGAAGAAGTGTTAGGGAGCTTCCTTAACCAATGGGAAGACAAGCCAATGACTATGGTATCTGTTGTATGAGTTGAAGATGCAAAGGAAAACTCTCTCTCCTTCCGTCCCTTCCCTTCCCTTCCCTTCCCTTCCCTTTCTCTCTCCCTCCTTTCTCTTTCTCCCTCTCTCCTTCCTCCTCCCCATCCCTCCTCTCCCCTCCCCTTCCCTTACTTTCTTTCCCTCCGTTCCTCTCCCCTTCCCTTCCCTTCCCTTCCCTTCGTTTCCATTTCCTCTCCTCCCCTCCCCTCCCCTTCCGTCCTTTCACTTCCCTTCCCTCATTTTTTCCCTCCTTTCCTCTCCCCTCCCATATCTCTCCCTCTACCTCCCCCTTGAGAGGAGCAATAAAGACAATTTCCCCCCACCCTAGTAACATAAAAAACACTTACTCATTTTCTTTATATTGGTAAACCCCCCTGTACCTCCATCATCTCTCTCTCTCTCTCTCTCTCTCTCTCTCTCTCTCTCATTTTCCCACCGTTTTTCATTATCTTAACCTTCTTTATCTTCTTTTTTTTTTCCATTTTCTTCTCTTCTTCCTCTCATTCTTGGTTCCCTTCTCATAAGTCCTTCGCTTTCTTCCTATTTCCTTCTCTCCACTTCCTTTTCTCCTCTTCCTTTCTCATCTTTGCTCTTCACTTTCCTTTCTCCTCCTCATTCTTCATTCTTATCTTGCCTTCCCTCCCTCCTACCCATTCCTTCATATTCTTTCTCCCTTCTCTTTTCCATTTGCCTATTTTCATCTCTGCCACTCTCCCATTCTCTTAATATTTTTCCCTCTGTTCACTTCATCTTCTCTTACTGCTCTTCTCCTCATCTTTCTCCTCCTTCCTCTTCTCTTTCCAGTCTTTCTCCCTTCTCTCTCCATATTTTTCTCTCCTCTTTCCTTAGTTTCTCTCCTTCTGCTCCTCTCCCGGTCCTTCTTTCTTTCCCATCATCCCATCATTATTCTCCTTTTTCCTCTCTTATTTTCTTTCCTTTTCTTCTTCCCTTATTACTCCTTCTCTTCCCTTCCTTTCTCTTCTTGCTTTCTCTTCATCTCTCCTTCAGTCTTCCCTTCCTCTTTCTCTCTCTCTCTCCATCTCTGCTCATTATATACTTCCCTTCCCTCCCATTTTTTTTTCTTTTATCTTTTCCATTCTGCCTTTCCTGCCCTTCATATATTACTCATTTTTTCTTTTCCTTTTCTCTTTTTTTCTCTTCTCTCTTCTTCCTTCCTCCTCTTCTCTTCTTCCTTCCTCCTCTTTTCTTCCTTCCTCTTTCTCTCTTTAAACTTTATTCCAAATATATTCCATGTTAATTATGAATATCGTAGGTGCGTCCCGTATTACACAGAGAGAGAGGGAGAGAGAGAGAGAGAGAGAGAGAGAGAGAGAGAAATTTTGTGAGTGAGGGGAGGTGGGAGGGAGAGGAGGTCTTAACTGGGTTAGTGTCGCTTTTAACCTCCCTCAGCCTCTCTCTCTCTCTCTCTCTCTCTCTCTCTCTGAACCCATTTTTTTTTTTGTAATTTCACTTTTAACTTCCTCTGTATTTATGCATAGATGTATGCTGTGTCTATTTCATTATCTATCTACTTATATTTTTTATGTGTTGAGTCTGACCATAGTCTTAAATGCCTGTTCCTTTATGCCCAGCAGTCCTTTTACGTGCTGCACCCTCACATATCATCACTTGTGCACCAATACTGACCTTCTATACTGAATACATGGCAAGAGTGTTTTACGTGGGATTGATATGATGGTATGGAGGGCGGGGGGGTATGGCGGGTCAGTGGGTGTAGTGGAAGTTGAGTGAAGTGTTCATAGCGATATTGAAACCATCTAATAATCTCCCGTCCAAGGCGAAAATCGAACTCGGGTCCCATCACACATCGCCACACTTCCCTAACCACTGCACCACCGCCTCCCGCAGTCCACACATATATATAAACTCCTGTGTGTGTGTGTGTGTGTGTGTGTGTAATCCATATATCGTAATGAGTGTCAGATCCTACACACACGCCTCACATCCCCTTCAGTTAAAAATACAGTCTGGTTATTTATAGCCGGCTAAGTCCATCAAAGACACATTAGTAATCAGGCGCTTCTTGTTTGTCCATAAGTACTGCCTAATTGCGGTCTAATTACGAGGGGAAATGAGGACAGAGGGGAGAGGGGGAAAAGGGGAGTGAGGGGAGGAGAAGATAGAGAAGGGAATTGATGGAGATAGGTAGGTACGTAGGTAAGTAGGTAGGTAGGTAGGTTGGTAGCTAGGTAGAGAGAGAGAGAGAGAGAGAGAGAGAGAGAGAGAGAGAGAGAGAGGAAAATAAAATCGGATGGGAGGGAGAAAGAGAAAAAAAAGAGAGAGGGAGAGAAGTGAGAAAGAGCAATAATTGAGTAGCAAAGGAGAGAAAAGAGGAGGACAAGAGGAAGAGACAATGGAAGAGGAGAGATGATAAACGAGGGGTGGAGGGAAAAAGAAAAAAAAGAGAGAAAGGGGAGCAAAGAGAAAAAGACGGGACGGGAGCAGTATAAATGAGTGAGTGAGTGAGAGAGAGAGAGAGAGAGAGAGAGAGAGAGAGAGAGAGAGAGAGGATGGGAACGGTAATGAATGGAAGGGGAAAGGTGATAAAGAAGGATGGAGTGAAGGGGAGAAATAGAACTGATGAGCTGAGGACTTAGAGAAGGGAGGAAGCGAGTGAGTGAGGAAAGGGAGAGAAAAAGGAGGGAAGGAGGGAGGGAAGGAGGAAGATACCGAAGGAAGGGGGAGAGGGAGATAGGTATTGGGGTGATAAAGGAAGGAGGGAGGGAGGAAGATACTGAAGGAGGAGAGAGTGAGGGAGATAGACACTGAGGTGGTAAAGGAGGGAGGAAGGGAGGGAGGAAGATGCTGCAGGAAGGTAGACAGGAGATAGGCATTGGGGTGATAAAGGATGGAGGGAGGGAGAGAGGGAGGAAAGGGAGGGAGGGAGGAAAGGGAGAGGAGGGAAGGAAGCGAGGAAGGTAGGGAGGCAGTCTCGTGAACTTAATTATGTTTGTGTATCAATATTGGTGCTGGGAGGAGGAGGCAGACGAAGGGAGATGTGGGAGTCAGCAAGCAGGGTGAGGGAGAACGGAGGCAGGGTGTGGCAGGAAGGAGGCAGGGTGAGGCAGGGTGTGGCAAATAGGAGGCAGGGTGAGGCAGGAGGGAGGCAGGAAAATAGGTAGAGGCAGTGAAAGGGAGTTAGATAAATCCTGAGGTAATGCAAGCTGCATGAACAAAATAAATAACCAACAGTATGTGTATGTTATCAGGGGAATAATTAATATGGCTCTCCCCCACCCTCCATACCCTCCGGCTGATTACTTTTCCTTACCTTGACCTACCTGTATTTAATTAGGTAATGAAGGGGTTAAGGGAGGCTGTTTCTTACCCCGTCACTTCAGGGGTCTCACCAAATCTTATTAGGGAAGTGTAAGGTGTAAGGGAGGTGTAAGGTATAAGGGAAGTATAAGGTATAAGGGGAGTATAAGGTATAAGGGGAGTTTAAGGTATAAGGGAAGTATAAGGTATAAGGGGAATATAAGGTATAAGGGGAGTTTAAGGTATAAGGGGAGTATAAGGTATAAGGGAAGTGTAAGGTATAAGGGAAGTAGAAGGTATAAGGAGGATAAGGTATAAGGGGAGTATAAGGTATAAGGGAAGTGTAAGGTATAGGGGAAGTATAAGGGGGTGGAGGAGGGTAGGGTTAGGTACATAATGCCGTGTTTGCCTTGCTTTTAACCTCATTAAGGCTAATTGAAGTCTCGTTTACCTCGCCTCACTCACAGCTCTTAAATACCCAACCTCGCTCTCTCATTTACTCTCTTTCTCTCTTTTTGCTCTCTCTCTTTTTGCTCTCTTTCTCTCTTTTTGCTCTTTTTGCTCTCTTTCTCTCTTTTTGCTCTTTTTGCCCTCTTTCTCTCTTTTTGCTCTCTTTTTGCCCTCTTTCCCTTTTTGCTCTCTTTTCCCTCTTTCTCTCTTTTTGTCCTCTTTCTCTCTTTTCGCTCTTTCTCCCTTTTTATACTGTTTCTTTTTCCTTCTTTTTTAGCTTTTGCTCTTTCTTTGTCTCTTTCTCATTTACGTTTCGCTCTTTATACTCATTATTGTCTCTTTTTTTTCTCTCTTACTCTCTTTTATCCTTTCCCTTATTTATCTTTTTTCTTCTTTTTCTTTTTTATTCATTTTGTCCTTTTTCTCAGTTACTCACTTTCTCTCGTTTTACTTTTTTGTTTCCTTTCACCTTTTTTTTTTAATATATTTTTTCTCTTCATTCTTTATCTTTTATTCTTTCTGATCAATTTTCTCCTTTACTTTTTCTGTTCCTCACTTTTCTTTGTAACCCTTCTCTCACTTTCTTTTATTCTCTTTTTCTTTCTTTCTTTCAGTTCCTTTTGTCTCATTATACTCTTTCTCTTCCTCTTTCTTCTCTCTTTTAATGTCTCCTCTTTTAATCTCTCTGTCCCATTGTCCTGATTTACTCTTTTCTTCTCTCTTTGTTCAGTTTCACTCTTTTTGCCATGGATTTTTCATCATTCTGTCTTTCTGTACCTTTTCTTGTTTACTGTTTTCCTCTCTCTCTCTCTCTCTCTCTCTCTCTCATCTTTGAATCCCTTCTTGTAATATATCTTTCTGTCGCTTTTTCCCCTTTCCTCCACCTCACTCTCAGCTCTTCAATATCAGCCCTTTGTCTCTTCCTTTTTTTTTTTTTTCATCTATACTCCTTCTTTCTCAGTGGTTTTTATTTATTTATTTATTGGCCTCGTCTCACTGGGAATTCTTAAATAATAGATCTTCCTCTCATTTACTTTGCACAACCTCTTACCTGTGTACCTGCGTGGGTGGGGACGGGTCACTCCTCAAAGAACAGTGGTATTAGTAGCAGTAGTAATGATAATGATAATAATAATAATAATAATAATAATAATAATAATAATAACAAGAGTAGTAGCAGTAGTCGTAGTCGTAGTAGTAGTAGTACTAGTAAACCCAGTGGCCTACAGGTTGAATTTACATCTCTACTGCGGCTCTTCCTTTCGGGGGATAGGGAGGGAGTTGAGGGATGCTGTTTGTATAACCGGGCAGCACCACCGTCCAGTTTTATCGGTACCACCACATGAAGGCGTCCCTCTTCAGTACTCTACCGCAGTAATACACTCTACACCGTCCATTCAGCGGCTTATTCTTGTTCTAACTCCGGCCACTATTACCCTGTCGACCCGCTTGCTCTAATTTTTTTCTATATACAGTTAGCGGTCTCTTTCGGTCTATATCTCTCTCGGTCTCTCCCTCTCGCCAATTTTACTAATGCAACGTGGTGGGGGGTTGCTTTCTGAGTGTGCAATTTGCTTTTTATGTCTACCCTCTGCGGTAGTGGGAGGAGGGAGGGAGGAAAGGGAGAGAAGGGATCAAGGGGACAAGAGAGGAAGAGAGGAGGAGGGGGAGAGGAGAGAAAGGAGCAGGAAGAGATGGGTAAGCAAAGAGGAAGGGGGAGGACTGAGTGGAGAAAATTGAGAGGGAGGGACAGGAAGTGAGGGGAATATGGAGAAGGAGGGAGAGGATAGAGATGGATGGGGTGAGGAAGAGAGAGGAAGACAGAGAGGAAAGGACGAGGAATGGAAGGGAAGACAGAAGGAGATATAAGGAAGAGGACGACGGGAAGGGAGGGAAGAGGAAGGGAGTAGATAGGGGGAAGGGAGAGGAAAGGGGAGGAAAACAGAGGGGGGTAGAGTTCAAAGATACAAAGGGAAGTAAATAGCAATATATGTGTTGGTCTTGTCGAGGCTGCTTATGAGATGGGCTACAACTGAGATAACTATACTCATTGTACTCTAACTTGGCTCAGATTTTCGTCCTTGTGCAGCTTATTTTACGTAACTCAGTGGTAGTAGAAGACAGTACTGTGGTGCAACATTCTTTCCATTACACTTCTTCATGACTAGTACCGAAATTTTTTGTGTTATCTTTTGTCGCAACTCAGCATCCAAAATGAAGAGACGGAAGGTAGAGACGGAAGGTAGAGAGGGAGGAAAGGGAGAGGGAGAAGAAGGCAGGGAGGGATGAAGAAGGATAAGAAGGATGTACAGGGAAGGAAGAGGAGGGATAAAGATAGAGAGGGAGAGAAGAGAAGCAGGAAAAGAGGAAGGGGAGAAGAGGAGAGACTGCTGAATGAAGAGAAGAGGGAGGAAAAGAGCTTTGGTGTCATATTGTATACTTTTACCTGCGTCGTGGGGTGTCAGGTATATGAGGGTGATGCGTGCTCTCACTGTAGTAGCAATAGTAGTAGTGGTGGTGGTAGTAGTAGTAGTAGTAGCAGTAGCAGTAGCAATAGTACCCTCCCAATCCACAACACCCAGTTTTGCAAGGTGTATTCCTCCTCCCCTGCATCCACCGTCCACCACAAGCCATGACCTCTCTCTCTCTCTCTCTCTCTCTCTCTCTCTCTCTCTCTCTCTCTCTCTCTCTCTCAACATCAGACTTACTAGAAAAAAAAAAATAAGTATAAGTCTCACCATAGCCAGCGATAATTAATGATAATGATGATGATGATGATGATGATGATGATGATGATGATGAATAGAGATGATAATGATGACTACAATTATTATGTTCAGAATGATGATGATGATGATGGTGATGATGAGTAGTGGTGATAATGATGACTATAATTATTATGTTCAGACTAATTATAACTACTAATTGCTTGTTAACTAATCTAATCAGTGCCTGTTTATCGTACACCCTTCCTTTACTTATTAATTCTCATATTGTCTGTTCGCTGGTCCTTCTCTCCTTTGTTTTCTATCCTCCTGCTCCTGCTCCTGCTCCTCCTCCTCCTGCTCCTGCTCCTGCTCCTGCTCCTCCTCCTGCTTCTCCTCCTCCTCCTCCTCCTACTCCTCCTCCTCCTCCTCCTCCTCTTTAATTCATCCAATCATGTTTGCTTTGTTCGTTGTGATTGAAATTATTCACCTCTGTCATTGCATTATCTCCTCATTACTCTCTCTCTCTCTCTCTCTCTCTCTCTGTTTGTCGTCGTTTCAGTCCCCCTTCTCCCTTTCCCATTTATTCTCCCTCACTCTCTCTATTTACACACTCTCTCTCTCTTTCTCTCCTCCTCTTCCCTCTGCTAACTTGGTTATCCGTAATGGAATTCGCATTTAACACACCCATTACTTTCTCTCTCTCTCTCTCTCTCTCTCTCTCTCTCATCTCCCATTTAACCACCCCTCATTCTATCCCATCCATCGTCTCTCATCTCCACTATCCCTCTCTCTTCCCTCCCCTTGCATCCCTTTCCCTTCCCCTGTCCCTCCCCCACTCCCCACTCCCACTCCCCACTCTCCTCCCCAAGAGAGCAATAACCCACTCATTCTCAACATCCTCCTAATGAAATCCCTTCCAGATGCAACATTCCAAAAAAAAAAGTCGAGAAAAAAAAATGACTTTGATTTTTACGTGTGTCGAACTCGGGTCTGATTGGTTGCAGGGTTCTGTAGGAGGGATATTGGTGCCCTGCTGTTGTGGTGGTGATGTGGTAGTTGTGGTGGTTGTGTGGTGGTTGTGGTAGTAGTTGTGGTGGTTGTGGTTGGTGTGTGTGTGTGTGTGTGTGGAAGTTTGGGTGGTTGTGGTGGTTGTGGTTGATGTGTGTGTAAGTTGTGGTGGTTGTGGTTGGTGTGCGTGTTTGTAAGTTTTGGTAGTTGTGATGGTGGTTGTCGGTAGTTGTGGTCGTTGTGGTAGGTGTGTATATGTGTGCAAGTTGTGGTAGTTGTGATGGTGGTTGTTGGAGGTTGTGGTAGTAGTGGTGGGATGGGGTTGTAGTGGAAGAGACGGCAGCTGTGGTAGGGGTGTATTATTATTATTATTATTATTATTATTATTAGTGTTTTTGCTGCTACTGTTTTGCATTGTTGTTGTCGTTTTTGTTGTTGTTGTTGCCTTAGGAATATCTGCAAAGTGAACCCAGTGGACTGCGACTGAAGTTACCTTATTCCTGTACGTCTTCCTCGTTTCAAGAGAGAGTGAGTGACACCTGAGAGGGATCCGCGTGACCTGGCCGCAGAACCACCACGCGAGGGCACCCATCTAGGTCATCATGTAGTGGTCTTAATATTTTCTGATCTCTCCTACCGTGTTTTTAGCGTCATGGATTCTTTTTTCTTTTTAACTGGGGATTGCGTTATTGTTATTGCCCTGGGTCTTGTTGATTGAGATGGAGACCAATGAAGAGTTGTGCCGGAAGGGAAGGGTTATTGGCTACCTGGCTTCATTGCACCTGGTATGTTGTTTGTTGTTTGTTGTTGTTTGTTTTTATTGTTGTTGTTGATGGTCTAATTGCCCTTGCTGTTGTGAGTTATTGTTCTTTCTCTGCTGTTCTCGAGTGTGTGTGTGTGTGTGTGTGTGTGTGTGTGTGTGTGTGTGTGTGTGTACTATAAAACGAAGTCAAGAATCCTGTAAAAAAAGGTAAAGAAAAATAAAGAACAGTATGATTAATGGTATCGCTCTCTCTCTCTCTCTCTCTCTCTCTCTCTCTCTCCCTCCCCTGCCAAATCAGAGTAAATATTAAAGGGACAAATGTGAAAAACAAAAGAATCTGTAATATTGGTGATCTGTTTTGTAGGTTTGTATGTAGTTAAAATTGCGTAAGATCATTTATAACTACAACCCTTCACGTGGGTGTGTAGGAGGGAGAAGGGGAAGGTGGTGGGGGATGGGAAGGGGTGGGGATGGGGAGGGGATGGGGAGGACAGGTGTTCGAGTGCGAGAGGGGAGAGGGTGTTAGTGTGGGGGAGGGTGTTAGGGTTTTGGGGTGGGGAAGGAGGAGGGTGTTAGGGTGGGGGAAGGGAGGGGGAAGGGGAGAGGGTTTTGGGGTGGGGGAGGGAGGGGGAAGGCGTGGGGGAGGGTGTTGTGGCGGGTGTCGAGGGCAATATAGAGGACTGGACGTCAAAAGGTTGAAATGACGCCACGCTGGGCTACAAACGTGGCAATTTCATTTTTCTATAGCTGTGGTGGGCGAGGGGAGGGGGGGAGATGGGAGGGGAGGGAAGGGGAGGAAGGAGGGAGGGGAGGGGAGGGAAGGAGAGTGGAGGGGAAGACGGGGGAGAGTGGATGGGGAAGGGGAGTCAAAGGGGAAGAGAAAAATGAGAATTAAAAAGGAGAGGAATGAAATACTTAAGGAAAAGTTAAGGGATGGGAGGGTATAAGGGAGATGATGTGAGGGATGAGAGAAGGAGATGAGGGACAGGAAAGGGAGAAGTGGGGTGAGAGAGGGAAGGGAACGGAAAGGGAGAGATGGGAGGAATGGGAAGAAAAAGGAATGAAGGAGAAGTGAGGGATAGGAAGATTAGTGGAAGATAAGAGAGAGGGAGAGGAAGGGAAAAGAGGGAGAAGAAATGAAGGGAAAGAGAGAGGATGGGAGAGGAGAGAGAGAGATGGGGTGATGAAATGTGAAATGTACAGATAGAAGTGAGAGTGAGTGGAAGAGATGAGAAGGAAAAGGAGAGTAATAAAAATAGAAGGGCAGGATGGGATGGGAGAAATGAGATGAAGAAAATGAGATGAGGTGGAGGGGATAGGATGGGAAGGAACAAGAGAGAGAGAGAGAGAGAGAGAGAGACTTTAAATAGATACGAAAGATAACAGGGAAAATACTGAAGAAAATAAGGAGAGAAATAGAGAGCCCGGTGTAGTCATATTGGGGGGCGGGTTTGCCTAGTAACCAAGGAGACTCAGTCCTCCCTCATAACCAAAGCTCATCAGATTTCACCCTGCGAGTCCTGGGAGTGACCTGGTTCCGTCAGATAGTAGCAAACCGGCCATAGGAAAATACTGAAAAAGAATGTTGGATAGACAGTAAATAATCAAAGGCCTTTAAATACTTATAAGGAAGGATAAAATGTCTTGGGAGGAGGTGTCGTTACTTAGTAGGGACAGAAATTACCTGGAGATCATTAAAGCGTGGCCACCTCTGATTACAGGTAGACTGAGGTATAGACAGGTGGGTTGAGAGATAGATGGATAGATTTTAAACGATTAGATAGAGCTAAATGGATGGCTAATGCAGAGATAGGTGAATGGATAGATAGATAGATAGATAGATAGATGGATAAATAGATGGATAGACAGATAGACAGATAGACAAATAGATAGACAGATAGATAGACTGATAAACAGATAGATATATTGAAGGGTAGATCAGTAAAAAGAAAGAAAGCAAAACTGACAGTGAAATATTTTGAATAGTAGATAGGAACCTAAATAGACAGATCACAATATAAATACTGTAGATAGGTACACTGATAGATAGACACATGGGGATAGATAAATAGAAAAATGTGGAGAATAGTAAGGATGAAAACGATAGAGGAAGAGGCGAAATGGAGACATGATAGGGGAGAAGGGATAAAACACAAGGGGTACGGGAAAAAGTGAAAGATAAAGAGGGGAGAAGTGTGAGGGGCATTAGAGAGAGAGAGAGAGAGATCAGGGGAGGAAAAGGATCAAATGAGAGCTGGGAGGAAAGGGGAGGAAAAGGTGGAGAGAAAAGAAACGAGAAAAGTGAGAAGAGAAAAAGGGAAGAAGAAAATATATATATATA
Source organism: Coenobita brevimanus (assembly GCF_032717465.1). Classification (NCBI taxonomy): domain Eukaryota; kingdom Metazoa; phylum Arthropoda; class Malacostraca; order Decapoda; family Coenobitidae; genus Coenobita; species Coenobita brevimanus. The sequence goes on from NC_137044.1 coordinate 10,938,644, forward strand.
TATATATATATATATATATATATATAGAGAGAGAGAGAGAGAGAGAGAGAGAGAGAGAGAGAGAGACAGAAAGAGAGAGAGAGAGAGAGAGGATGAGATAAGGTAGGAGGGGGATGGAAGTGGAGAGAGAAAGGTTGTGGTAAGAGAGGGGAGAGGAGAAGAGGGAGGGGTGAGAAAGAGAGAGAGGGGAAGGAAGGGAAGAGGGAAGAAGTGAGAAGGGGTAGAGGGTCGAGGATAGGGGACTGGAGGAAAGGGAGGAAAGGAGAGAGAGTTGAGAGGGGAGGGGAAAGAGATGGTGGAGGGAAGGGGAAAGAGGTGAGAGGGGAGATGAGGGGAGAGAGAAAAGGGGATAGAGGGAAGGGAAGGGAAGGAAAGGGAAAGAGGGGAGATGAGGGAAGGGAGTGAAGAGGAGAGAGGAAAATGGCAGAGGCAAGAGAGGGGCGGGGGAAATGAGGGAAGAGGGAGGGAGGGACGGGGAGAGGGGAGGAGGAGGAGGGTGGGAAGAGGAAGGGGAGGGAGAGGAGTGGGAAGAGGGAGAGGAGCGGGAAGAGGGGAGAGAGAGGGTACGCAATCAAACGGTCGGAAAATACGCAGGAAGAGGGGAAAGAGAGGGAGGGGAGAGGTTTATGAGAGAGAGAGAGAGAGAGAGAGAGAGATGCGACCAAAATATGAAAAAGGAAAGGTATAAATGAAACGATGAAAAGAGAATAAGAGATAAAGATCAAGCAGAAGAGGGGAAAACAGGAAGGGGAGACGAGAGAGAGAGAGAGAGAGAGAGAGAGAGAGAGAGAGAGAGAGAGAGAGAGAGAGGGAGAGAGAGGGAGGTAAAATGTATGATATGAGTGAATGTCAGGGGAAAAATGGTTGTTGACAGACATAACTGAGTCTCGGATGGGTTGGCTGTAATCTCTCTCTCTCTCTCTCTGAAATAAAATAAACGGATAGCAATAGAAGTCTGGATGATGATGATGATGATGATGATGATGATGATGATGATGATATTTTTTTTAGTATAAATTCTGATTCCTTTGAAAACTCTAGGTCTGTAATCTCTGTAACTCTGCATGACCGACGCGACTTTGAGTTTCGGCTAATGTCGAGGTGGAGTTGCGTCGAGTTCACTTATACCGCGTGATATGGGAAAAAAAAGGAAAAAAAAACAAAAAGAGGGATAAGAAAGGGGACGAAACATAAGCCAGGAAAAAAAGAGAAGACAAAAAAGAGTGGAAGCGGAAAAAGAGAGGAGACAAAATAGGAGAAGGCGAAAAAGAGAGGAAAGAAAAGGGAAGAGACGAAAAAGAGAGGATAGCAAAAAAGAAGAAAGAGGAAACGAAAAGAGGATAAAAAAGAGAAGAGAGTAAAAAAGAGAAGACGGACAAGATTGGAGACGAAGAAGCGATAAGCCAAAACATGAGAGAGAGAGAGAGAGAGAGAGAGAGAGAGAGAGAGACGAAACAGGAAGAAGAAAATAGGGGTGAAAAATTTGGCAATCCGACACCCCTTAAATCAGTCCACCCTTCATCCCGTTTTCTTCGTATCAGGGAGCGTAACCCCCCCAACCCCCCACCCTATCATCAACCACAAGCCCTAAAATTATCCCACATGAACGTCACTCCGGCTAATCCAGAGAGAGAGAGAGAGAGAGACGATCCCTTCAGTCTGATGATGTGTTTTTGTATATTTCTTTCTACATTTTTTATTTTAAGGGGAGACTTTCTTATTTTTTGTAATGCGTGACTGTCTCCATCCATCCATCCATCTGCTTGTGTCTGTCCATATATCATTTCATTCTATCCAGCCATCAACCCGTCCATCCATCATCTGTGTATCTCTTCATCCTCTAATCTGTCCATCAGTCTCTGTCTATCTGCCTGTCTATGTATCTATCTGTGTATTTATCTGTCCATATATCTATCTATCTGTCTGTCTGTCTGTGTTTATCTATCAGTCAGTGTTTCTATCTCTGTCTGTCTGTATGTCTGTTTATCTATCTGGCTGACAGTTAAATAAAGAGCCAACCAACCAGTCAGTCAATCACAGTCAGTCAGTCAGTCAGTCAGTCAGTCAGTCAGTCTGACAACTAGTCCATGCATCCTTCCATCCATCCGCCCATCCATCCATCCATGCATCCATCCATCCGCCCATCCATCCATCCATGCATCCATCCTTCCATCCGCCCATCCATCCACCCATCCATCCACCCATCCATCCATTCATCCTTCCATCCATCCATCCATCCATCCATCCATCCATCCATCCATCCGTCCATATATAACACTTCCTGACTTCCCAGTTAGAGGCCTCACCACATAACAGGAAATCCATTCACACTTTCATTTACATCACTCTTCAATTCAATTTCAACCCGTAATCCAATCCATCTCTTAATGTTTCTATTTTCAAAACTGTCAGAAGTGGGGAGGTGGTGGTGGCGGTGTGTGGTGAAAGGGAGTTGAAATGTGGAGTACGGTGGAGGGGGGCTGAATTGTGGAGTGTGGTGGAGGGAGGCTGAATTGTGGAGTATGGTGGAAGGAGGTTCAAATGTGGAGTGTGGTGGAGGGGAGTTGAAATGTGGAGTGTGGTGGAAGGAGGTTGAAATGTGGAGTGTGGTGGAGGGGAGTTGAAATGTTAAGTTGACCGGGATTCCTGGTTCCTTTTCAGCCTGTTTTCCGTATCTTCATGGCGGGATAAAACAACACTAAATGAAAGTGTACTTCGATCTACATCATTTCCTTTTACTATTTCATGACTCAGAAACTTCCAATCATCTCCCAGTCACTTTTTGAGCAGCGAATCATCTCCCAGTCACTTCTTGAGCAGCGAATCCTCTCCCAATCACTTCTTGAGCAGCGAATCATCTCCCAGTCACTTCTTGAGCAGCGAATCATCTCCCAGTCACTTCTTGAGGGGCGAACGTAATGCCAGGCCAACATACTATGACTAGGGCGCTCATTCCACTGAACCACCAGGCGCCCTCTCCAGCCTAACACCGTATCATCAGACGACAGCTATTTTTTTTTTCTGTTAATTATAAAGCTAAACACATCTTTTGAACGAGTTAATGGATTTTAGTGTTTCAATTATGGCGGCAATTTAGAGTTGTGAAATGGATGTGAGCTGGGAGCAGGGCAATAAAATGGCTGGTTACAGGGTGACACGGAGGCGATTTGTTTGTGGCCACCCCTTACGAGATTAAAGCGACTGGCAGTAGATAGATAGATAGATAGACAGATAGAAATAGATGAAAGGTTGTGTGTTTGCTTCCTGCCACGGCCGTTTGATTAGTAAGCATTTATGAGGTGAAAAAAATTAGATGAGGTCTTTTATATACGCACTTCACGAACGCATGCACACACACACACACACACACACACACACACACACACACACACACACACACACACACACACACACACACACACACACACACACACACACACACACACACACACACACACACACACACACACACACACACACACACACACATTCCGTTTGTTTTCCTTTCTGTCTTTGTGTCCGACTGTCTTATTCTCTCTCTCTCTCTCTCTCTCTCTCTCTCTCTCTCTCTCTCTCTCTCTCTCTCTCTCTCGTGTGAAGAGTGGTCTGAACTTCTTAAAGAGTTTTGCTGATATTACTGACAGCAGACTCGATGCTCTGCTGAAAGGGAGCGAGAGTGGGACGAGGGGGGGACGAGAGTTGGGGATGAGAGGGATGGGGAGGGAGAATATAGGGATGGGAAGTGGGGGTGGGGAAGGAGAATCTGGGGAGGGGACGAGTGTTGAGGAGAGTAGGGGGAAGAGAATATTGGGGGAATCAGAATTGGGGTAGTGGGGAGAGTGAAAGAGTGAATTGGGGGAGGGAAGGGGGCGAGAGTTGGGGATATAAGGAGGAGGGGTGGTGGATGAGAGTAGGGGGTCACGGGGAAGTGAGGAGGGGTCGAATGATAAGGGTAGGGGAGGTAGGAGAGTATGGGAGAGGGTAAGGGGAGATAAGGTGGGGGAGGGGAGAGGTACGATACTGTGGGAAGAGGGGAGGTGAGGAGAGAGGGGTGAGTGTGAGGGAATGAATCCTGTTTTGATTAAGTCACTACTGAATCACCCTAGAGAGGAAAGATGATTTGGAAGGGGAGATAAGTAAGAAATGATGAGGAAAGATGAGGGGAAGGGGAAAGAGAAATTGGAAAAAAAAAATCAATTCTTGTCATTGCCGTGTGTGTGTGTGTGTGTGTGTGTGTGTGTGTGTGTGTGTGTGTGTGTGTGTCTTTAGCTAAATATATTTTTCGAACTGGGGGGGTTACACAGGTCCTTCAAAATCCCTCTCAGTATTTTTTTTTTTTTTTGGATGAAGAGATTAAAGAACAGTAAAACTAAAATGTAAAAAAAAAATATATTGAAGAAAGAGATTTTAATTACGCCTCATCCCGGGCTGAGAGAGACCCACTAATTTCTTTGGGAAGTGACAATTTTACAGAGTTGAATTGTAAAAGTTTGGCCTTATGGAGAGAGAGAGAGAGAGAGAGAGAGAGAGAGAGGCGAATTCGGATGTGAGAATTTCAGGGAGAGAGAAGAAAGCGAGAGAGTTTTAGGAAGACAGTGAGAGAAGAGACGTGTAGAGGGAGGGAGTTTTTGGGAGAGAGAGAGAGAGAGAGAGAGAGAGAGAATCATTCACTCAGTATCCCCAAATCTCCAGTTTCTTCTTTCCTTTTCATCTTATATATTAATTTCTCTCACTGCCTTCCACATTCTCTCTCTCTCTCTCTCTCTCTCTCTCTCTCTCTCTCTCTCTCTCTCTCTCTCACTTTTTCACTCTCCATTTTTCCTTTCTTTCTCCCCATCTTCACTCATCCTCCTCCTCCTTCCCAGCTCGGCCCAAACTTTGCTCCGATTCACAAGTTGGCGCCGAAGCTGATAATCTGAGGAGGAGCCGAGAGTGAGAGACGCGCCGAACCAACCAGCCTTGAGAGAGAGAGAGAGAGAGAGAGAGAAGGGGGGGGCCAATATGTGGAGTAACTGAGTGATGTAGGAAAATGAAATAAGTGTGCTTGGAAGAAATGAGAAGAGGAGATGATTTAATGTAGTGGAGATGATTTTGTGTAGTGGAGAAGATTTTATGTAGAGAGGAGTTTATGTAGTGGAGATGATCTTATGTATTGGAGACGATTTTATGTAGTGGAGATTATTTTATGTAGGGGAAACAGAGCCTATGTTAGTACTGGGTTGCTTACTTTCCTTCAGCACGTTGCACATGTTACAGAGCCAAAGATGCAGTGATGGTGATTGAAAGTTCCCGTGAGTGTGTGTGTGTGTGTGTGTGTGTGTGTGTGTGTGTGTGTGTTCTTAAGTGCCTGTAGGTATACGCACACGCATTTAATTTCCCCCTGAACACCTGATATACACCTGGGCGCAAATGGCAGGTGTGAACGAGGGAACAGTGATAACATTAGGGCGAATATTAAGGGCACTTCTGGCCGGATTACGCTTTACGCTGAGTGGATGAAAGGGAAACAGTTTGCGGCCGTGTTTGCGTAATGACGGGAGCGAAGGGTTAAGTGGGGAGCAGGTAAAAATGGCCAAAAATGGAACTCTTTTGTGCAGGTACTGAAGAAAAAAAAAATCCTAATCTATTTCCACATTATTAAGATCTCCATAACTTAAATATTGTCAAGGATTATTTTTTTTTTTCATAATTTGTTACTTTAATAATAACTTTCTTCTTTTTCATGATGAAGTGTTTGGTAGGTGTATGAGGGAAGAGAAGCGTATTTACGAAGAGTCTAATGCAGAACTTAAGCTTAGGAGAGTTTATGAATACGTCTTATTAAACACAATCTCCTTTAACCCATTCAGTATACGATAATGTGTATCTATTTTTATCCTTAGATTTGATTGAGTTGAAGGGAGACAACTCATAGTAAAGGAAGTAAAAACAGCCTCCATTAGAGCATCTGTATTTTATTTTTATCATTAGATTGCATTGCGCAGTTGACCCTTGTGCGGTGTGATGCGGTGAGGATCTGTCCGTTCTCCCCTTTGGGGCTAAGATGCGAATGAATGTGTTTGAATGGATGAGTAAATGGAGAGTGAGTCGTCCTGTCTCGGCTACCTCCCTTTCCTTGGGGGAAGCAGCCTAGGTATATAGATAGATAGATTAGAGTTTATTGACTTGAAGGGAGACTTATAGTAGTAAAGGAAATAAACACAATCTTTATTAGAGTTTCCATCGACCCCCTCAATACGTCCACCTCTGTTTATATTTAACTTTATTCAGTCAAACGATTCGCTTTATTTGGGGGCAGAGTTTTCGTAGAGTTAGAAGTAGTAAAAAAACATCACTTCCATACCCTTTATTTTACTTGACTCATATTACCACCAGACGATTTCATTCAGCGTATATTGGGCCTCTCAAACTGAAGGGATTACGGACGATTTCCAATAAGGGCACCGCTTTGAGTGTTGGTGAATTGTCTGCTTCAACCCCTTATGTTCATTATTGCTATCACCAGACGATTTTATTCAGCGCAGGAGGAGACAACTCGCAGTGAAAGTGGTTTAGGAAATCGTCTTGAACTTCTTCCAGCGATTTTTCCCCAGCTGCTACAAGACGCTTTTATTTAACATAGGGGAATAATTTGTTTGTAAGGGTAGAGTCGTGAGTGCTTGTGTGTGTGGATTTCCTTCAGCCTCTTTATACCCTGATCTCTTTATATTCATTCCCCCGCGACCATCAGACGATTTTACTCAGCGCAAGGGAGACATCTCGTGGTAAGTGGTGTAGAAACAATCTGCATTAAGGGTGTAAGTGTAATAATGGGTTTGTTGGGGTGGTAACGGTGTTGTTTTACTCTGTTATGAGTCGCACCTTGCCTCTTCACCTCGTCCCTCTCTCCCTAAAAGCTTCTCCTTACCTGTACGCCATTGCTCCTGGGAGTTACCTTGTTTACCGCACCTGTAGTCTTAATACACTCATCTACACTCTGCTTACACCCACTTACACCTTTACTGTGACCGTTTACACCTGTTTACACCCACTTACACCCTCACTATGCCTACCTTTATCCACTTCCACCTCAATTATATCTGTCTTCATCCACCTGTTCACTCATTACAGCCACCCACACCTGCCTACACCCTCTTACAACACCACTGATACCACATACACAGCTATTACGTCCATCTGCACCCTCGCTATGCTTATCTACACACATCTACTCCCTCACTACATTTCCTACACCTTCCTTCAACTCTACTACAGCCACCAACATAAATATTCCTATCTTCATTCTGTAACACCTCTTCATGTCTGTCTGTTCCTTCGTTACACACACACACACACACACACACACACACACACACACACACACACACACACACACACACACACACACACACACACACACACACACACACACACACACACACACACACACACACACTACACTTACCTTCACCTCATTTCACCCCTCCAGACCTACATACACTGTCATAATGGCCACCTACATACACTTAAACCCAACAACACCCTCAGTACCCGAGCCCAAACCTATTATACACCCACCCACACCTCTGTACACCCATCTCCCTCCACCCATTCCCCCATTACCCCCACCCACAACCCCATCATCCCCACCCACACCCCATCCTCTATGCAAATGGAGTCGGGAATGTAACAAAGTGAATTAGTCTCCCCTGCATCACCCACCCAGGTCACTCTCTCTCTCTCTCTCTCTCTCTCTCTCTCTCTCTCTCTCTCTCTCTCATCGTTACCAGCGTATGACGCCAGAGAGAGAGAGAGAGAGAGAGAGAGATGTAAATATAGTCAGTATGAGAATCGTAGGTGTGAATATCGCAGTGTGAATATCGCAGGTGTAAATATCGCGGTGTGAATATCGCAGGTGTAAATATCAAATATGTGAAATTCGCAGGTGTAAATATGGCATGAAAATTGTAGTTACAAATATCATAGGTGTGAATATCGCAGGTGAGTGTGAAAATCGTAGACGTGAATACCGCCTGTGTAATTATCCTAGGTGTGAATATCGCACATGAGTATGAAAATCGCAGGTGTGAATTTCGCAGGAATGAAAATCGCAGGTGTGAAAATCGCCGGTGTAAATATCATTGGTGTGTGCGAATATCCACCAGGAGTGTTTGGTGCCACTGCCTTATTCGGGGAGGGTCATGTCCATCACCAATTTTTAACCATATAAATTAGAGCTTGTTTTGTGTTTATTCTTCCTACCTCCAGACGATTTTATTAAGCGATGGGGGGATTTTTATGACTGGAGGGTTTAGATATAGCCTTCATTAACCCCTTCACTACGAGAGGTCAGTCCTAATGTGGAATCAGCAGACGATTTTGTTAAACGATGGAGAGACTTCTGGAAATGGAAGGGGGTTAAATAAAGCCTTCATTTAACATCAGACGGTTTTATTAAGCGCTGGACACTCTCTGGACAAGGCGAAGGAGGGTAAATAAAGCCATAAGTAACCCCTCCACTGCCTGAGATCCTTCCTAAGCTGAATAGAATCGTCTGGAAATAGCCCAAAACAGGATGAAAACTCAGAAGGCAAAACCAACGTGATGGGGATGGCAGGTGTTAATGCGGTGATAAATACTGGCAGGGGACAAGGGCAGGGCGTGGATTTGTTCAGGAATTTTTTTATAGTTAATTTGTTTTACCTTCCTTAGTTCACCTGCAAAAAGAAACAAAGGAAAGAAAAGAAAGATAAGAAAAAGGAAAAGGAAAAAGTAGAGGCTTGAAATAGGATAGTGAAATGTGGGTTTGGGGGACCGTAGAATTATCGTAGGTGATGTTATTGTGGGTTTGTGACTATACAGTAAAGTGGGTATCGTTGAATATCGTAAGGTTAAATATCGTAGATCTCTAAGAAGAGCGACGATCCTGATATCGTGGATGCGCCTGATAGTTCTGAGATTGAAATATTGTAGGTCTGAATATCGCAGGGCTCTGTGAATATCGTAGGTTTTTCACATACACTGGCACATATACTGCACTTCACATATATATAGATAAACCTTTTGTGCACCTTCCCTAACCTCCCAGCTCCCCCTCACACACACACACACACACACATTGTTACCAGCGTAGGACGCCAGAGAGAGAGAGAGAGAGAGAGAGAGAGAGCTGTAAAAATGGTGAGTGCAAAAATCTTAGGTGTGAATATCGCAGGTGTAAATATCGCAGTGTGAATATCGCAGGTGTAAATATCAACGATGTGAAATTCGCAGGTGTAAATATGGCATGAAAATCTTAGTTAAAAATATCATGGGTATGAATATCGCAGGTGTGTGAAAATCATAGGTGTGAATATCGCCGGTGTAATTATCAAAGGTGTGAATACCGCATGCGAGTATGAAAATCGCGGGTGTGAATATCGCAGGTATGAAAATCGCAGGTGTGATTATCGCAGGTATAATTATCGCCGGTGTAAATAAAACAGGTGTGTGCGAACAACCACCAGGTGTGTTTGGTGCTGCTGCCATATTCGGGGAGGGTCATGTCCATATCTAATTTTTAACCATATAAATTAGAGCTTGTTTTGTGTTTATTCTTCCTACCACCAGACGATTTTATTAAGCGATGGGTGGGATTTTTATGACTGGAGGGATTAGATATAGCCTTCATTAACCCCTTCACTACGAGAGGTCAATCCTAATGTGGAATCAACAGACGATTTTGTTAAACGATGGAGAGACTTTTGGAAATGGAAGGGGGGTTAAATAAAGCCTTCATTTAACATCAGACGGTTTTATTAAGGGCTGGACACTCTCTGAACAAGGGGAAAGAGGGTAAATAAAGCCCTCAGTAGCCCTTTCACTGACAGAGATCCTTCCTAAGCTGAATAAAATCGTCTGGAAATAGCCCAAACTAGGATGAAAACTCAAAAACGAAAACCAACGTGATGGGATGACAGGTGTTAATGCGGTGATAAATACTGGCAAGGGACAAGGGCAGGGCGTGGATTTGTTCAGGAATTTTTTTTATAGTTAATTTGTTTTACCTTCCTCAGTTCACCTGCAAAAAGAAAAAAAGGAAAGAAAGAAAGAAAAAGAGAAAGAAAAGTAGAGGCTGGAAACAGGATAGTTAAATGTGGATTGCGGGGACCGTAGAATTATCGTAGGTGATGGTATTGTGGCTTTGTGACTATATAGTAAAGTGGGTATCGTTGAATAGCGTAGGGTTAAATATCGTAGGCCTGTCTGAATAGCGAAGATCTTGATATCGTGGATGAGCCTGATCGTCCTTAGATTGAAATATTGTAGGTCTGAATATCGCAGGAGGTGTGAATATCGTACGTTTTTCACAGGTATATATATAAGCCTTTTATGCATTTTCCTTAACCTCCCCGCTCCCTCTCTCTCTCACACACACACACACACACACACACACACACACACACACACACCTGTTAATTACCAAGCCAGTACCAGATCCCAGAAAACTGACACCTGGATGGACGCCACAGCTGTATCAGTCGGGGTGAAGGCAGGTTAATTAATGTGCAACCCATTTTTACAGGTGTACTGGGGATGTGGGGAGATGGTGTTTCTCTCTCTCTCTCTCTCTCTCTCTCTCATGATAAAGACGATGCATCTGGGGTGGAGTTCAAAGGGAGTGCGAAGGGTGCGTGTTGTGGGAGACGAATTGAGGTCATTTCTCTCCCTCAACACCAGGAGAGAGAAAGAGAGAGAGAGCGAGAGAGAGAGAGAGAGAGAGAGAGAGAGAGAGAGAGAGAGAGAGAGAGAGTAGTAGTAGTAGAAGAATGCGAGAGAGATATGGACGCAATTTTTCTGCCCCTCACCACCAAGCTCAAAATAGGTAGCTGGGTTGGAGAGAGAGAGAGAGAGAGAGAGAGAGAGAGAGAGAGAGAGAGAGGAGGGGGGGAAGTGAGAGAGGGAGATAGGAGGGAAGAATGAGGGAGAAAGAATGGAAAGGAGAGAGAGGAGGGAAGAAGAAGGGGGAGAGAATGGAAGGTGTGGAGTAGGTGAGAAATGACCTATAGGATAGTTTTTGTTCCTTCACTATTATGCTGAGAGAGAGAGAGAGAGAGAGAGAGAGAGAGAGAGAGAGAGAGAGAGGGAATGATGTACACTCCACAACTTCCAAAGAGGGATGAAGCATAAGACCCTACCAAATTAGGCACACCTCAGGCCACAGTTCTCTCTCTCTCTCTCTCTCTCTCTCTCTCTCTCTCTCTCTCTCTCTCTCAGTACCTAACTAGACACTGATGAGCACACAGCAGTATAGTTTAGATAGTACCGAGCACACAGTAGTACTTATTTGGACGGTACTGAGCACAGGAGAGTACATCGTTATTCAGCCCTGAGCTCACGAGAGTACAGTACTGTGGTGCTCACTTCCCTCCACTTCATTACACAAGTTACAGAGCCAAAGTTGGAATGATGGTGATTGGTTGTTCCCACGAGTCATTCCCCCTCCCCTTCCCCCACTCCCCTTCCCCACTCCCCTTCCCCCCTCTCCTTCCCCACTCCCCTTCTTTCTACCTCCTATCCTACCCCTACCCCCATCCCCTCCCCCATCCCTTATCCTTCCCCCTCGCCTACCCCACCCCCCTTCCCTCTACCCGCTATCCCACCCCTACGTCCTTCTCCTCCCCCTACCCCTTATCCCATCCCTACGCCCTTCTCCACCCCCTATCCCTTATCCTTCCTCTTCTCCTTCCCCACTCCCATTCCCTCTTCCCCTTATCCCATCCCTACGCCCTTCCCCTTCCCCTACCCTTTATCTTTCCCCCTACCTCTAATCCTTCCCCCTACTCCCTCATCCTCTCCCTTTACCCCCACTGTACCCAAGCACTACTGTATTTAGATTCTGTTGTTGCTAAAACCGTCAGTTAAAGAAGAAAGAATATGAGGGAAAACTGAGAGAAGAGTGGAGGGTGGGGAAGGAGAGAGGAAGGAAGCCCTGAGGGGAAAATGGAGGAAGAAGTAATGGACAGGAAGGAGAGAGAAGGATGAGGAGGGAAGAAGATAGGAAAGAAGACGTGAGGTAAAGATGGAGGAAGTAGTAAAGGAAGCGATGGAGAGAGAAGGGTGAGGGGGGGGGAAGAAGAGAGAAAAGAAGACCTAGGAAGACAGTGAAGGAAGGAGAGAAGGAAGGAAGGATCAAAGCTAACATTCTTTTTTAATTCAATGACAGACGATTTTGTTATGATTAAAATGACCTATAGGAACCTAAGTGTATTAAGACTATCAAAAATAAACCCTCTCATGATCGACACTACTCTTTGTCTTCCAGCTAACGCCAGACGATTTTATTCAGCTGAGGGGGAGTCATGGGAGGCTGAGAATAAAAGACACCCACTCAAAGTATATAAATCTAATCTGTTGTGTATATATATCTTTTTTCTTGATATTTTCATTTCACTTTGTCTATTTGCATTCATCTTTATATTATGTAAATTTTTCTCGTTTGTAGTTCTCTCTCTCTCTCTGTCTCTCTGTCTCTCTGTCTGTCTGTCTGTCTGTCTGTCTCTCTCTCTCTCTCTCTCTCTCTCTCTCTCTCTCTCTCTCTCTCTCTCTCTCTCTCTCTCTCTCTCTCTCTCTCTCCTTGATGTGCCATAATGACATTTACTCGAGTGCAAGGTCTCCATTAGTTTAGAGTGTGTGCGTGTTTGCGTGTACGTGTGTGTGTGTGTGTGTGTGTGTGTGTGTGTGTGTGTGTGTAATGGAAATAAACACCACAACATTCTTTAAGTTTTTTTTTTTTCATATTGTTGCTTTTAAATATGAAGCACAAATTATTTTTCCATCAACATAAGTCTGAGTGGAAGGAGAGAAGGAATAGAAGGAGAAGAGGGAGGAGGAGGGAGAGGAGGAGGAGGAGGAGGAGGAGGAAGAAGAGGAAGAGGAGGAAAGGAGGAGATGGAGAGGGAATGGTTCCGTAGAGTTAAAAAAAAGAAAAAATAGATGGATGAAGAAGAGTAATGGGAAGGTAAATGGAGAGAGGAAGAAGATGTGAGAGGGAGAGGAAGAAAAGAAGAGGAAGGTAAGAAGAAGATGGAGAGAGAAAAGTGAGGGAGAGACCTTTTCTTCTCTCTCTCTCTCCTGTCCCTTTCTTTTTTCCTTTTCTCCTTTCCTTTCCTTCCCTTTTCACTCCCTTTCCTCCTTCCTCCCACATTAATATTTTCTCCCCTTCCTCTCCCTTCCCCCTCTTCCTTTCACTTCCCCCGTCTCTCCTCTTCCTTTCACTTCCCCCTCCCCCCTCGTTCCTTCTCGTCTCACATCCATCTTCCTATTGCCTTCTTCTTTTTCTCCCTTTCCTTCCTCTCTCTCCTCTTCCTTCTCTCCATTTTCTCCTCTCCTCCCCTTCCGTCTCTTCCCTTTTTTCTTCCTTTCCATTTCTTCTTCTCCCCCTTCCTTCCTTTCCTCCTCCTCTCTGCATCTTCTTTTACACCCTTTATCCTCTTCCTCCTCCTCTCCCCTCCTCCTTCTCTCTCCCTCCTCTTTCTCTCCTCCTCTTCTTTTCTCTCCCTTTCTTCCTCCTCTCAGGTAAAATACGTGAAGTGTGTTGTAATCCATTCCCTCCAACCTCTCTCTCTCTCTCTCTCTCTCTCTCTCTCTCTCTCTCTCTTTCTCTCTCTCTCACACACACACACACACACACACACACAGACGAATACTCATACTTGCACGCATTGATGGGATTTTTGCATGTGGGGTCCTCTCACTTACTCTTTCACTATCCTTTTGCCTCTCTCTCTCTCTCTCTCTCTCTCTCTCTCTCTCTCTCTCTCTCTCCTCCTCCTCCTCCTCCTCCTCCTCCTCCTCCTCCTCCTCCTCCTCCTCCACACTGTGCACTGTGCAGTCCCCTTTTATCCAAGACACCCGTCCTATATACTTTTCAGTCTCCCCAGCGCAAAGAAAGCAATATAAGCACAGATTAGGAGCTGCACAGATAACCCTGAGTTAACGGTCACTACTCTTACTTTCGACCTGTGATGGGCTGTGGATCACTGAGGGTCCCTGTTAGTCAAGTGACCACCATCGGGATTTTTTTAATGTACCAGGGGTCACTGCTTCAGGATGAAACTTGTGTACTTGTCCCACATGGGAGAGTTCCTTGTCTCAGTGGAGCAAACGGAGCTAGGGCCTGATTGACTGCTGCCTACCTTAAAAGCGCCAGGCAAGGCTGCTGCACCACCCCTAAACATCCACACTGTGCAGTGTGTAGCTTCCACGTTATGTCCACAGACTTCCCATTAACTCAATGTAACTGGTTTATAATGTCATGCCGTAACTATTATATTATTTGTTTACTTTCTCTTTCAGGTTACTCTATCGGGTAGCTTATAGATAAAGTATTATAGAATGTGACTTTTCCTTTCCAGTGTTTCCTATAAAATTTCCATGTCAGTTTTTCCATGCTGCATGGTGGTTTTTCTCACTTTTTCCTGGAGGGTTTGGTGGTGGGGGGAGCCTTCTTGCTTTCCTATCCTTATCCTTCAACATGTAGAGTTAGATCTTGTAGTCATAGTTTTCTCTAACAAGCAGCCTCGAAAGGACCATAAGGTCTGTTGCTGTTTGCTTTCCTGTGTAATCCTGTGTAATCCTCTAATCCTAACCTCGCCTGTCGCTCTCTTATTTTTTATTAACTTGTTCCATTAACTCAGCTTGTCACGTATGGGAGGAGGAGGCGGAGGATGAGGAGGAGGAGGAGGGGAAAGTAGGGAAGAGGGGAGGAGAGGGAGGGTGTGGAGAGAGGAGAAGGGACGATAGAGGAAGGTAACGAAGTTGAGAGGAAGGAGGAGGAGGGGGAGTGGGTAGGTAGAGAGGAGTGGAGAGAGGGAAGGAGAAAGAAGCGAGGAAGGAGAGGAGTGAGGGAGCGAGGTGTGGCAGGGTAAAGTGGAGAGGTGAAGAAGGAAGAGGAAGTGAAGGGGGACAAAGAGGACAGGAGGAGGAGGAGGGGGGGGAGGAGGAGGAGGTATGAGGGGGAGAGAGGGTGGAGAAGAGTAGGAAGAGGAAGGAATGGAAACTTACGGGAAAGCAAGGAAGTGGGAGATAAGGAACGATAAAGAGGAGGGGAGAGGAATGGAGAAGAGGGAAAGTGGGAAGGAAAGAGAGGGAGAGAAAGGGGAGATGAGGGAAGATGTTAATGGAGAAAGAGAGAGAAAAGAGATGAGAAGAAGGAAAGAGGGAACGAGGGAGGAGGAAAGAAGAGGTTAGAGAGAGAGAGAGGGAGAGAGAGAAGTAAAGGAAGAGGGAGGAAAAAGCAGGAAAAGTAAGAGGAAGGAAGGGAGTAGAGAGGAAGAAGAGGAAGGGGAAGAGGAAGGGAGGGGTAATAGTGAGGATTAGAAGAGTGCATTACAAAGTCGATTTCATTTCAGGGAGGAAGGTGGAGGATGGGGGGGCGGGGGGGCGGGAGAAAAAGAGTAACGGAGCAAAACTTGGATGGAATTAAGCTCACACCCGGAACTAATCTCACGCCCGGAACTAATCTCACGGCCGGAACCTTGGCCTTGGGGATAAAAGGACAGGGGAAGGACGAATATAGGAAGGACTAGTAGACAGGCAGGCAGACAGACAGACAGGCAGGTAGGTAGGTAGATGAGACGGGGAGGCAGACTTCCTTTTAAATAAACTAAGATAGAAAACGGAATGCAAAAGAACGGAATGTGTTTTTTATTTATTTATTTATTTATTTTTTGTAATACCGCCAGACGATTTTATAAAGTTCAAAAAAGGACCTCGTGTAGCCTTTTGTTTTTCTATTTTTTTTATTTTCCTTAATTTTGTGACGAAAAATAAAATCTGGAATAAATCTTTTCTTTCCATGAGACTAACTGGATTTAAAATTTACCGTTTCCGGGGTTACCTGTCCTCGCCATGCAGACACCTGAGCATGCATGAGAGAGAGAGAGAGAGAGAGAGAGAGAGAGAGGAAAAAAAGCCAGTCTCCCGCGTCCTTTTGAAGCTGGTGATGAATTGGCAACTAGCGTGAGACTTGAGTTGCCAGTTAATCCTTTTCCATCATCTTTTGCCGTTATTTTCTGTCTGAGGGCCATATTTACAAACCTAGGGCCATATTTACAAACCTAGGGCCATATTTACAAACCTTCGGCCCATATTTACAGACCTAGGGCCATATTTACTTTGACCTGGGGCCATATTTACAAACCTGGGGCCATATTTACAAACCTTGGGCCATCTTTACAAACCTTGGGCCATCTTTACAAACCTTGGGCCATATTTACAAACCCTCTTGTGCTTGGAAATTGGCTTAAGATCCTTGATAAATAGGAACCCCTGCCTTTTTTTTTTTTTTTTTTTTTTTTTTTTTTTTGCGAACCTCCCCACTTCAAGCTTGCCAGTTTCACCCCCTTCACCCCGAGGAAGGGAGGGGAGGGAAGGAAGGGAGAAGAGAAGGGAAGGGAGGGAGGAGGAAAACAGGAGAGGCAGTATGAGGAAGGAGAAGAAAAGGGAGGGGAGGGAGGAAAGGGGAAGACAGAGGTGGAAATGTATGTGTGAAGTGAAATTAAGGGAAGGAAAGGAAAGTAAGGGAAGGGAAGGGGAGGGGAGGGAAAGGGACGGAAGGGGAGGACAGGGGAGGAAATATAAGTGAGGTGTAAAATTAAAGGTGGGGAGGGGTGGAGGAGTGGATAATATCAAAATTGGGGAGGGAGGGAGGGGAGGGGAGGTAAGGGGCGAGAGAAAATGAGTGGGGAGGAAACGTAGGGAGTTAGACTTTGTTCAGGTAGACCATTTGTATGTGTGTGTGTGTGTGTGTGTGTGTGTGTGTGTGTGTGTGTGTGTGTGGAGGTACGGGAGCATCATGTCTCCTCACCTGAAATAAAGACAAGAATATTAATAAAGATCCCATAACAGCCTAAGACTTAACGGGGATCATTTCTACTCCCCCCTCGCTGCTGGTATGGCCGCACCCTAAGCCGATTAAACTCGTCTGGTGGTAGGAGAGAGATGTTACGGGGCAGTGAATGGGTTAATGGGGATTGCCTGTTGTACCTTGATTGCCAGAGATCATCCCAGAACTAAGTATAATTGGCTGGTGTGATGGTTCTCTCTTTCCTCCTTTCATCTCAACTTGGCCCAAATTTTCCTCCTTTCCTATCAACTTGGCCCAAATTTTCCTCCTTTTGCAGCTAATTTTTCTTTTTTTTACGTTGCTCAGTGGCAGAAAAAAGAATATTACTGCTCTGTACCCTCTCCATAGCACTTCTTCGTGACTGGCATTACAATCTCGTGTTAATCTGTCGTTAAAAATTAGCATTCAAAGTGGAGAGATAGTAATTTTAGGCCAAGTTAAAGTAGAAGGAGTACAGTAAGAATAAGATTTTTTTAGACGTCAAGGTGGTGAATGCGTTAATTAAGATTGCCTTTAATTGCTTTACTAATAGAGGTAACTTCTAAGCTGAATAAAATTGCTTAGTAGCAGTAGGAGGAGGAAATAAGACGTCAAGGTACTGAAGGGATTAAAGGGGAGGGAAGAGGGAGGGGCAGGAGGAAAGGGGGAGGCAGTAGAGGTTAGGGCAGGGGAAGAGAGGAAATGTTAGTGGGGAGTATAAATATATGGAGGGGAGAGGAGGGACAGGGGAGTGGAAGGGGAGGGAGGGAATAGGAGGTTAGGCGTGGACTGGGGAGAAAATGTACGAGTATGTGGGGAGTAAAATTAAGTGTGGGAGAGGAGGGGTTAATATAAAAATTGGGGAGGGGGGGATGAGGGGGAATGAATTGGGAGGAAGAGCAGGAAGTAAATGATGGTTGAATCGGTAGAGAGGTGGCCTGCAGTCCTAATGCATCCAGGTTCGAATCCGCGCTGGGGTAGGGAACAGTTTAAGGATTTGAATTTCATTAAAGCAGACTTTACTGATCTACCAGACGACCCGCCGACATGTAAAGATACCCCCGCTAATACCAATACACCAGTCCTGTAAGAGCCAGCCCTAGCATGTATTCAATATGGACGGTGGGTGTTAGTGCTGAAGTGGTGACATGTGGAGGTGTATGGACGTAGGACTAGTGGGCCATGGCAACGGGCTGTGAAACTTATGCCCAGAGTCAGCACATAGAAAAAAAAAGATAGGAGGAGACTGAATGAATGAAGAAGAGAAAACAAGGAGTGATACTATTCCTAATACCCAAAGGTGATGGGACTCAGTTTGGGGGAGACTTTTAGAATTTGTAATTAGATATTGCTTCATTACGCCCCTTGCCTTCCTGAGACATTTCCTAAGTTACGTAAAAATCGATTGGTGACATAAACAAGGAAGAAATAAATAAATAAATAAAATAGTGGGATTCAGAGGGTGAAGTTGAATCGGCTTAGTGGTGGAGGTAGGGGGAAGGGACGGTTGGGTGGGGGGTTAGTGGGGGAAGGGATGGTTGGGTGGGAGGTAGTGGGGGAAGGATGGTTGGGGTGGTGTGGGGATGGATAGTTGGGTGGGGGGATAATGGGGAAAGGGATGGTTGGAGGGTAGATGGGGAAGCGAACGTTAGTTGGGGGTAATGAGGGGAAGAGATGGTTGGGTGGGGGTTAGTGTGGGGAGGGATGGTTGGGTTGGAGGTAGTGGAAGGCGGGGGGGAAATGATGAAGAGTTGGGGGTTTGGGGGGGGAATGGAAACAAGGTGCGCCATGAACTTTCCCCCCTTCCCTCCCCCGACGTCCCTACTAAGTAACGACCCCCCTGGAGGCCAACAGGTGTATCTAAGCGAGCCTGAATGTGGGTGTTTTGTCTGGCGTTATGAACAATATCGCGGAAACGGAATCGGGGTGCCATTGTACGAGTCGGCGATTTCTAAGTGGAATTATTTAGGCAGGGGAGGAAGGGAGAGGGATTTGGGGGGTTGCGAGAGGGTAGGAGAGTGGTTGAGGAGGGGAGGGGAGCATGAGAGGAAAGGTGAGCGGGGGAGAAAGGCAAATGTGAGAGGAAGTGGAAGAAAGAATGAGGAAAGTGAGAAGAAGAGAGAATGGGTGATTTCTAAGTGGTAGTATTTAGATAGGGGGGAGGGACGGGGAAAGGAAGGGGAGAGAGAGAAGAAACTGAAAGGAGGGGAGATGTGGAAGAAGGTGAGAAGAGGGAGAATGAGAGGAAGGTGAGAGGAAGAGGAGATACAAAAGGTGAGAAGAGGGAGAATGAGAGGAAAGTGAGAGGAGGAGAGAAACAGAAGAAACTAGAGGTGGAGAGAGTGAGAGAAAAGTGAGAGGAGGAAGAGGAGGAGAAAACGAGAGGGAATTGAGAGGGAGAGGAGGAGAGAAAAAGTGAGAGGTGAGTGGGAAAGTGTGTATGTTTGGAAAGGTTGCTGGGAAAGGAAGGAAAGTAGGAGAAGAAGGAGAATGAGAGTAGGAGGGAATGATAAGACAGGAAGAGGAACATACGAAAGAAGGAGAACTGAGAAGAGAGTAAGAGATTGAAGGAAGTGAGGGCAGTAGAAGAGAGTAAGAGCTTGAAGGAATTGAGGAAAGGAGAAGAGAGTAAGAGATTGAAGGAATTGAGGGAAGGAGAAGAGAGTAAGAGATTGAAGGAAGTGAGGGAAGTAGAAGAGAGAAAGAGATTGAAGGAAGTGAGGGAAGTAGAAGAGAGTAAGAGATTGAAGGAAGTGAGGGAAGTAGAAGAGAGTAAGGGATTGAAGGAAATGAGAGAAATAAAGTGGAAAGTGAGAGCCGGAATGTGAATAAGGATTTCATTTTAGGGGACTGCGATTTCTAAATGTTTTAATATTTTCACTGAGGAGGGAGGATTGGGGTGGAGGGGGAGAGGGAGAGAAGAAGAAAACTGAGAAGAGGAGAGCAGGGATGGGGGAGGTAATCGGGGAGAGACGGTGAGAAGGACAGGAAAGAGAAAAGGGGGAGGAAAGTATTAGAAGAAGGAAGGAATATGAGGCGAGTAGGAGTGTGGGAGGTAAACAAGGCAAGAGAGTGAGAGAGAGAGAGAGAGAGAGAGAGAGAGAGAGAGAGAGAGAGACTGAGGGATTACGGTGGATGAAGGAAGTAATATCAGAGCAGGAAAGTAAAGTGGGTGCCATTGCAAGAGGCTGCGATTTTAAGTGTTGTTATTTACACCTTGGGATGAGAAGTGGGTGGGGGAAGGAGGAGAAGGAAAATGAGAGGAGGAGAGTGAGAGAAGTAAAGTGAGGGAAAGAGGAAGGCAACAGGAGAAAAGTGAGGAAAGTAAGAGAATGTAAAGAAAGAAAGGAGGAGGAGGAGAAAGTCACAAGAGGAAAATAAGAAAATGAGAATAGAGGAAGAGGAAAGTGGGAGAAGAAGGAAGAGAAGAGGAGGAAAGTGGAAGAGAAAGACAATGAGGAAGAGGATAGGGGTAGACGGAGAAAAGGGGGAGATTAGCCTAGGAAGAGGGAAAGATGGAGAAGGAAGGAAGAAGAGAGGGAAGATGAAAGAGAGGGAGCAGGAGGAAGAAGAGAAAATGAAAGTGGAAGGAAAGAAGGAGCGATAAGGAGGAAAAAAAAAAAAGAGATGAAAGGAGAGTAAAAGAGGGTAATGAGGAGCAAGACAAAAGAAAACTGAGTACACACCAGTAATTACCTTGACCTTTGATTACTCTAATTAAACCCTAATTATGATAGGTCAATTATACTCTTGCCTTGTGGTTCGCCCTTTGAGGTTCTTGTTCTACGATCCACCCACTAAGGTTCACTTGTGGAGTTTATATTTTTTAAGTCCCTCTTTTGTGGTTCATTTTACGTGGTTCATCCTTGGGGTTCACTTTTTGAGGTTCATTTTTGGGGGTTTATATTTTTTTAGTTCATCTTTCGTGGGGCCTTTTTGTGGTTCATCTTTTGTGGTTCATTTTTGTGGTTCATCTTTTGTGGTTCATTTTTGTGGTTCATCTTTTGTGGCTCGTCTTACGTAGTTCATTTTTTGTGGTTCATCTTTTGTGGTTCATTTTTCTAGTTCATTTTTTTTTTGTGGTTCATCTTTTGTGGTTCATTTTTCTGGCTGATTATTTACGTTCTCTTTATTTCAGTTCTTCTTTCGCGGTTCGCCCTTTATGATTCGTTTTTCTCGAATCAGGCTTCTTGATTCACTGATAGATAGATAGTTTGATAGGTAGATAGACGGATTGACTGATAGATGGACAGACAGATAGATAGACAGATATGTAGATAGATGGATTGATAGATTGACCGATAGATGGATGGGTAGATAGATGTATAGATAGGTCTTTCTCTGATTTTCTTTTAAGATCACCAGTTCCATAGCACACTTCCTAACAAAGGAAAGTTCTTGGTCTCCCTCTCCTTGTCCCTCCAGCCTCTCGACAGCACACACACACACACACACACACACACACACACACACACACACACACACACACACACACACACACACACACACACACACACACACACACACACACACACACACACACACACACACACCTTATTACTGGGTACAGGTCTTGGTTATTCCCCCATATATCAACGTGTGTGGGTAACATTAGAGGTCACGTAATATCCCACCTTTGTTCTGGGCGGTAATAAAAGGCAGAGGAAGTTGTAAGTGGAGTGGTTTT
>NC_137044.1:10965176-10972676 GCF_032717465.1 Coenobita brevimanus
GGTGAAAAGCGAGTAATAAAACAATTAAGGGAGAAATAGGTCTTTATTGTCTGTTAGTCCCTGTTATTGGTACTTTTGGAGGGAGGGAGGGAGAGGGAGGGAGGGAGGAAGACGGAGGGGGAAGCGAGAGAGGGAGATGGAGGGAGAGAGAGGGAGGGAGAGGGAGGGAGGGAGGAAGACGGAGGGGGAAGCGAGGGAGGGAGATGGAGGGAGAGAGAGGGAGGGAAAGGGAGGGGAGAGAGTGGCGATAAATACGTGCTATACAGAATATATGATTGTATGCAGAGAGAGAGAGAGAGAGAGAGAGAGAGAGAGAGAGAGAGAGAGAGAGAGAGAGAGAGATGGAGGGGAGGATGAGAGTGGTGGGAGGTGTTAGTGTAGAAGGAAGGGTAATGGGGAGGAAGACAGGGAGGGAGGAAGAGAGGGAGGGAGGGAGAGAGAGAGAGATTGATTGGGATGAAGGGAGAGACGGAGGGAGAGTATGGTAGGTAGGCAATAAGGGAAGGAGGAACACAGGAAAGGAGAGAATGGTAGAGAAGAAAGAGGGAGGAAGGGAGGGAAGGAGGGAGAGAATGGTAGGTAGGGAGCCAGGAGAGAGAGATGGGGGGGGGAGAAAGAGTGATAGGATAATGGGAAGGAAGGGACAACAAAATGGAAAGGGGGGTGAAGGAGACAGAGAGAGAGAGAGAGAGAGAGAGAGAGAGGAGGGTGTGAGAGTAATTTTAAACCTGATGGGAAATATTACCTGCTCGATCATCGTCACGGAGAACAAAGGAGAGAGAGAGAGAGAGAGAGAGAGAGAGAGAGAGAGAGATTAAAAGAAAATAAATCGCTAAAGAAAAGGTGCTACGAAGCCTGTGACACAAAAATGGAACCCTGAGACCACCGAACCACCAGGCGTCTTTCTCATCACTACATTAATGAATTAAATCCAGCTAAATCCATATTCTCAAGTAAATCCATCTCTCTCTCTCTCTCTCTCTCTCTCTCAATAAAATGTTCCCTAACAGATGAAGGATGTATCATATTGAAATCCAGAAAAAAAAAAAAAAAAATCGAGTAGCGGACCAAATTTTACAGCCATCGAAATTAAGTAACTCGTATATTGCTATGGATTTTTTTCTTTTTTTTTTTTGGGGGGACTACCCTCTTTTGGATTTTTTTTTTTTTTTTTTTGTCTGTCCGAACCTTCATTACGGGACATTTTCAGCCATCAGGACACTATGACGAGTGGGGTCCTTTTTATCTCTCTCCCCCTTTCCCCCCTTTCCCCTTTCCCCCTTCTCCCCCTTTCCCCTTTCCACTCCCCTTTCTCTCCCCTCCCCATCCCTCCATCCCCGACTCCGTCCCTCGCTTCTCCGTTCCATCTCTCTTCTGTTCCATCTCTCTTCTGTTCCATCTCTTTTCTGTTCCATCTCTCTTCTGTTCCATCTCTCTTCTGTTCCATCTCTCTTCTGTTCCATCTCTCTTCTGTTCCATCTCTCTTCTGTTCCATCTCTCTTCTGTTCCATCTCTCTTCTGTTCCATCTCTTTTCTGTTCCATATTTTTCCCATAGACACCTTTGCTTTTTTTAAAATTAATTTTCTCTTTTGTTCTGCGTTTTGTTCTGTTCATATTTATTTTCAGTTTCTTTTACATAAGAACATATGTAAAACATAAGAACATAAGAAGAGAGGATAACTGCAGTAGGCCGGTTGGCCCATGCTAGGCAGCTCCTAGAAGAGTAACTGAACTACTAGAATGAGATAAGGATAGCAAAGAAGAAGGCTCTCCCCCGCCCTCCAAACCCTCCAGCCGAAGCCGGCAGGAAAAAGTCAGAAAGAACACCACGCCGTATAGAAAAACTGGCTTGGACATTTTACAGGAAAGTGTGAAAGGAGAATAGAGACTATCATAGTGTAACCTGAAAAGAAAATTTATTTTTGAATTAGTATTGGTTATAATATTTTCTTTATTCTATATCCACCCCTTATTTGTCATATGCTTATCTAGCCTATGCTTGAAACTCTCAATGGAAGAGGCAGCAACTACTTTACTAGGTAGCTTATTCCATTCGTCTACTACTCTATTACCAAACCAATTTCTACCGATTTCCTTTCTGAAACGGAATTTTTCTAGTTTGAAACCATTATTTCTAGTTCTATCCTGTATGCTCACTTTAAGTACCTTGCTAATATCTCCCTTATTTATACCATTCATCCACTTAAAAACCTCAATTAAGTCTCCCCTTACTCTACGCCTCTCTAGCGAATGCAGATTTAGTCTTTTCAGTCTGTCTTCATATGACAGGTTCCGCACGTCATGTATCATTTTAGTCATTCTTCTCTGTACATTTTCTAACGAATTAATATCCATTCTATAGTAAGGACACCAAAATTGTACTGCGTAGTCTAAATGTGGCCTTACTAATGCTAGATAAAGTTTCAGTATTACTTTAGATGATCTATTGCTCACGCTTCTCGAAATAAATCCTAGGACCCTATTTGCTTTATTTCTCGCATTAATACACTGTTGCCTAGGTTTAAGGTCGTTACTAATCATAACTCCTAGATCTCTCTCGCATTCCGATTTGCTAATTTCTTTGTTATCTAAGCTGTATTTAGTATCTCCAATGGTCTTGCCTACGTTAAGTACTTTACATTTTTCAACGTTAAATTCCATTTGCCAAGTTTTAGACCATTTGGACAATGTATCGAGGTCTTTTTGTAAGTAATGGCAATCGTCAGTCGAGTTAATGATACGCCCTATTTTTGTATCGTCGGCAAATTTGCTGATTCTGCTATTGACTCCTAAGTCTAGATCATTTATATATATGATAAATAATAAGGGACCGAGTACTGAACCCTGTGGTACACCGCTAGTTACTAATCCCCAGTCCGACTTAGTTCCATTTATTAATACTCTCTGCTTTCGTCCTTTCAGCCAGGATTCTATCCATTTTAAGATATCGCCGTCTATACCGTGTGCTCGAACCTTTCTAACTAACCTTTCTTGTGGGACTCTATCAAAAGCTTTACTAAAGTCCAGATAAATAACATCGTAAGCTTTATCGCTATCTACTGCCTCATAGACCTCCGAGTAGAATGACAACAAATTTGTGAGGCAGGATCGTCCTTGCCTGAATCCGTGCTGACTTTCGTTTATAAGATTAAATCTTTCTAAGTGTTCTCTAATCTTATTTGCTAAAATTGACTCTAACATTTTTCCTACTATTGACGTTAGACTTATCGGACGATAATTCGACGCAGCTGATTTATCACCCTTTTTAAAGATGGGCACTACGTTTGCGGTTTTCCACGCCTCTGGAACTTCTCCTGAACTTAAAGAGTCATTGAATAACGTTAAAAGTGGCTGACATAATTCTTCTTTGGTTTCTTTTATAATTTTTGCATATATATCGTCCGGACCTGGCGATTTTTGAGGTTTTAACTTGTTAATTTCTTTCAATACGTCCTCCTTACTAATGGTTATTTTACTAAGAATATTTTCCGTATTCTCATGGTAAATATTTGCTGCTTGAGGGACCAGACTTAGATTTTCCTTGGTGAATACTGATATGAAATAATTATTTAGGATGGAGCACATTTCTTTATCTTCACTGGTAATGTCACCTGATTCTGTTCTGAGTGGTCCTATCCTATCTTTATTTTTCGTTCGGTACATTTGATAAAAACCCTTGGGGTTTACTTTTGATTCACTTGCAACCTTAATTTCATAACTTCTCTTTGCTTTTCTTATCTCCCTCTTTACTTCTCTATTTAAAATTGTGTACCGGTTACATAAGTGTTCCTCTCCACGTTTTATTTTTCTATATATTCCTTTCCTTTGGCCTATGAGAGATTTTAATCTGTTGTTTAACCATCTTGGTTCTGAATTGTTAGTTCTAAACGGTTTTGAAGGAATATATCTATCTTGGCCTCCGTATATTATATTTATTAACTCGTTATACTTCTCACTGGTCGAACGTCTGTTTGGTACTGGAGCTGAGTTAATTTCCGTCACCTGGACTACATTCCTATCTACTACCTCCCCCCTCACAGACACCTGACGGACATCCCCAGGTGCTTCCTGCGCCTGACCTATGACCTGGGGATCCCCACTAACCTGACATTCCCTCAAATAGCTAATCTCCCTGTGGAATACCGTTCGAAAATAAGCTCTTAAGCCATCGAAATCTCCTAGACGAAAATTAGGAACGGTGGAGGTATTTTCAGTGGAACAGACATCCCAAATAAATTTGAACTTAATTTCTTCATGATCGCTATTACCAAGTCGTCCACCAACCTCTATATCGCTAATGATATTTTCTTTATTAGCTAAAACCAAATCTAGTATATTATTACCTCTGGTGGGCTCCCACCCTTTTCGTTACACACCATTCCCTCTTCCCCTCCTCTCGTCCTCTCTCGTTCTCCTCCCTCACTCTGCTGTTGTAATTCTCGCCTTACATCTTTACCCCGAGTGGTTCATTCTCTCTCTCTCTCTCTCTCTCTCTCTCTCTCTCTCTCTCTCTCTCTCTCTCTCTCTCTCCTTCTTCTTCCATTCACGTGTATTTTTGCTCTCCTCCCCATCCTTCATCCTCCGTTCTCTCCCCTCATGCTTTCATTCAGTCCCTCTTTCTTTCCCCTTTCAGTGTCTACCCCCACCACTCTTCCCCTCATCATCCTTCCCCCCCCAGTCCTTCCCCCACCTCCCCCTCCTAATCCCATAACTCCTTCCCTCTGTATATCGCCGTTACCCCTTCCCCATTTATTCCCCATTGCCATCCTCCCCTTCACTCATCCCCCTTACCCTCCCCTCTTCTCCCCTCCTCTCCCCTCATTCCTTTCACCTTTATCTCATATATTCCCCTCACCCCTTCCCCTCTTCCCTCAGTTACCCAACCTTCGCCCCTTTTCCCCTTTCTTCTTTCAATCCACACTATACTCCCCTCATTCCCCTCCTTTCGACACCTCTTCTGTATGTATTTCCTCCCCTCACTCCCCTTTTCCTCCCCCTCTCCCCTCCCCCTCCCCTCCCCACCTCCCATCAGTGAGGGGAGGGGGTGACGTCATCAGTGCCAAACAGCAACACGACCAGCTGATGGCACCGATTATTGGCACTGTGTGTGTGTGTGTGTGTGTGTGTGTGTGTGTGTGTGTGTGTGTGTGTGTGTGTGTGTGTGTGTTTTAGAGAGAGAGAGAGAGGGAGGGAAGGGGGGAGGCCATGGACTGGAAAGGTTATCCTCCCTCCCTTCTTCATCTAACACCCCTCCCTTTTCTCTCCCTAGCTCCCTGCTCTCTCATCATCTCCCCCTCCTTCCCCTCCCTTTTCTCTCCCTAGCTCCCTGCTCTCTCATCATCTCCCCCTCCTTCCCCTCCCTCTCTCCTTCCCTCCCATTTTCCTCATTCCCCACTCTTTTCTTCCTATCACTGTTCCTCTTCCATCTGTTTCCCTCACTTCCTCTTCCCTATTTCTTCCTTCTCTCCTCTCCTTCCATCCCATCCCCTCTTCATCTTTCCTCTTCTCTTACATGTATTCTCCCTCTTCCTCCCCCCCATCCTTCCCATCGTCCCTCACTTCCCGCCATCCTCTCTCCCTCCTTTTCCATCTGCCTCTCCTCTCTCTTCCACCTCTCATTACAATTCTTCTTCCTTTCAGACCCCCTAACTTATCGTCTTCCTTCACCCTCTTCTCATTCTCCTCCCCTTTCCCCTCCCCTCCCCTCTCCTCCCCTCTTTCCCATTCCATAGTTCTTCTCCTCTTACTTCCTTTCCTCCTCCCCATTCCCATTTCCCATCGCCCACTTCTCTCTCTCTCTCTCTCTCTCTCTCTCTCTCTCTCTCTCTTATCCTCTTTCCTCCCCCTCCCCCCATTAGCATTTCTCTCCCACTTATCCCTCCCATATTCCCTTCACCCCTCCCAACTCCATTCCCCTAGCCATCGCAAACTCCCTTCCCCTCTCTTCCAATTCCCCTTCCCACCCCCTCCTCTCCCTTCATTTTCCCCGTCCGTTCCCCTTCCCCTTCCCCTTCCCCTTCTTCTTCCCCTTTCCTTTTCCTTCCTTCTACGCCCTCTGCCTTCACCATCTTGTCCCTCCCATCCCCATTCTCCCTCCCTTTTTCCTTTCCGTCTCTCCTTCCCCTTCCCCCTCTTCCCCCTCCCCTCCTCTTCCCCTTTCCCTCTTTTCCCCTTTCCCTCCCCCTTCCCCCTCCCCTTCCCAGACGTCCTGACAGAAACCTAATCTACATTACAGACGGACATATGTAACACGCGTACATAAATGCATACGATTTACATACATGAATCTCTGACGCACATGCATACACCTCATACATACGCACATACGCCCCTTACATACAGACATACACCCCATACATACACACATGCGCATTCACACATACTCATTTCTACGCACACTTTGGATGTAAAGTTAGAGAAGCGTGTACGTACACTGGAAGGGAGGCGTACAAACATAAATATACACACGCGTACACAGTTACGCACATATATATGCATTTGTACACTAGCCCAGAAATTCGTACATAGAAAATACAGTAAGAGACAAATATATGTGTAGAAACTAATATAGAAATAAATAAATAATGGTAATAATAATAATAATAATAATAATAATAATAATAATAATAATAATAATAATGAAAATAATAATAATAATAATAATAATAATAATAATAATGAAGCATATACACCACACGATTTTGTTATGCCTAGAGAAATCCTTGGCATGTTGAGGATTAGGGAGGGATTTATTGAAAGTATCTAGGTGTTTTGAGCCTCTTCACTACGAGCGGCCTTTCCTGATTTGACTAACGTAATCTGACAACAACTGATATATTGTGAAAAAGTGTGATCGTTCTGAAAAAAAATATATATATATATACATATATGGAGAGTTTGCTGCCCCTGAGTTACAGCCTGATGGTAAAAAAAAAAAAAAAAAAAAAAAAAAAAAAACATTGGTCACTATGGCTATATTCACATTAGGTAAGGAAGCTCCCTAACACCTCTTCCATAGCGATTTATTTTTCAAACTACCCGTCAGTATCCTCTTTTTATTCTCATATCTTTTTAAATGTCGACGTAGATTTGCATGAATAACACACAAACCTATAGTAGCGCTGGCATTATCAGAAATGAACCGGTAAGGGAGAGGTGTTTGTAACCTTCCTATCCGCCCCTCTGATATCGTACTTTCTGCTAACTTCTTCAGAATGGTGATGCCGTTTTTCTTACTCTCAGGATCGACTAGCCCAAGTTCTCTCACACCTTTTCCTCAGCGATTTATTTGATTATTACACCTGACTGCTCTCTTCTGTGTAACATAAATCCTTCCAATATCGCCATCTGCATAAAAAAAAAAAAAATTGCCTACGAAAGGATATTAACCAGACGTATAAAAAAAAAAAAAAAATCGCTAAGGAAGAGGTGTTAGGGAGCTTCCTTAAATTCCGAGAATACAGGCCCATGACTCAACCAAATATTCCGTAATCACTGGA
>NC_137044.1:10985176-11022676 GCF_032717465.1 Coenobita brevimanus
CTCTCTCTCTCTCTCTCTCTCTCTCGGGACCAGGCAGACTCGGGGACAGCCACCCAACCAAAAATCACAATTTCATGTTTCGTGACTTCTCCATTTTTGCCTTGTATGTGTGTGTTGTGTAATCCTCTCTCTCTCTCTCTCTCTCTCTCTCTCTCTCTCTCTCTCTCTCTCTCTCTCTCTCTCTCTCTCTCGTCTCGTCTTACTTCCTTCCACTTTCAGCTTTCCTCCGCTTCTTCCTCTTCCTTCCTTCCTTTTCCTACACATATTTCTGCCTCCCTCCCTCCCATTTTTCCTCCATTTTTTCTTTCCTCCCACCCTCCTACTCTCCCCTTCCAGCATTCTTTCCTTCTTTTCCCCTCCCCTCCCTCTCTCCCTCCCTACCTCCCTTCTTCATTTACACCTTCGATAACAACCAATACCCTAGAGAGAGAGAGAGAGAGAGAGAGAAAGAGAGAGAGAGAGAGAGGAGGGGGGGGGAAGATGGGGTGGATGGGGGTGGTGTTTCAATTGCAGGTGTACCGTAATACCAGCCTGGGAGGAGACTGGTATTGTGGAGTGCTGGAGCTATTACACCAGGGAGGGAGGGGGAGGAACAAGAGGGGAGGGAGGTATGTAGGAAGGTATTGAGGGAGGGAGGGAGGGAGGTACAGGTAGGCATGTAAGTAAGGAGAAGGAAGGACGTAGGTAGGTGGAAAGGTAGGTAGGTAGGGAGGGAAGGAGGAAGGGAGAGAGTAATTGAAAGAAAGGGCGGCTGACTAGGAAGATATGCTGTAGAAAATAGAGAGAGAGAGAGAGAGAGAGAAGAAAGGAAGAGGGACATAGATTATAGTGACGTCTGTCTGTCTGTCTGTCTGTCTGTCTCTCTCTCTCTCTCTCTCTCTCTCTCTCTCTCTCTCTCTCTCTCTCTCTCTCTCCAGTCCCATTCAGCCTATCCATGGGTACGATTGGTTCCTCTGTACGATGAAACCAGGAACTGTACACACACACACACACACACACACACACACACACACACACACACACACACACACACACACACACACACACACACACACACACACACACACACACACACCTTAATTAACTGTAAATCTGGGTAAAGCAATGGCAGGTCTGTCATTGCCAATCAACCAGTCAGTCAGTCAGTCAGTCAAGTAATCAGCTAATCACCCAATCATCCAGTCAACCAGTCAGTCAGTTAGTCAGTCAGTCAGTCAGTCAACCAGTCAGTCAGTCAGTCAGTCAGTCAGCCAGCCAGCCAGCCAGTCAGTCAGTCAGTCAGTCAGTCAGTCAGTCAACCTTCCAACCAACCAATCAGCGAACCAGTCCTTCATTCATTCATTCACTCAGTCAGTCGGTCAATCAATCAATCACCGAACTAGCCAACCAACCAGTCAGTCAGTCAATCAGTCAGTCAGTCAGTCAGTCAGCGAATCAGAGCACCCATCATTTTATTATTTCCTTCATAACGTGGCTGTCCCCATGATGAAGCAATTACTCTGCTCTCTGGCAATCAACTCGCCTCCATATTGCCCCGGTCGTTACTGAAGAGGCCACGTATATGCGCACGTAATTAGCCCACGGTCATTTGACACCAATTAACACGCCAATTAACCCATTCTGTGCCAGGTCGTCATATTATATTTTATTACATTATTACATTTTATTCCTGCTGCTGTCTAGTTACTTTATTTAACTTGGCGGATGCTATTATGGGTAGGGTCGATTTTACCTCTTTTCCTTTCATATTTCCTAATGCCATAACTTAAATTTCTTCGGTATATGTACTCTAGGCAACGTATAAACCTGGGACAGCGTCAGTGCGTAGCAGAGGTCTAGCATTCTGTTCACTTGGCAATACTGAAATAATCACATGTTTGTAGGGTGGCACTGCAATGAATGGAGGTGCTAAGTATTTGTGTTTGTCTTTTCTACTCCTTGTGTGTCCAGGCATCTTGAAATGAATGGATCTTTACTCTTTCCCTTCGCTCAGCCTTGTGTATTCGTGTATCGGTAGAGGTGTAATTAGGAGAGTGTCATTAAGGATTACTAACGAAGGCAAATTAGCTGACTCTCTTCTGTGTCGTGGCGTTTCTTTTTTCTTACTACGCCAGACGATTTTATTTCACACACACACACACACACACACACACACACACACACACACACACACACACACACACACACACACACACACACACACACACACACACACACACACACACACACACTGCATCATCCACACCAACACCGCCAGCCACTACACAATAGATGGAGGTCAGTCTTCGTGTATTCTTCTCTCTTGTATCTTGAATTATTACACTCATGTATTTCTTATCCACACTTCCTTGCTGTATGTACGTATTGTATGTATGTATGTATGTATGTATGTATGTATGACGGTGACTGGCAGGGTACTCGTGATTAGATGTATATGTGTGTATGTATACTGTATATGTATGATTAAAGTACTTATGTTTGAGGTTGTATGTATGTATGTATGTATGTATGTATGTAGATACTTTTACTTCTTCAGCCCGAGGACGTCATTTATATTTTTCTTGTTACTTGTAGTGGAGAGGGACGCCTTCATGTGGTGGCACTACTACTACTACTACTACTACTACTACTATCCTAAAATTGGTCGTATTTTAAGATGCTTCGGGATCTTGCTTAGCATCTGTTCCATAGCGATTTATCCTATCCGTTAAACACCCATATGTTGTTCGTTATTGGTACAAACTATGTCGATATTAGAACGATATTAATGGCATACGAAAGAATGTTAGTGTGTTATGCAAAATAAATCGCTTAGGAAGGGGTACCACGATGCTTGTTATGCCACTTACATGACAGCTCTAAAATGTAAGAGCAGAGAGAGAGAGAGAGAGAGAGAGAGAGAATATCCAACACCACATTACGTTCATTAAGAATAAGAGTAAATTATGATCGTATTGCGGGAATAGAAGCAAGAACACACACACACACACACACACACACACACACACACACACACACACACACACACACACACACACACACACACACACACGTCTGTCTCTTTCCCCTCTTCATCCACCCCATTTGCTCTGTGGTATGACATGGTGATATAACTCTCTCTCTCTCTCTCTCTCTCTCTCTCTCTCTCTCTCTCTCTCTCTCTCTCTCTCTCTCTCTCTCTCTCTCCCTTCATCCCTACCCTACCCATTCTCCCATCATCTCTTTCTCCTTCCCACCCTCCCTCACTTTCCTTTCCTCTCTCTCTCTCTCTCTCTCTCTCCTGATCCCCTCCTCATCCCCAATCATCTCCTAACACCTCTACCACGTTATTAGCCAATCACTGCTGCTCTCTCTCTCTCTCTCTCTCTCTTTCTCTCTCTCGTGGGTTGCTAGGGTGAAGGAGGTGTTGACAAGGAGTAAGAGGGGAAGGTTTTTTTTTTTTTTTTTTTTTTTTTTTTTTTTTTTGTGCGGCGGGAACGCATGGTCGATAATTGCCCCTTCTGTATATGTGGGGTTTGGTGAGAGGGGTGAGAGAAGGAACTGTGTGTGTGTGTGTGTGTGTGTGTGTGTGTGTGTGTGTGTGTGTGTGTGTGTGTGTACTTAGGTGTGTACGTGTTTGTGTGAATAGGTGTATACGTATTTAGTCTACACTTACCTTTATTTAAAATGTATGTATATGTACAGTAAGCGACAGGAATAAAATAAATCGCAATAAAAGATACACTTATGCACAGATGGAAAATATATGAAACAGGAAAATATATACAAGATAAATATTTAGTATAACACACCTTGCTTCACGTAGGCCTATGGAGAGCACCAACCACAACTTCTTCCTTGATATTGAGTTTAGTCTGGATTTACACACACACACACACACACACACACACACACACACACACACACACACACACACACACACACACACACACATAATATCCTAACCTCGGTGTTCTATGCTTGATGGGACAGTGCAGGATTAGATGATGAATTGATGGATGGAATGGATGGGAATAGGGTGATGATGATGATGATGGTGATGGTTCCTACTATTACTACTACTACTACTACTGCTACCACTAATTATTATTATTATTATTATTATTATTATTATTATTATTATTTATTATTATTATTATTATTATTATTATTATTATTATTGTTATTCTCGTTTTCTTAGTCATCCACAAACGTCTCAGGTACAACATCTTAATCACCTGTGTATCTAATTACGGTCATTACCTTAAGCCCTATTACCGTGGCCAGCCAGGTGATTACTGTGAGTGACGCTCTGCCACACACATCACCTTAATTATCTTCATTACGACTGCACTCATCCCCTCATTTGCAGTAACACACACACACACACACACACACACACACACACACACACACACACACACACACACACACACACACACACACACACACACACACACACACACACACACACTTCCTCCCTCCTTCTGCCCTCATTAGAGTCTGTCTGTCTGTCTGTCTGTCTCTCTCTCTCTCTCTCTCTCTCTCTCTCTCTCTCTTCCTTCGCGTTTCCATCATCTTCTGTCACATTTCCTACTTCTTTTTTTTTTTTTTTTTTACTCATTCTCTCCTTATTCCCTTTGCCTCCTCCTCCTCCTCCTCCTCCTCCTCCTCCTCTGCCACACCTGCCTCTCCCTAATTAGGCAGGGATCTTCAGGTAATGCCAGGCTCAAGTGTGACGCAAGTAGCCAACCAAGGTACCAGGTAACTACACACTTACTCATACTAACAACACACTAACAACCCAATTAACACACTCTACCAACACCATACCTCACTAACAACGCAATTAACACACCCTACCAACACCATACCTCACTAACAACGCAATTAACACACCCTACCAACACCATACCTCACTGACAACCCTTTTAACACACTCTACCAACACCATACCTCACTAACAACGCAATTAACACACTCTACCAACACCTTACCTAACTTACAACCCTTTTAACACACCCTACCAACATCCTACCTCACTAACAACCCTTTTAACACACCCTACCAACACCATACCTCACTAACAACTCTTTTAACACACTCTAACAGCACCTCACTTCTTAACAACCCTATCTGAGCACCATGCAACTACACACTCACTCACCCTAACAGTACACCTCATTAACAACCCACTTAACAACCCAGTTAGCCTACTCCAACAGCACCACGTTCACTAATCACACCCTTAACGTACTAAAAACATCACATCTCACAAATTACCCAAGCAGCACATCCTATAACAGCACACTCTCACACCACACCTGAGAATCCTCCTAATAAACACACTCTACAGCACCACACCGTTCTGACCAGCCAGGTGTGTGTGTGTGTGTGTGTGTGTGTGTGTGTGTGTGTGTGTGTGTGTGTGTGTGTGTGTGTGTGTGTGTGTGTGTTATTTCCCAGTTGATTATATGTTTACATCACCCTAACTGGTAAATTATTTTCTTTATTGCGGGAAACATTTTTAGGCTTGTCAGTCACCTTAGTCACCTCTTGGCAGCACCACATTGAATGAGTGGATGGTTGGCGCCCCTTCCTCCCACAAACCAAAGTAATACTGCACCATACCCATTCTTAAGTATAAGTTAAATATTACCCATTGGGGAGGAATATTATTGAGTGAAGAATTTCCTTTTGGTCAGTGTGTAAAGGATTCGTCTCTTGAATACAGTGTCTTGATTGATTGATTGGCTGGCTGACTGACTGACTGAATGACCGACTGATTGATTGACTGACTGACTGACTGACTGACTGATTTGCTCTTCCTTCTTTCAATTTAACTCACCTGAAGAAAAACCCAGGGAAGGTGACAATCAAGACTAATCCATCTCGTCCAGTCCTTAGCAGTATAAAAAGCCTTAGATTATTATAAGATTATCCAAGACGTTATCAGATTGGAAGGGATAATAACCGGAAGGAGGAAGTGCTGTCCCTAATGGTCTCATCGGTAATATCGCACCTGATGACGATAGCGGTGGCCATAAGTATCGTCGCTAATACAGACATTGGAAGAGAGTTATGACCGTGAGAATAACTAACTGCGGATCGATAGATGACTGAGTAGAATGGTTGTGTGAGGTTGTGTTTTAAAAAGGAAATTGATGATGATGATGGTGATAATGATGATGATGATGATTATTATTATTATTATTAATCGTCATCGTCATCATCATCGTACTGAAATAAGTCATAGTTTAAATCCTCATCATTATCAGTATCATCATCATCATCATCATTATTATTATTATTATTATTATTATTATTATTATTATTATTATTATTTTGATAACTCTCCCAAGTGAATTATCAGAAATTAATATTGTTTCGTCTTATTTCTTTAATATTCACACTGTACTCCTTTCACCCTAACTTGGCCCAGATTTTCGTTCACTTTCAGCTTATTTCACGTACCCAATGATATAGAAAGTCAATACTACGGTTACACATCCTTTCCATAGAACTTCTTCGTGACTAGCATTATATTCTAGTGTTAATCTGCCTCTAGAACTCAGTCTTGAAGATGGAGAGAGGGCAATTTTAGGCCAGGTTGAAGTGAAAGGGGTATAGTTTGGTTAAGAAGTATTTTGTTGTTCTAAAAGTGAAGAGATAATGATAAAGAGGTGGAATTATAAAGAGTTTAACTTAGGATGGTTCGTGAATATGGGATTGGTGATTAAGGCATTCTTCATTGATATCTAAATTAACAGGTTCGGGTATACTCTCACACACACACACACACACACACACACACACACCTAATGATTATGGGCATCTTTCTTCTATATCTAGACTAGTAAAGTAGATAAAATGACACACACACACACACACACACACACACACACACACACACACACACACACACACACACACACACACACACACACACACACACACACACACACACACACACACACACACACACACACTCAAGTTGCGTGCGTCGAGTCCTGCTTTTACCTACGTCCTTGGGCGATGGCGTGAGAGTTATGGGTAATGTTGGGTTTGTTTCCGCCTTTTTTCCTTCTTCTGTTTTTTCCTGTTTTTCTTGTTTTCCTGTTTTTTCCTGTTTTTTTCGTTTTTTCACTCGTTTTTTTTTCTTTCGTGTTTTTCCATTTTGTATTTTGTTGCTTATTTTTCCTTCTGCTTTTTCTGTCATTAATTTTTTTCTTTTTCTTGTCTTTTTTTTAGTATTCTGTTTTCCTTTGTCTTTTTTTTTCTTTATTTTCTCATTTCTATCTTTCTTTTTCCTTGTTCACTTTTTTTCCCCACATTCTCTGTCTCTCTTTAATTTTCTTCCTTTCTTCCCTTGATCTCCTTTTTCCTTTTCTTCATTTTTCCTTATATTATCTATCGTTTTCGTCTGTCTGTCTGTCTGTCTGTCTGTCTGTCTCTCTCTCTCTCTCTCTCTCTCTCTCTCTCTCTCTCTCTCTTTTTCTCTCCTCCTCCTCCTCCTCCTCCTCCTCTTTAGCGTGTCTAGAATAACACCTTGTGCTTAGGACGAGCAAAATACAGGTGTGATAACTAGCTAGATCACTAATGTTAGGTGTTAGTTGTCTTAATCTAGATGAGGATGTCGGTGGAGAGAGAAGAGGAGGAGAAGGAGGAGGAGGAGGTAGAGGTGGTGGTGGTGGAGGAGGAAGAGGAAGAGGAGGAGAAGGAGGAGGAGGAAGGAGAAAAAGAAGGAAGAAGAAGAAGAAGCCAGGCAGACAGACAGACAGATAAAGGCAGAGAGAGAGAGAGAGAGAGAGAGAGAGAGAGAGGCGGACAAACAGCTAAGATAGAGTGTGAGAGAGAGGGTGTGTGAAGTGCAAAAAGAACTTGGAAGGAGGTGTGAGAGGGAGGCGAGAGGGAGCTGAGTGGGAGATAAGATGGGAAATTGGGCTTATGGAAGGAGGGGTGGGGATGGGGGTGGGTGGAAAGAAAGGGTGGAGGAAGAGGGTCGAAGGGAGAGGCTTTAGAAAGGGAGGAGGGTGAGAAAGGGATTATGTGTGTGTGTGTGTGTGTGTGTGTGTGTGTGTGTGTGTGTTAGGGTGTGTGTAAGGGTGTGATGGGAGTAAGGGAGAGAGAGTAAAGGTGTGAGGGAGGGTGAGGGTGTGAGCAAGGGTGAAAGATGAGGTGTTAAGATGTAATGGTGAGAAATGAGAAGAGATTGGTGAGGGGTGAGGAAAGTGAAGGGTGAGAGAGTGAGGGGTGTGAGAGTGAAGGGTGAGGGGTTGAGAAGAGAGTGAGAGGGTGAAGGGTGAGGGGAGAATAAGGGGTAAATGAGGGGGTGAGGGGTGAGGGATCCAGGGGTGAGGGAGGGGAGACCGAGGGGGTGAAGGGGAGTAAGAAGTGATTGAGTCTTCACAATATGAGATCAATGTATCGAGGGGAGAGAGAGAGAGAGAGAGAGAGAGAGAGAGGCACAAAAAGACTGATTATATTTCCGACATGATCCAAGCGTCATATTCACAAACATTCTCCAGCCTAACCCCCTCACTACAAAGACGCCTCGTTCATCTTAATCACACTATCCTCAGACGATTTTATTAAGCAATTTTATTTACCTGGAGTGTGGAAGGCTATATCCAACACCTGCAGTTCGAAAAATCTCTCATATGCTGAGTAAAACCGTCTGTGTATAGAGGTGAAGGAGAATTTACATCTTCAGAGGGGTTTAAGATGGATACATAATTTCTTAAGATCTATTATAATTCCTTGTATATTTCTTTATCATATACCTGCCTTACACCTCACGGCCAAACAAGGGCGTTCATGGGTACCTACAACTGTCTCTCAGCTGAATAAAATCGTCTGGCGTGAGCTGGAAGAGAACAGTAGAGTTATCCCGACGAGGAGAGGGTTGAT
This sequence comes from Coenobita brevimanus, assembly GCF_032717465.1. NCBI lineage: Eukaryota > Metazoa > Arthropoda > Malacostraca > Decapoda > Coenobitidae > Coenobita > Coenobita brevimanus. Next base: position 10,994,066 of record NC_137044.1, read on the forward strand.
GGTGAAGCGTCATCTCTCTCAGGCACTTACGGCTTACTCTCAGCTGAATAAAATCGTCTGTAGTAAGCTGGAATTGAAAGCCTGAATTAATCTTACCTACGAGAGTGTTTCCGGTACTGATTTTAACACCCTCAATCTCATTATTACCCAGCCAGCTGAATAAAATCATCTGGCAGAGAGTTTTAGCAGTCAGATATGTAACACCTTCAGCCACACACAACCCGCTGAACTTAAAAATCGTCTGCCGTTGACCGAAATATAGTGCTAGAGTTACCCCGACCATGAGACGGCTTTAGATCCTTGATAAATAAGGGAGCTGTGTCGCACCTCTCCAGCAGACCAGGTGTGACGCACTAACAAGCTACCTTAATTAGAGATAGGGCAGGTAAGGGGGTGGGGGAGAGGGGGAGAGCGAAAAGGGGGAGAGGGAAGGGGGAGGAGAGGAAAAGAGGGAGCGGAGGAAAGAGGAAGATGGAAAAGAAAGTCCTGGAGAGGTAAGTTGGGGAGAGGGAGGAAAAAAAATAAGGAAGGAGATAGGGAAAGAGGGAAGGAAGGAAGAGGTAAGGAAAAAAAGGGGAAAGGAAGGGATGGGAGGAGGACGGGAAGGGAGGAAAGAGGATATGAGTGGAGGAAAACAGATGGAGGAAAGGATGGAAGGAAGCGGGGATGTAAGCAAGGGAGAGAGGAAGGAAGGGAAAAAAAGGAGGAATGATTTGGGGAGGAGAGGGAAGAAGGGAGGAATAAGGAAAAATGTGGGAGGGGAGAAATATTAGAGGGTTAAGTGCAAAGGGGAAAGGGGGCAGGAAAAAGTGAGAGGTGAAGGATGGAGGGAAGAGAGGTAAAGGAGAAAGGGAGGTGAGGGAAGAAGGGTGAGGGTGGGAGAATGGTGAAGTGGTGAGGGGAAAGAGGGGAGACGGAGGAGTGGAGGAGGGTATGTGTGTGTGTGTGTGTGTGTGTGTGTGTGTGTGTGTGTGAGAGAGAGAGAGAGAGAGAGAGAGAGAGGTGAAGGTGTTGACAAGGGTGATATTAAGTAATCTTTTGACATTAATGCAGTGGTACCTTCATTTTCCCTTTTCTTCCTTCTTATTTTCCCTCCTTCTCTCTCTTCTCTCCTTCTCTCCCTCTTTCCTCTGTTTTCTCTTCCTTTTCCCTCTTCCCCCTTTCCCATCTTCTCTCCGTCTGTCTTCCTATTTTTCCCTTTCTCCCTTATTTTCTCTCTCCCTTTCGTTCACTTTTCCTCCTCTGTGTTTCATCTCTCCTTCTGTCTCTCCTTTTCTCTTGTCTCCTTCTCTCCCCTCCTGTCTTCTCCTTCCTATCTCTTTCCATCCTATTTCTTCTCTCCCTTTTTCTCCTCTTTTCTCTTCCTTTCTCTTTTTCTCCAGACCCTTCTAAACCTTCTCTTTTTTTTATATTTTTCACTTTTTCTCTTTTATTCTTTTTATTTCTCTCTCTCTCTCTCTCTCTCTCTCTCTCTCTCTCTCTCTCTCTCTCTCTCTCTCTCTCTTTCTGATTATCTCTTGCAACTCCCAGCACTATTCCTACTCTCCCCATCCTACCTTCCCTCCTTCTTCCCTCATCTCCCTCCCTTTACCTCCCCTTTCCTCCCTTCATTTCTCCCTACAGTTAAGCCCCCTGAGGCTATTTACCTTCCTGTTCCTTCCTCCTTCTCTTCCTCCTTTCCTTCACTTCCTCTTCCTTCAATTCTTCCCTTGTTTCTGTCTCACTTCCCTCTTCTGTCTTTCTGTCTTTTGCTTTTAATTTGTTCCCTCTCTCTCTCTCTCTCTCTCTCTCTCTCTCTCTCTCTCCCCTCTAAAGCCTACCTCGCCCTTTCTGGTTTCTCTCCATCTCCCCTCGTCCCCTCCCCCCTCCCCCCTCCCTCCCCCTCCCTAATAGTTTCTGCGTCACTTCCGTCTGTTCGCCAATTTCCCCCGAGGTACAGGAGTTACTAGACCCTCTCTCTCTCTCTCTCTCTCTCTCTCTCTCTCTCTCTCTCTCTCCATATTGGCTCCATAAACCGTCTGTTGGTGGGGATAACTCTTGTATTTTTTTTTTCCAGCGACTGCCAGACGATTTTATTCAGCCAAAATTGAGAGAGAGGGAGAAGGAGAGAGAGAGAAACTTAATATTCACAGCAGTTTTTATGGAGAAATATTAACGTATCATTATTAATTTTCTTCCTAGTATTTATGTATTTATATATTATATATTTTGTACTGACACCAACACGTATAATTTCCAGTTCTGCATAGGATTATTATTATTATTATTATTATTATATTATTATTATTGTTATTATTTTTTTTTTACGTGGTGTGTCCGCAGCTGGCCTCCCCTGATGACCATATTTAACTGTTAATTCTAAGCTTCTCCTGCATAAATTCTATGTTTCTGCATAAATTCTAAGCTTCTCCTGCCTGAATTCTAAGCTTCTCCTGCATAAATTCTAAGCTTCTCCTGCCTGAATTCTGAGCTTCTTCTGCATAAAATCTAACCTTCTGCATAAATTCTAAGCTTCTCATGCATAAATTTTAACTTCTCCTGCGTAAATTCTAAGCTTCTCCATAACTTCTAAGCTTCTTATGCATAAATTTTAACTTCAGCATAAATTCTAAGCTTCATCTGCATAAATAATTTTAAGCTTCTCATGCATAAATTCTAAGCTTCCCCTGCAAAATTCTAAGCTTTTCATGCATAAATAATATCAATTCTCAATCAGGTGGTCGGCTAGTCATGCCACCAAACGCTTAGCATCACTCCCAAACTTTTATCTTCGAGGGAAAAAAAATTTACAACACAGGAACAAGGCTTTTAAAAACTTTGTAATGCAGAAAGGAGGAAGCAGAGACAGAAGGCCTTGCAACTTCCTCCCCCTCGGAAGAAGTTAAACAAAAGAGATCCAGACCGAAGATCCTTTCATGTTGAGATGCGTGGACACACTTTTTTTTTTCTCTATTTTTAGACTGGAGATCGTAGGCAGAGGGAAAAAGGCTGACTGAGGAGATTGCTACAGAGTTTCCTAGCTATGTACTTACTCCCTATTTCCCCCCCCCCTTGTTTTCTGCTCCCTTTTTTCCCTATTATCCTCCCTGAATTAGAGATATATGAATGACCCTGTGTGACAAGTGGAAAATGTAGGGTGGAAGAGAGAGAGAGGTTAGAGCTAGATTTCTTTATTTTTCTTTAAGGTTTTGGAGTACACAGGGAGAAAAGAGAGAAAATAAAGAAAACTAACTCTCTCTCTCTCTCTCTCTCTCTCTCTCTCTCTCTCTCTCTCTCTCTCTCTCTCTCTCTCTATATATATATATATATATATATATATATATATATATCCATCTATCTATCTTCTACCCAAGATTTTTATATATATGTCTTAATCTATGACACTCTTAAAGACACAACCATCACATAGTCAGTATTTTAGGTAGTTTGGGTTTGAGTTTTGCTGGAGTGATTGGAGAGGCGGGAGGAAGCAGGTGAGAAGTTAAGAAAGAAAGTGAGAAAGTAAGAGAAAGCTGAGAGTGAGATGGAGTAAGAGAGATGCGAGAAAATGAGTGAGAGAGTGAGAGAGAGGTGGGAGTGTCCCTGAATGAGAAGCCAGCCAGTTCGCGCACTACGGATTCTCTCTCTCTCTCTCTCTCTCTCTCTCTCTCTCTCTCTCTCTCTCTCGTTGTCGTGTCGGGAGCGTCAGGGTGGTAGGGCTCAGGTGGGTGCATCATCATCATCATCATCATCATCATCATCATCACCATCACCATCACCATCATCATCATCATTACGGGCTGTTCTTCTTAATTTCCTGTGTTACAAAAATTCATAAACGTTGCTCTGTCCTTCTCACTGTGCCACCCTCTGTACCACGAACATGTGAACTCAGCTGTACCTGTAGAAGTCTCTGTAACACGTATGATTCTCAGCAACAAGTGCGTGGATCTCTGCAACACGACACACCTGTAGCTCTTTGGGACTCTCTTTAACACCTTTGATTCTCTGCAACAGGTGTCAGGATCTCTGCAACACCTGTATCTCTGTGGGAATCTCTTTAGCACGTGTGAACTCCCCCTCCTGCAACTTCCTGTCTGTGCAACACCCCTGAATCTCTGCAACTCCCTCCCTGTGCAACTCCTCTGTGTAACTTGGCCCGTCCATTTGAGAGCTGGACTTGGGTGCTGTGTGCTTGCCCCATTGACTACACGCGCCTCCCTCCTCCTCCTCCACTCCGAGGTATTGCTGGCTTTGGGCTTGGCTTTGTGGGTTAGGCTAGTCTGTTTGCGTGATTTTCGTGTCATTCTTTATTTTCGTTATCAATACTTCACTTCACAGGCATGGAAAGTGTCAGAGCGAGCAGGGTTGTATGTTTGATTTCGGGTACATTTGGCTCTTTTGCGGTATAACTAAATCCACTGTTTCAGATACGTACTTTCCATGACTGGCCGACAGCTGAGGGGGAAAAAAAATTGGTACTCCTTAGGCAGGGAAATTTTAAGAGCCATTTGTAGGGAAGAATTTTACTCGTCAAATATCCAAAAAATTATGGTGTTCTTGCGTGCTTCTTTCGCCCGAACATTTATCATCATTATCATCATCATCATCATCATCATCATCATCATCATCATTATCATCATCATTATCATCATCACCACCACCACCACCACCACCACCACCACCACCACCACCACCACCACCACCACCACCACCACCACCACCATCCTAACGTGTTTCCCAGTATACGGTTCACTCCAGTATGGCCTAAAATTGCCATCACTCCATCTTGAATGCTGAGATGTAACAGGAGATGAAGACTAAAGCGCCGTACCAATCACGAAGAAGTGCTACGGAAAGTGGTTCTAAAATAACGAAAATCTCAGCCAAGTTAAAGTGAAGGAATTACCGTACGTAATTTTTCCCTCCCCCACTCTTCCCCCTTCCCTCTTCTCCCCCTCCATCCAGCATTTCCTCCCATATGCTCCCCTTTTCCCCCCTTCCCTCACCCCCCACCATTTCCACGCCTCCCGTCACGGCATTCAAAGTTTCCCTCCCTCCCTCCCTTATTCCTCCATTCTCTCCCCTCTCCCCCGTCTCTGCTTCTCCCATCTTCTCCCTCTCCAGCCAGCTTTTCTCTCCCATACTCCCCACCTCTGCCTCCTTCCCCCCCACTCCATCTTCTCTCCACGTCTCACCACAACCAACATTCCTTTCCCAATCTTCCGTTTCCCTTCCCCTCCCCTTCTCCCCCTATTTTCTCTCTCTCTGCTCCACCCTACACACACCTTCATTTCTCCACATCTCCCCACAACAATCAACAGCTTCTTCCCATATTCTCCCTTTCTTTCCCCATCCCATATTCTCCCCCTCTTTCTCCCCTCACAACAAGGAGTCTCCAAGGAGGCCACAACTCAATGGCCGTAATTACCTCCCCGGCACCCCATTGACTGGAAGATGATCAACCAGCACGCCGACTGTCTGGAAACTGGAAGAGAGAGAGAGAGAGAGAGAGAGAGAGAGAGAGAGAGAGAAAGAGAGAGAGTCTGTACAGTAGTTGCGATGCTGGAATGTAAGCGGAGGATGACGAACTAATTACACTGCACTAAATAAATGTTAATATCAGACTCAGGGAATAAGACAAGTTTTTCAGCTCTTAATAAATCGCCAAGGATCAGGAAACACGAGTGGAATGAACCTCCCCCCCCCTCCCCAGGCAACAGGTGAAGGCGAGATTGAAAGGCGAGACAGGTGATCAAGAGGGCAGGAATGTGAGGCGCTGTAGGGAAACGGGGACGAGGACATAGCACTTAAAATTTCGTGTGTGTGTGTGTGTGTGTGTGTGTGTGTGTGTGTGTGTGTGTGTGTGTGTGTGTGTGTGTGTGTGTGTGATTCCCCTTCTCCTCGACACCGATTTTCAATATAGTCTTTTCATTATATCCTGTCCCAGATTTTTGATCCGGTGCAGCTTATTTCACGTAGCACTTCTTCGTGACTAGTTTCGCGTTCTCGTGTTAATCACTTGTTCCACCTCAGCATTTAATACGAAGAGATGGCAGTTTTAGGCCAAGGAAGAGTATGAGTGTGGTAATCCTAGTGTAATGGAGAGGAGACAGTGGGTTTTTGTGACCTGATGACAGAGGTTGTGTGAGGTACGTAGAGAGGGTGCAGAGTCGAAGGCAAAGAAAACAAAACAAAACAAACAAAACATACGTCCGACATATTACCATTATGCTGGGAATCGAACCCGGGACTCTAAAAAAACCATACATTCATCTCCTCAGCAGTTCCCTCCACTCCTCTCTTTCACTCCCCACTCCCTCTTTCGTTTCACTCTCTCCCTTTCGGTCTGTCACAACTCCCTTCTTCATTCTGCCTCTCCTTCCTTCTCTCATCCCCTCCTTTTCATTCCTCCCCCATTCGCTTACCTCTTCCTTTCTTTTCACTCCTCCCCTTTCTTTCACCCTTGCCCTGTCCCTCTCTCCCCTGCCCCTTTCTCTCACCCCTCCCCTTTCTCCCACCCTCTTTCTCTGTCCCCTCCCTCTCTCCCCAGCCCTTTTCTCTCACTCCTACCCTTTCTCCCACCCATCTTTCTCTTACCCTTCCCCCATCAATCCCTCCCCTGCCCCTTTCCTTCACCCTCCTCCCTCTCTTTCACCCCTTCCCCATTCTTTTCACCCCTCCAACATTCTTTTCTCCCCTCCAACATTCTTTTCGCCCTCACCCATTCTCTCCCCCCTCCCCCATTCTTTTCACCCCATCCCCATTCTTTTCTCCCCTCCTCCATTCTTTTCACCCCTCCACCTTTCTCTCTCTCCCCACCACACCTTGCCCCATACATTCATTACCTGGCCAGCGAGCCGTCAAGCGTGGCAGGTTTATCGCTCTCGTGTTTCTGGCGCCATGAATGCCTGTCCGCCTTGATTTATCCCTTAATGAACAAGTTATTCACGGGGGAAGGGGTGGGGGAGGGGTGGGGAGGGAGGGAGGGGTGGGGAGTGAGGGAGTGGAGGGGGGAAAGGGGAATGAGGGGAGGGGGAAAGGGGAATGAGGTGTAAGTTGGGAGGTGGAAAGAGGAGGAGGTTATTCACGGGGGAAGGGTTGAGGAAGAGGTGGGGAGGGAGTGAGGGGAGGAGGAGGGGTAGGGAGAGAATGAGGGGAGAGGGAAAGGGGAATGATAGGGGTGGGGAGGGCTAGGGGAATGAGGGGGATGGGGAGGGATAGGGGAATGATGGGGATGGGGAGGCATGGGGGGAGTGAGGGGAGAGGGAAGGGTGGGGAGGGAGTGAAAGGAGGGGGTAAAGGGGAATGATGGGGATGTTGAGGGGAGGGAAAAGGGGAATGAGGGTATGGGGAGGGAAAGAGGAATGAGGGATATGGGGAGGGAAAGGGGAATAAGGGGGATTGGGAAGGGAAAAGGGGAATGAGGTGTTAGTTGGGAGGGGTGAAGAGAAGGAGGGGGTTCTGGAGGTGGACTGAGAGGGGAATGAGGGGGGGGTGGGGAGGGGAGGGAAGGATGAATGAGGTGTATTTAGAGTTAGGAGGGGGAAAAGAAGGGGAGGGGTGCTTAGTAGTGGTGGGGGTAAGGGAAGGTTGGAGGGAGGGAAGGGGATTGGAGTGTATATGGATATAGTTAATGAGGGGGGGAATGAGGAGGGGGGATATTGATTTGTGCTAGGGAAGTTAGAGTAGGGGTGGAGGAGTGGGAGGGGGGATAGGGTAGGAGTGTGGGTGGGGAGGGAAGGGGATTGGAATCAATATAGAAATAGATGGGGAGGGGAAGAGGGGGAGGCGAGCTGTTTAGATGTGTTGGGGAAGTTGCGATAGAATGGGGTAGAATGTGGGGGTGGGGTAGGGCTGGGGGAAGGGAGAAAGAAGGGAAGAGAAATGAAGTGTATCAGAAACAGCTGGGGGGGGGGGAGATGAAAGGGGAGGCGGGGTGTTTAGAAGTGGTGGGGAAGTTGGGGATGTGGAGGGAGGGGGGGAGAGTACTGATGAATGTGACCTTGCTGATTAAGTAGGGTTCCTTACACCTTCTCCTTATTGATTTATTCTACCTGGTTCACCTTAATACTCCACCTTAATCGCCTTTACCTTTTCACATTTTTTTATTTATATCTTCGAAATAAACAACACAACTTTATTCTCAACCCCTTCTGGCTGATTATGTATTTCCCTGTATTTTCCTTTATTCCTCCTGCCACCAGACGATTTAGCTGAACCCATATAAACCCCTGGCACTGAAGGGGTTAATGGAGGCTAAATCTACCCCTTCAGTGCAAAAAATCCTCCCTGAGTAAAATCGTCTGGTAATAGTAAGGATGATTTGTGCTTTAAACAAATTCCTTGGGGTTGATGGGTTTATAAAAGATGAGGAAATTCAGATAGAGAGAGAGTTAAGGAACGATGTAGAAATTGGGGAGAAATGAACAGAGGATAGAGAGGAAGGAAGGGGAGAATGGAGGAGGGGAAGAGAAGAAGAGGACGAAGAAGTAGAGGATGGAGGAACAATAAGGAGAGAGGAGGGAGGAGAAAAAAAAAGGGGGGGGAGGGGAGAAGGGGTGATCAGAAATAATGATAAAATTGAGATAGATGGAAGGGAGATGGAAGAAGAGGAGGAGAGCTTAGGAACGATGGAGAGGAGGAGGAGGAGGAGGAGGAGGAGGAGGGAGAAAATAGGAAGAAGGGGAAGGAGTTCTTAAAAACGAGGAGGAAATTAAGATGGATAGAGATGGAGGGAGGAGGGAGGGAGGACTGGAAGGAAAAGAAAGAATAAAAGATGGAGAGACTGAGGTGTAGAGGGAAAGTTTAATTCTTTTTTTGTACGTATTATCTATGCTACAGTGATTTATTCTCGCTGCCGACAAAGAATTATTATTATTATTATTATTATTATTATTATTATTGTTGTTGTTGTTATTATTGTTGTTTTTGTTATTATTATTATTATTATTATTGTTGTTGTTATTATTATTATTATTATTGTTATTATTATTATTATTATTATTATTATTATTATTATTTTTATTATTATTATTAGTTTAGAGAATGGAACTTCAGGGTAGGAACTTTAGAATAACCTCGTCCTTTAACTCCTTCAGTATTGTGATTCTCTCTCTCTCTCTCTCTCTCTCTCTCTCTCTCTCTCAAACGATTACAGCCTCGTTAAACCCGTAATTAAAGCTATGGAGAAATAATGATCCCTGTATGTGATTAGACAGTCTCTCTCTCTCTCTCTCTCTCTCTCTCTCTCTCTCTCTCTCATTTTAATCATACAAGACCAAAATCACCCCCATCACCTTTCTTGCGCGCTCCCGTAACCCCGAAATCACGCAAGGTTCAACGCCTTCTTAACAAAATTTACGCACGACTAAAATCTCCTTGGTTTCTAGAGGAGCAGGAGAAGGAAGGTTAAGACAGGCAGGCGTTTGGGAGGGAAGGTGATCATTATTTTCTGACTTTTCACTTTTTTTTCGTATTCTTGGGTTGATTGGGGTGAAATACTGGGATGGGTAATTTCGGTGGGGTAAAAATAGATAATACCTCTCTCTCTCTCTCTCTCTCTCTCTCTCTAATAGTGTTGGTATTCCGAATTAATGAGGCGAAATTCTAGTCTGTTTGATTTTTATTGGTTTATTATTATTATTATTATTATTATTATTATTATTATTATTATTATTATTACCGATTAGTACTATCATTGATATTATTTATTCACTTTATGGAGAAGAATTTTAGTTTGTAAGGGGTAGTGAGCTTCGTTGCTGTTGTTGTTGTTGTGGTGGTGGTGCTGGTGGTGGTGGTGGTGGTGACAGGCTAATCTGGACGTGATCCCAGTGGACTGCAGGCCAAGTTCCCCTCTTTTCCTATAATCCAGCACCTTTTGAGTGCTAGGGAGGGAGTTCAGACACGTTTCCATTGTCAGGCAGCGGAGCCGTCTGGTTAGATCGGTGCCACCACGTGAAGGCGTCCCTCTCCACGGTGAACACCTGTATAATACCATTTCATTTGAACAGGTATCACTCCCATATACCTTGCATCATACGGCGCAGGTAAAAAAAAAAAAAAAAACTAGACAGACAGACAGACAGGTAGACAGAGAGACAGGTAGATAGACAGGCAGACAGACGGGCAGACAGACAGACAGAGGTAAGATAAAAGTGGAAGGTGAACAAGGAGGGACGAGATAAAAGCGAGGCAGGGCAGGACAAACAAGGAGGCCAGAGCTAAACACGGCCTCCCTTGAGCATCTCGCCAGCACAAAAATACACACTTACTTAAAAATGTCGTGTGTGTGTGTGTGTGTGTGTGTGTGTGTGTGTGTGTGTGTGTGTGTGTGTGTGTGTGTGTGTGTAGTTTTTAGTGTCTGCTTGTGTGTCTATATCTGTATTTCTGTTTGTGTGTCCACCTGTGTAGTTCTCTCTCTCTCTCTCTCTCTCTCTCTCTCTCTCTCTCTTCTCAGTACATTATCCTCCTCTTTTCCCTCCTTCCCTTCCATTCCTCCATTTTGCTTATTTCATTCTTCTTGTATCTTTTCCTTAAATTCTTTCCACCTTCCATTTATTCCTTAGAGGCAAAATAGATAACAATAAGGTGAAATTGTACTTATCTTCATTCTTACTTTACCTAATTCATTTTATTGTGAGAAATGTGGAGAGGGTGGGAAGAGGGAGGAGAGGTTAGGTAGGGAGGGAAGGGAAGAGAGAGGTGGAGAGAGAAAAAGGAAGAGGGAGGAGAGAAGGAGGGAAAGACTAGAAAGGGAGAGACAGAGAGATAGGTTAAGAGAATGTAAATACACCTCCCAGCACCCTGTCCTCACCATGTCTTATTCTGCCCTTACACTTCCTCATCATTACCTCACCCTGCCTCACTCCACCCTCAGCCTGTCTCACCCTGCTCACCCTACCCTCACTCTGCCTCACTCTGCCACACCACTCAGTTCTCCTACCTCACGCTCACTCTGCCTTACGCTACCCTCACACTGTCTCACCTAACCCTCAACCTGCCTCGCCCTGCCTCACTGTACCCTCACCCTGCCTCACTGTACCCTCACCCTGTCTCACCCAACCCTCAACCTGCCTCACTCTACCCTCACCCTGTCTCACTGTACCTTCACCCTGCCTCACTGTACCTTCACCCTGCCTCACTCTACCCTCACCCTGCCTCTCTCTACCCTCACCCTGCCCTCACCCTGCCTCACTGTACCCTCACCTTTCCTCACTGTACCCTCACCCAGCCTCTCTCAACCTTCACCCTGCCTCACCCTGCCGCAGCGTACCCCAGCCAGCGCTCCCTGAACAAAAAGGGGAGATAAACACTTCCACATTTGGGCGCACGATCACTCTGTTTGCTGAGACGACGGGGTAATATGCATTAGAGGGCAGGCCAGGGCAGGGGAGAGGGGTGAAGGGGTGGGGAGAAAAAGAGAGGAGAGGGGTGGAGAGAGAGAGAAAAGAGAGAGGTGGAAAGGAAGGGAGAAAAAGAGAGGAGAGAGGTGGAAAGGAAGGAAGAAAAAGAGAGGAGAGGGGTGAAGAGCAGGGTAAAAAAAGAGAGGAGAGGGGTGGAGAGGAGGGGAGAAAAAGAGAGGAGAGGGGTGAAGAGGAGGGGAGAAAAAGAGAGGAGAGGGGTGGAAAGGAATGTGGAGAGGAAGGGAGAAAAAGAGAGGGGAGGGATGGAGACGAGGTAAGGGGGAAGAGGAGACAAAGAGGAGAGAAGAACAGACTGGAGGGAGGGGAGGAGGAGGCGAGGGGAGAGAGAAAGGAAAAGGCGGGGGAAAAAGAAAAACATGACAGATGGGGGAGAGAGAGAGAGAGAGAGAGAGAGAGAGAGAGAGAGAGAGAGAGAGAGAGAGAGAGAGAGAGAGAGAGAGAGAGAGAGAGAGAAATAAGGACAAAAACAAAGCCAGTGACGCAGACACAGCACAAACAAGAAATCAGCCGAAAGGAAAAAGGGAAAAGGAAAGAAAGCAACACCAAATTGCCCATTACCTGAAATTTGCAACAACGAGCCTGCCATTAGCCGATCTCTTTTATACTAATTAACCGTGAATCGAGGTGCCAAAGTGCATATATGGCCCATCCCGTTATTATATGCTCGCTAATTAGGCCATCAGGGCTAATTAGGATTACCATTTACAAGGGAGTGGGTGTTTAGATATTTAACTTCCTGATTTGGCGATTGTGTTGGGTATTGGAGAGGTTGGTGTATGGTTGGGGAGGTTATACACACGGGAGAGAGAGAGAGAGAGAGAGAGGGGGGGGGGCTGTAACTCTTCAACAGGGCCAGCAAATCCTCCCCCTTCCTCTTCCATCCTTCCTCTCCCCTCTAACCTCCTCCTCCTTCTCCTCGCATCCCTCCTTACTTCCCCCACCTCCTCCCATCCCTCCTTGCTTCCCCCTCTCCTCTCTTCCCCCTCTCCTCTCTCCCCCTACCCCTCTTCTTCCTTCCCCCTTTTATACCCCTCCTCTTTCCCCTCTCCCCTCCTCCTCCTTCTCGCATCCCTCCTTACTTCCCCCACCTCCTCCCATCCCAACTTGCTTCCCCCTCTCCTCTCTTCCCCTACCCCTCTTCTTCCTTCCCCCTCTCATACCCCTCCTCTTTCCCGTCTCCCCCTCCCCCGTCCCTCTGTGAGACTGCTGCACCCTCTTTGTCAGGCCCTGTTCAAAGGCCCTCCCTCACACACACACACACACACACACACACACACACACACACACACACACACACACACACACACACACACACACACACACACACACACAGCTGAACACGGTGTCTGAAAGTTGGCCTAACCCTCTACCTTTGACGGGTATCCATTGAAATCGTCTCAACCTCTTCCGTACCATGACGTGTCGTGTGTTTTAATCTCGCAGCAGACGATTTTTTAGACTTTGGAGTGAGAGAGAGAGAGAGAGAGAGAGAGAGAGAGAGAAAGGGGGAGACCATTCAAGGAAACAGAAAGGGTAATGTAAGAGGGACCCTTTTCCTTCCTTTCCTCCTTCCCACCCTCCTTCCATTTCCTCCCCTCCACCTCCTTCCTCTTCCCTCCCACCCTCCACCCTCTCTTCTCCCCTCCCCTCCTTTCCTTCCTTCCCTTCCTCCCTCTCTTTCACTCTTTTTACAGGTTCCATTAAGGTAGTATATGTTTTCCCTTCCTTCTTTCCTGTAAAATTTCCCATCCATGTTTTCTATACTGCATGGTGTTTCTTCTCACTTTTTCTCGCCAGTTTCAGCTGAAGGGTTTGGTGAGTTGGGAAGAGACCTTTATATCTGTTATCCTTGTCTAATTTTCGTCGTCGATTCATGGTCTTAGGAGTATCCCAGTATGACTAACAGATCAACTTCATTAATTCTCTCTCTCTCTCTCTCTCTCTCTCTCTCTCTCTCTCTCTCTCTCTCTCTCTCTCTCTCTCTCTCTCTCTCTCTCTCTCTCTCCATTCCCTTACCCTTCCCTCCCTCAGACGGCTCGATCCAACTACAATTTAAGCAAGAGTTCAAAGCATTATGTAAACGAAGGTGACAATCCGACGTTTGTTTGCGTCCCCCCTCCCTAGTCTTCATGTATCTTTCATCCGGGGGCGATAGAAAATGGGAAGAAGGGGAGAGAAGAAAAGGGAAGGACTGAGAGAGAGAGAGAGAGAGAGAGAGAGAGAGAGAGAGAGAGAGAAGAAGGGACAAGTGAAGGGGAAGGAAGGAAGGAAGGAGGTGGAGAGGAAGGAAGGAGAGGGAGAGAAGAGGAGGGATTGGTAGGCAGGTAGAAGGAGAGGATAGAAGAATAGATGGAGAGAAGATGGAACTGAAGAAGGAAAAGGGCTGGAGGGAGAGAGAGAGAGAGAGAGAGAGAGAGAGAGAGAGAGAGAGGTTGAAAGGGAGAAAGTAAGATAGACGCTCCTTAGGTGACAGCCCTCTTCACTCTCCAGTAGACAGCTGGCGTGTCGCGATGGCCTGGTAAATGCGTTATTGACAGGTTTATGAGGTACGCTGCACTAACACCATCTCTACCAGTGATCTCTTAAAGTGAACATGTGACAGCGGCCGCAGTCTATAATCCTTCCTCTCTAACTTGGCCCAAAATCGCTCTTACCATACTGAATACTGAGTTGCAAGAAATTTTAACACTAGAATACCAGTACAGAAGTGCTTGTTTCCCATTCTTTCCAGCCTCATTGAAATAATAGAAGATGGAGGTGGGAAGTATATGATTTAAAAGGGGAAAAAATTTAAGTGTTGAAATGCAAATAAAATCATCATTAATTATTCATTTGCTCTCTTGCATGTATTTTGCATTCAGGCTGCTATGTGATGAAAATGAAATCGTGCTGAAAGTATTGATTCACCTTCATTTCCTCTCCCATTGCTTGCGTGGGAAAGTTAAGCTCAAAATTTAAAGGGGTGGAAATTATGGCGTCCGACGGAGGCACATTCGCGAAAATTAAGTCGATAAACCTTTCTCCTCGGCATCCCCGTTTTCTCAGCAACACCTGCAGTTTATGTGTTGCTGTGTTTCTTCTTCACACTCATTTAATTGTTTTGGTTCGTTTTCTTTCCATTTAATGCCTGTAGCCTTAAAATAAATAAATAAATAAACCTCTCTCTTATTCAACGTCTCACCCCTTTACCTCACCCCTCGTCCCCCTCAGTGCCCCCCCCCCGACCCCACCCCTCACTCTCTCACACCACCCCATACCCTTTTCCTCTCCCTATCGTTTCTTCGTCTTACCTCTCGTCACCTCCCTCACTCTGATTTGCTATCCTCGTATGCTGCTCTTTACCCTTCACTATATCTCTCGCTCCCCCACCTTCCTCCCTCTCCCCACTTTTCTTCCCCTTCACTCCCTCACCTTCTCCCTCTCCCCACTTTTCTTCCCTTTCACCTCACCCAGCAGCGCTTACCCCATCCGTCACCCTCACTCACCACCTATCCCCCCTTCCTCCCTCATCTCATCTCCCATCTCTCCATCCCACATCCCACATCACATTCACTTATTCATCCCACTTCTTTGTCGCCTCACCCCCACCCTACCTATAATTCACTCTCTCACCCTCTACACACTTCCCTTCCCCTTATCCCTTCACCCCATCCCCCATCTATCTACCCCTCCTTTCATCTCCCAGTCCCCCACTTGCTCCCTCACCCCACCCTGCCCTTCACATCCCCACGCCACCCTTCACCTCTCTGCTAACCCCACCCATTCACCCTTCATTCTCACTCTACCCCTCACCTTTTCATCCCTCCCCCTCACACCACCCTTCACCCTCCTCCCTTCCCACCCTCCTCCCTCATTCTCAACCCCTCCCCCACTCCACCCTCTCTTTCCTTCACCCCTTCCCTCTCCTCTCACCCATTCACCCCACCCCCTCCCCTTCCCCTCCCCATCACCCCTCCCTCACCCCCTCCAAATCTCGTACGCCTTTCAGTTCTGTATATTTTTTGGTCCCTGTGATATTACCTAAGTATTTTTATGCCTGGCAAGTGCTGAATGCAATATCCCGCCTCTCTCTCTCTCTCTCTCTCTCTCTCTCTCTCTCTCTCTCTCTCTCTCTCTCTCTCTCTCTCTCTCTCTCTCTTTGCTACTTCTGTTTTCCTTTCTCATCTACATTTTTCCTCCACCTCTCCCTTCTCTTCCTACTTCCCCCCATCGCCGACTCTCCCCCTCCTCATTCCTCTTCCCCCTCCATCCCTGCTCTCTCCCCCATCTCTCCCCTCTCCCCTACCTCCTCCCCTCTCCCCTGTCCCTGCACTACAAAATTCTCTCTTTTTCATCCCTGATTTCCCCTCCATCCCTCCTCTCTCCTCCTTCATCTCTCCCCCATCTCCCCCTCACCCCTCTCCCTCGTCCTTTCTCCCCTCTCCCTCGCTCTTTATTGCTTCTCCAATTTCCCCTTCATTATATCAGAATTCCCTCTCCTCTTCTCCATCTTTTTGTTCCTCCCCTTCTTCATTCCCCATTCCCTCCCTCTCTCCCTCCCTCTCTTCCCCCTCCCCCACTCTCTCCTTTCTCCATCCCTCAGCTTTTCTTATACTTCTCTCCTCTCCCCTTATTTTTCCAGTTCTCTTTCCACTTCTCCTCCCAATATCCCCTCGGCCCCTCCTCTCCTTCCCTCCCCCTCTCCATTTATTTCCCCTCGGCCCCTCCTTTCCTTCCCTCCCCTTTCCCACTAATTCCCCCTCGTCACTCTCTCCTCTTTCCCTCCATTTCTCTCCCCTCACGCCCTCCATCCATCTCCTTCCCTCCCCTCCCTCCCTCCATACCTTCCTTCCTTCTCCCCTCTCTTCATCACCTCCCTGCTGATTCAATTCCATGGCACAAAGTTGCTCTGATTTGTGTGTCAGGTTTTCTTCTCTTGATGCTTAACAGACTATTTCTCCTCCTCCCCTCCCCCCCCTCTCTCTCTCTCTCTCTAACCGGATAGATAGATAGATAGATAGATGGATATAAACTATCTGTCTGTCTTTCCATCACTCTGTCTCACACTACCCCGTCTACCTGAGGACCTGGCACCGTACCTAGCTGTGCGCGGACCACTAATTGGCAGGTGACAATGGTTGTTTGTTGTCAGGCGTTGTCAATGAACGGCGCGGCTAACAATGAAGGGGGTGGGAGCGGGAGGGGGAAGGAGAATGGGAGGGGGAGTGAGAGAGAGGAGGAAGGAAGGGTTGGTAGGGGTAGGTAGGGTTGGAGAGATGGGAGGATGAAGGAGGAGAGGGAGGAGGGGGGAGGGGGACAAAGAAGGAAAGGATTGGCGAGGAGAGAGAAAGGCTGGAGAAGAAGAATGGTGGAGAAAAGAGGGAGGAGGGGGAAGTGAGAGGAAGAGAGGGAGAGTGGGATGGAGGAAGAATGAAGGAGAGGGAGGGAAGAGGAAGGATGAAGTAGGAGAAAAAGGGAGAAAGGGGAGATTGGAGGATGTGGGGGGAAGGTGGAGGTGGGTGGGAGGGGATGGACTGGTTGATGGAGGGAAAATGAGGGAGAGGGAGAGGTGCGGGAGGAAGAGTGTACAATGAAATGGATAAGGGAAAAAGGAGGAGAGGGAAATATAAAGTAAGGAAGATATTAACAGGAATGGAGAAGGAAGAGGTAGGGAGATATGAGGGTAGGATGATGAAGAAGAGGTGGAATGAGGGAGGGGGAAGGAAGGATGGAGGAGGGGAAGAAGAGGGGGAAGAAGAGAGAGAGTGTGAAAAGTTGGTGATGGGCAGGGGGAGGAAGGGAAGAAGGGGAAATGGAGGAAGGAGGGAATGAATTGGAGAGGGGGAGGAAAAGATGGAGAGGAGAAATGACAAGAAATATAAGGCAAGAGAAAAAGAAAATAAGAATGAATAAAGAAGAGGAAGTGAAATAGGGGATATAGAGGAAGGAAGGGAATAGGGATGGAGGAAAGAAGAGGGAGAGAGAAGAGAGGATCGAGAAGAATGAGGAATAGAGGGAAGGAGGGAACTGAGATGCATATTAAGAAAATGTTTAAGAAAGGAAGAGAGGGGGAAACAAATGAGAAGAAGAGGGAGGAAGAAGGAGGAAATGAGGAGGGCCAGGAGAAGGAAGGAAAGACGAGGAAGTATAGTGTGATATCGGAGGAGACGTAGGAGAGAAGAGAGGGAGATAGATAGAAATGAAGAGAGAAGATGAAGGAAGGCGCAATAGAGGAGAAGGAGAAGGACAGGAGAGATATATATATGTGAGTGAGTAAACTAAGCAGAATTGGAGAGAGAGAGAGAGAGAGAGAGAGAGAGAGAGAGAGAGAGAGGACAAGCAAGGAAAGTGAATTTAGAAGGAGGAAGGAAAAAAAGAGAGAGTAGGTTAGAAAAGTTCCAGCAGGTGAGGGAAACATGAAAGAGAGGAGAAAAAGTGAGAGAAGGGGAGAGGGGAGGGAGAGAAAGAGAAAGGTGTGGGAGCGAGCACGAAAAATGAGAGAGAGAGAGAGAGAGAGAGAGAGAGAGAATACTGGTACACACTGGAAACAGATACCAGGAAGCCTCAGAAGACCTGTTATAAGGAGAGAGAGAGAGAGAGAGAGAGAGAGAGAGAGAGAGAGAGAGAGAGAGAGAGAGAGAGACGTATTCTGGGTCGCATGGTGGGGCTTCGTAACGCCTCTTCATTTGCGATTTATTTTATTTTTGCTTTTCTTATCTGACGTCAGCCAAAATAAAACACAAACTTCGCTTTTTTTCTCCTTAATATAAAATTCAGGTGTTAGCAAGACGCCCCCTCGTAGTGAAGGGGATAAAGAAGGTCAAGTAAGGTCAAGGAAGGTCAAGTAAGGTCAAGTAAGGCCAAGGAAGGTCAAGGAAGGGCAAGTAAGGTCAAGGAAGGGCAAGTAAGGTCAAGTGAGGTCAAGTAAGGTAAAGGAAGGTCAAGGAAGGTCGGGCCATCTTTTGTTATCGTGCACAAGTTGCTAATAAATCTTGCAAGAAGTTGAGATAGCGAGCATCTTCTGAAGACGTGGCTGGATTGCAGGGATAGGGTGGATGGATGGATGGATGGATGGTTGGATGAATGGATGGATGATGGATGGATAGAGAGGACACATGAATGGATGGATGAAGGCTAGATGGATAGTTAGAGATAGGATCAAGGGATAATGATAATGGTGAATGGGTAGATGGTTGGATAGATAGATGGATGAATGGATATAGAGGGTACATGGATGGATGGATGGATGGATGGATGGATGAATGAATGAATGAATGAAGTATTATGCTAGATTTTAGTTGTCCACACACTTGTCAATCTGTTCATTCATCATTTTCTCTCTCTCTCTCTCTCTCTCTCTCTCTCTCTCTCTCTCTCTCTCAGTTCAGTTTTCACAGTAGACGCCAATGACACCATCGAAGAGCATCAAATTGCAACCCAAAACGCACTAAGTGATATGCATATTAGCAGTAATGATGTGAGAGATAAACTTAATAAAATGAACGGTAATAAGACTCCCGGCCCAGACAATTTCTACCCTAAAATACTGAAAAATGTGATGGATGTAATATGCAGCCCTCTAACATCTATCTTTAACAAGTCCCTACAACAAGGAAAGGTTCCAGCAGACTGGAGACTGGCTAACGTGACCCCTATATATAAAAAGGGCAGTAGAGATCAACCAGGTAATTATAGACCAATTAGCCTAACCTCTGTCTTGGGAAAGATCCTCGAATCATTAATTAGAGATAGGATAGTTGAGTTCCTAGAAACTAATAACGTAATTAGGAACAGCCAGCATGGCTTTAGAAAGCGGAGATCATGCGTGACAAATATAATTGAGTTTTACGATACACTTTTTAAAATGAATGATTGTACCAGGTCACTTGATATAATCTTCTTAGACTTCCAGAAAGCCTTTGACAAAGTGCCGCATGATAAACTAATGACAAAAGTAAGATCACTCGGAATTGACGGAAATATTCATAGGTGGATACGTTGCTGGTTAAGTAAGAGAAAGCAACGAGTCGTTATAAATGGAGTAGAGTCAGACTGGGCTCCAGTGACCAGTGGTGTTCCTCAGGGATCAGTGTTGGGACCAGTCCTATTTATTATGTATATTAACGATATCGATGTTGGCCTAAACAACTTCATTTCTAAATTTGCAGACGACATAAAAATCGGGAACACTATATTAACTGAAGAAAACAGAATTAGCCTTCAAAATGACCTTGATAAAATTATCAGCTGGTCAGAAAAATGGCAAATGCCCTTCAATGTAAGCAAATGTCAGGTACTGCAATGTGGGAAGAAAAACAAAAGGTATGATTACGAAATGAAGGGCCAAATCATTAGCAAGTCCTCACTAGTTAAGGATCTAGGCGTACTAATTTCAGACGATCTGAAATGTTCGAATCAATGTATCTCTGCCGCCAATAAAGCCAACAGGACCCTAGGCTTCATCAAAAGACATTTTACATATAAAAGCAAAGATATTGTAATCCCCCTATACAAAAGCATACTCAGGCCACACTTAGAGTTTGCAGTGCAGTTTTGGGCGCCTCACCTAATTAAAGATATAGAAATACTGGAAGCGGTCCAGCGTAGGGCTACCAAGTTAATCCCGTCCCCGAGGAATAAACCATACCTCGAGAGACTCAAGGAATTAAACCTATTCTCTCTTAGAAAACGGAGACTCAGGGGACAACTGATTGAATGTTTTAAGATGCTAAAAGGCTTCAGTAATACTGATTCAAACAAGCTATTCACAGTAATTGCCGAGACTGTAACTCGAGGAAATGGTATGAAGTTGCAAGCAAGGAGGGCTAATCTTGATACAACCAAAAACTTCTTCACTTACTCTGTTGTAAGCGAATGGAATAAACTCCCTGGGAATGTGATTGAAAGTGGTACCATAAATATGTTTAAAAAGAGACTGGACATGTATCTCGACGCAGTTGGTATCGTTTAGTTAGGATGGAGCAATTATTGCATATTCGCGTCTGCATTCATGTGTCTATTAGACACAGACAATATTATAGAATATAAATAATAGATAAACATTCTATTCATCTTTTGATAAAAAGAAAAAAAAGGCATGCATAGAGTAAGTATGTGGCTGTATGCCCAAATTTTCCTTTTCCATATTATTCTACTTTCTGCCGATCCTATAAAATTCCTTCAGGTTTTTCATTCCTGCAAGGTGTTACTTCCTCTCTTGTTTCCTGTATGGCAAATGCCGGAGGGTCTGGAGGGTGGGGGAGAGAGCCTTCTGCTGTGCTATCCTTTTCTCCTGCTCCTATGCACTATATTAGGATTAAGGCCGGACCACCTCGTAGGGACCGTAAGGTCTGTGTGGTCTGTGTATCTATGTAACTCTATGTAACTCTCTCTCACACAAACACACACACACACACCACAGGTATGTTAGATTGAAAAAGGTAGGATGAACAGATGAATATAAATGAAACCTGGATAGACAGAATTTGTTGCAAGATAGATGAATGGATAGGTGAGTGGATAGGGAAGGTTAGGTTGATAGAACGCCTGGATGGAATGAGAAAGTTGAATAGATAGAGAAGGTGGAATAGATAGGTAGAAACACGTCACCTAGCCTGACCTAATCGCATGGAGATTTTAGTGTATCCTTTGACCTAATATCTGTGACCTAACTTAGCCCTACTTATCCCAGAACAAAAGCCGTAAGCACAATAGCAGAACACAACACAATGCAGCACAATATAACACAGTGCTTCATAACACAGTACAGCACACCATAACACAGTACAGCACACCATAACACAACACAATGCAACACACCATAACGCAACACAAACACAAACCCAACACAATCCACGGCAACCCTTGACCTGGCCTCACCTGCACCTGCGAGTTCATTAACGTGTGGGGTAGGGAAGAATTTGTGTGTGTGTGTGTGTGTGTGTGTGTGTGTGTGTGTGTGTGTGTGTGTGTGTGTGTGTGTGTGGAATGCTGGCTGCAGGTGTAGACTAAATACACTCCCTAATGAACTCAATCTGATTTAATAACACCCTCTGGTTTACCTTGAATCAGTGTATACCTGTGTATTATATATATAGACTTACGTTTCCCTTTGTATACATGCGATAATACGTATTTCCCCTCCATATAAATGTAAACGCAATTAAACTTCTTCACACATACCTACATATCCACAAATTCTTCTGTCTGTCTGTCTCTCTGTCTCTGTCTCTCTCTCTCTCTCTCTCTCTCTCTCTCTCTCTTTCTCAGGCACTCATTCCCTCATGGGCCATTACCTCCTCTCTCACACACACACACACACACACACACACACACACACACACACACACACACACACACACACACACACACACACACACACACACACACACACACACACACACACACACACACACACACTCTTTCCCTCTTCCCCCCTCCCACCACTTATCCCCCCACTCACCCACAAACACACTTCCTCTTTCTTTCCTCCCACACTTCCATGTCTCTTCTTCCCTCAACCACACTCTCCCTCTTTTCACTCCCACCTCCCTCCCACCCCCACCTATATTCTCCCTCTTCCTCCACCCTCCCCCACCCTTTCTGATCCTCCACCCTCCCCACACACGCCGTCATTCCTAGCTCCCCCACAAACCCCTCCTTTCCCACCTCGACCGACCTTCTCTCTTCCTTCCACCCCACCTACATACCTTCCGTCTTCCCCCATTTTCACCCTCACACATCATATCCTCCACATCACCCATGCACACACTCTCTCAGATCCCTCCATCCCTCAAAGCAATTTTCATCATCCCGTCCACAAACATTAAACACACTTTCCCACACACCCTCTCCTCTCCCCCACCCCTCTCTCCTCCCCACAGCCACCCCCACACACCTTGGCGAGTCTTTAAAATGCAAATAAGTGTGTGTTGTGGCCCAGCGCTGGTGTGTACAAAGTGTCCCTGTATAGTACCTGGATATTTACGCCTTGTTTGCCGTCCTCTCTTCCTTTGCTGGGGACGGGGGGTGTTTTTTTGGGGTGTTTGTCCGTGTTTTTCGGGTGTTTTTAATGTGTGTTTTTCCCATGGTATTTATGACTCGTTTGCCGTCCTCCCTTCCATTGCTGTGGACGGGGGGGTGTTTTGAGGGGTGTTTGTCTGTGTTTTTTGAGTGTTTTTAATGCGTGTTTTTCCGTGTCTTGGTTGCTTAGGGTCTGTTTACATATACCCTGTTTATCATCCTGTCTAAATTTGCTGGGGAGAGGTGTGTGTTGTGTTTGGTGTTTGTATGTGTTTTGGGGTGATTTGTGTGTGTGTGTGTGTGTGTGTGTGTGTGTGTGTGTGAGAGAGAGAGAGAGAGAGAGAGAGAGAGAGAGAGAGAGAGATTAAAGGAAGGAAATTAGAAGGGAGGCAGAAGATGAGAGAGAGAGAGAGAGAGAGAGAGAGAGAGAGAGAGAGAGAATGTTATGATGAAAAAGGAAAAAGTGAATAGGAGAAAAACAGGGCGTGAGGGGCAAAAGGGCGAAAGCAAAACAGATAAGAGATTAGATAAGCACAGGCGGAGAAAAACAGCGAGGGGAAAAAGGAGAGAGAGAGAGAGAGAGAGAGAGAGAGAGAGAGAGCCATTAGCAAGTCCCCTTCATTGGAGTGACAGAGTGCAAGCTTTGGCAGTACCCATGTGTTTTAGGCCAGCAGCACCCCCACACACACCTGTCAGAGCCGGTCAGGGGGGAGAGAGAGAGAGAGAGAGAGAAGAGACATTTTCTTTTTCTTTTCAGTGTTTGTATGTTAGAAGTAGAAAAAGAGAGGAATTGTTATAGGCTGAGTAAGTTATGTTAAAGAGAGAATTAATATGTCTGAATGTTGAGAGAGAGAGAGAGAGAGAGAGAGAGAGAGAGAGATTGGAAAACGCCCAGATATTCTCATCTCTAGACCAATACCTTCCCTCCCTCTCTTATTTTCTCTCCCTCTCTCCCTGTCTCCTTGCTCTTTCATCTCTCTCCTCTTTTGTCTTTTATTTTTCTCTTTATTTTCATTTTTGTTCTGTTTTTTTTTCCTCTCTCTCTCTCTCTCTCTCTCTCTCTCTCTCTCTCTCTCTCTCTCTCTCTCTCTCTCTCTCTCTCTCTTATCTAACATCCTTCTCTCCCCTTTTCTCTCCGTCCTTGTCCACAGTCCAAATTTTTCTCTCCTTTCCTCCACCTCTCTTCCCCTCCACTCCTTCCCTCTCCCCTCTCTCTCTCTCTCCTCTCCCTTCCTCCCTCCTCACTCGTCAACTCTCTCTCTTCAATTCCCAGCGACACACAATAATCGAGAGAGTGTCCAAACCTTTCTTTCTCCAATCTCTCTCTCTCTCTCTCTCTCAAGTTTCCCCTTTCCTTTTTTCCCCTCCATCTCTTTCCCCCTTCCGCTATACCCCTTCCTTTTCTCTCCTTTTCATTCTCTCTCTCTCTCTCTCTCTCTCTCTCTCTCTCTCTCTCGTCAATCCTATCTCTTCAGTTCACATCGACACACCGTAATTGAGGCATTGATGGAAGCTTTCTCTCTCTCTCTCTCTCTCTCTCTCTCTCTCTCTCTCTCTCTCTCTCTCTCTCTCTCTCTCTCTCTCTCTCTCATGCTTTTACCTATCCTTTTCCTTATTGCTTTCTCTCTCTCTCTCTCTCTCTCTCTCTCTCTCTCTCTCTCTCTCTCTCTCTCTCTCTCTCTCTCTCTCTCTCTCTCTCTCTCTCTATCACACACACACACACACACACACACACACACACACACACACACACACACACACACACACACACACACACACACACACACACACACACACACACACACACACACACACACATACACACACACACACACATCCTTTATCCCCATTTATTGGCTCTCTTTCAACCCTCCCTCTTCTTCCCCTTCTCCTCGCCCCTCCCTCCTCCCCTTTCTTCCCTCCCTATCCCCTCTCCCCTTTCTTTCCTCCCCTCTTCTCGATTATTGGGGAGAAGGGGGAGAAGACGAAGGCCAATTACTCCCTTTTTCTCCCCCTTCAAAACCATCTTAGGGTCTGGTCTCAGTTTTCTTGAAGATGGTGGTAATTGTGGTACTTGTGGTGGTTGTGGTGATAGTTGTAGCTGTGGTGGGTGTGGTAGTTGTGGTTCTGCATTTAACTTTTTCTATCCTTTCAAAACCCATTTAGATATTGGACTCGGTATGGTTGAAGATGGTGGTAGTTGTGGTTGTTGTGGTGTGTTGTGGTTGCTGTGGTAGTTTTGGTAGTTGTGGTTCTAGATCTAACTTTGTCTCTCCTACCAAAACTTTCTTACATACTGAACTCCTTATGGTTGAAGGTGGTGGTAGTTGTGGTTGTTGGTAGTTGTTATTGTTGTGGTGGTAGTTGTGGTGGTTGTGGTTATGTGATTGGGTTTGGTTGTTTGTGGTTATAAAGATGGTCATGTTCCTCATTTCTTTCTCCTTTCTCCCTGTCTTCCTCTCTTCTCCCTCTCTTTCTCTTTTCTTCCTCTTTTCCCCTTTTCTTAATCCTTTTCATGTCTTCTTTCCTTTCTCATTTCCTTCCTACATTTCTCCCACCTTCCCTCATCTTCATATTTCCCTCCCTTCCTTCTGTACTCTTCTTTTCTTCTCTTTTTCTTCTTCTCCTTCTCTTACTTCTCTCCATCCTTCATAATCCCTCCAAACTCTCTCTCTCCCTCCTTCCCTCCTCATTCAGGCCTCACTTTCCTCCTGTTTTCCTCTCCTCCCTTTCCCCCTTCCCTCTCCTTACCTCTCTCCCTCCCACATTTCTTCTTTAACCTCTCCTTCCGTCTTTCTTTTCCTCGTACCCTCCTTTCCGTCCTCTCTCCTTCCCTCCTTTCCCTCCTCCTTTCCCAGTGCTGTACTCTTCTTTCATTCCATTCCTCCTCCTCTCTCCATTTCTCCTTACGCCCTCTTCCCTCCCTCCCTCTTTTCTTTCCTCCCTCCCTACCTCCCTTATCTTATAACCTCCTACCAGTATCACTCCCATACGTCCACTATTTCATCTCTCTCTCTCTCTCTCTCTCTCTCTCTCTCTCTCTCACACACACACACACACACACACACACACACACACACACACACACACACACACACACACACACACACACACACACACACACACACACACACACACACACACACACACACACACACTTATTACATCTTACAATGATCATCTTCCATACACAGCCTACTCTCTTCCAAATCTCTCTCTCCACCACCTATCTCCTCTACTCTTGACCATTCCTCCCTCTTTTTCTCTCCTTCCCCCCTTTTTTCCATCCATCCATCCATCCATCCATCCTTCCATCCATCCATTATTCTATCCATCCATCCTTCTTCCCTTCCTTCCGTCTTCTCCCCCAACCCTGTTATCCTGTCATGTTACATAATATTTTCTCTTCGTGTTCCTTCTCCCCTCTCCCTTCCTCCCTTCCTCCTTTCTTTCCTGTGTCCATAAGCATCTCCCTCTCTTCCTTCCTTTCCCTCCCCCCTTCCCTCCCTCCCTCCCTTCCTCCCTCCCTGTCAAATCACCCCATACACACTCTCCTTCATGCCACACTATATCTTGCTGGTCTCTCTTTCACCGTTTTCCCTTTTCCCCTGCCTCTTCCCTAAATCCTTCCCTCCCTCCCTCTCTCCCTCCCTCCCTATCTCCCTTCCTCCCTCCCTCTCTCCCTTCCTCCCTCCGTCACTCCCCTCCTCCCTCCCTCCTTATACACGTTCTCTTCCATACACGCTATATTTTTTTTTAGCCCTTGTTTCATCCTTTTTTTTTTTTTTCAACTCCTACCGTCCTGTCTTCCTTCCTTCCCGCCTTCCTTCTTTCATTCCTTCCTTCCTTCCTTCCTTCCCTTTTGTTCCGTCCTTCTTTCCTTCCATTCTTCCTTCTTTCTCTCATCAGATGGCTAAAGCTCTTTCCTTCCCTCTCTCTCTCTCTCTCTCTCTCTCTCTCTCTGTCCCTCCTCTAAAGCATCTCCCTCTCTCTCCCACTTTCCCCCCAAGTTCCTCCCTCCACGTCATTCTCATTTCCTCCCTCTCTCCATTCCTGTCTCTCTCTTACCCTCCCTTCCTCCCTCCTTCATTCCCTCCCTCCCTTCATCAGACAGTCTCCTTCCATGATGACTCCCATACATACATTCATCCTAACCACACTCTTTTCATTTTTCTTCTTCCCTCTTTCCTTCCCTCCCTCACACTCTCCTTCCCTCTCTCCTTCACTCCCTCACACTCTCCTTCCCTCTCTCCTTCTTTCCCTCTCTCCCTCCTTCCTTCCCTCCTTCCTTCCCTCCATCCTCATCCAGTAACCTCCCTATGATCACCTCCCATCCATACATACTCCCATACGCACACTCTCCTTTCATCCTTTTCTCCTTCTCCCTCCTTCTCTCCCTCTCTCCCTCCCTCCTTCTCTCCTTCTCTCCCATCCTCCCTCCCTCCTTCCCTCCCCCCTCCCCATCAGATAGCCTCCCCCATGATCGCGTCCATACATCCTGGCGGCCGTGTTATTACAAGTTGATGCTGTGAGAGGCGCGGAGGGGACAAAAGTTATAAGGATTTACCCCCGTGCTGAATGGCGACCTCGCCGGGATTTTTGGTGGCGAGTGTGGTGATGGGATGGTGGTGTGGTGAGTGGTGATGTGGTGTGATGTGGTGGTGAGGGGTGGACATGATGGGACTTGGTGGTCAGGATGTGGCGGTAGTGGTGATGCTGTAGTGAGTGTGGTGTCATAATGAAGTTTGGATACAAGATGAGATTGTGACGTGAGTGGTTAGGTGGTGTGTGGTGTTGTAGCGAGTATAGTGTAGTGTGGTGATGAAGTCTGCTGAACGTAGTAAAAGGCTGCAGTGTGATGAGAAGGGATGATATGTGGTGACAGTGAGATAATTATGGCTTGTGATGATGTGGGCAGTACAGTATGCAAATGTGATGAAATTAGACAGCTGGATGGAGAATAAAACTGTAGTGTGAGGGATACAGAGGAGAGCAAGCATCATCATCCCTACTGGACCTCCTCGATACTTTGTTATTTATGGGAAAAGAAGGAACCAAAATATTATTCGGTTTATGCATGACCTCTCGTTGTGAAGGGGTTTGTGTTGTTAAGATGCTCCTTTACTCTAGGCCAGGATTAACTTTGCCCTCAACAGTGATAGAGGTGCGGGGAGACGTGGCAGGATTTATACCTTTTCTGGGATTACTTTTTATTAATTTAGTCTACCACCAAAAAAATATATTCAACTCAGGGGAGGCTCTTTGAGTTTAGAGGTATTAATGGTGACTATATATCCTTCCACTTCGAAAATTCTCCAAACCAAAATAAAATCAACAAAAGGCAACCCAAATAATCTACAAAATCCTCGCAGTGAAGTGGCTAATATTCCCAAGATGCTTCCAAGACTAACTTTTCCCTCAGCATAATAGTGGAGCGAGGGAACTATACCAAGATAAATAGGTGTCTTTTAGAAGGGGGGAATATTGTAAGTTATGCCCTCTTGGAAAATGGGACTAACTTCTCCTCCTCCTCCTCCTCCTCCTCCTCCTCCTCCTTCTCTTAGTAGTGATGGAGAAGTTGATTTATTTATTTTTTTTTTACTTGGCCCAAATTTTCATCCTTTTGTTGCTTATTTCACGAAACTCAGTGGCAGAAAAGGACAGTATTATGGTCATACATCTTTTCGCATTGCACTTCTTCGTGACTAGCATCACTACGTCTGAAATTTGAGTAGAGAAAGGAGGCAAAAAGGGAAAAAGGAGGGATGGAAGGATGAAGGAGGAAAGGCAGAGATGCGGGAGAGAAGAAGGGAAGGAAGGTGGGAAGGAAAATAATGAAGAATTTTAAAGGTTCAGAGAGAGAGAGAGAGAGAGAGAGAGGGAGAGAGAGAGGAGATAAGGAGAGTAAACACAGGAAGGAGGTGAGGAGGAGCTGAGAGGCGGAGGTAATGTGAGAAGGGGAGGAAATGAGAGAGAGAGGGGGGGGGAGAGAGAGAGAGAGTAGGAAAAAAAGGAAGAAAGATAACTTGATTAAAGGAAGGAAGTTAGGAAGGAGGTAGAAGATGAGAGAGAGAGAGATTAGATGAGAGCGAGAGGTGAGTTGAGAAGGAGGAAGGAAAGGAGGGAGAAACAGATGAGAGAGAAGGAGAGGGAGGAAAGGATAAGATAGGAGGGAATGAGAGAAGGAGGGGAAGAGGGATAA
>NC_137044.1:11030176-11057676 GCF_032717465.1 Coenobita brevimanus
TAACTCGTGGCAGAATAACTCATTAGCCAATCTCTTCCCCATCTAATTAGTCAACATCATCATCATCTCATCTGTCTACCCCACCGTCATCTCATCAGTCAGTCCCTTCATCAACTCATCAATCAACCCTCTCATCAACTCTTCAACCCATCAATCTTCCCCAACATCAACCTTAACTCCTTGGTCAGCTACTTCCCCCCAGCATCAACCCTTCTCATCAACCCATCAACCAAACCAACCCCCTCATAAACGCATAAATCAATCCCTCCATCAACTCATCAACCTGCACACCTGAACTGCCCTAATTTCTCCATAACACAGGTGAGGTGAGGAGGGGTGAGGTTTTGTGAGATGAAATGAGGTTTGATGAAGTGAGGTGGAGTGAGATGAGATGAGGTGTGGTGAGGTGAAATGAGGTGAGGTAGGGTGAGGTGTGATGATATGTGATTTGATGAAGTGGCGCTAGATGAGATAAGAAGAGCTGTAATGAGATGAGGTGAGGTAAGATGAGGTGATATGAGGTGAGGTGTGATGAGGTGAGTCTAGATGAGGTGAGGCAGGGGGCAGGTGCGGTGTGGAGGCCAGGTATTGTTCAGAGGCCAACTTAATTAAATATTCGCTTGTTAGGGGGGACGTCGTTATTGGCTGGCGTGAATGGGGAAGTGGGGGTGTGGGGGAAGGGTGAGTGGGGGTGATGTGGGGGGAGGGGGAGGGGGGAGTGTGTGTGTGTGTGTGTGTGTGTGTGTGTGTGTGTGTGTGTGTGTGTGTGTGTAGTGCTTTTGTATCGTCTTGTGTGTGCTTGTGTGTGTGTGTGGATGATTGAGGATGTGTGATTGAAAGGATGTGTGTGTGTGTGTGTGTGTGTGTGTGTGTGTGTGTGTGTGTGTGTGTGTGTGTGTGGATGATTGAGAGCGCGTGATTGAAAGGATGTGTGTGTGTGTGTGGACAGGTGTTGTGTGGCCCTCTGTTGTGTTGCTGAGCTGAGAGTGTTTGTGTGTGTATGTGCAGTTTATTGTTCATGCCTGTGTGTGTTCCCTGAGCCTGTGTGCGTCAATTGCATGTGCGTAATGGTCAGTGTGTGCGCAGGTATTGTTGAATGTGTTTGCTTGCTTCTCTGTGCACATATCTTTTTAAATTTAACTCTCAAGCTGAATAAAATCGTCTGGCTTTACTTGTAGTGAATGATGCATAAGAGAGAGGAAAGAGGAAATGGAGAAAGCAAGGAGAAAAAAAAGAAAGGAGAAAGACAATTCGTATTACATATTTACATCAACTATAATATTTTGGACGCATCTCTTCTTCTTATTTTCCTTCCTTCTTTTCTCTCCCGCCTTCTTTCCTCCCCCTCCCCATCCTTCTTCCTTCTCTCCCCTCCTCCCCCTCCCCCCTCTCTTCCTTCCTCCCCCTCCCCTCCCTCCTCTCAATCCATTTCTCATTCTCTCTCCCTGCTTCCTCTCCTTCTGCCTGAGGAAAGATCTTATGCCCTGACTCAGCGTGTTTCCTTCTCCCTCCTTTCTCTCCTTCCCTCCCTCCCTCCTTCCCTCCCTCCTTTCTCTCCTTCCCTCCTTCCCTTCCTGCCCCCTTTCTCTCCTTCCCTTCCCCCCTCTCCCTTATCTTTTCTTTTTTATTTCTCTTACAATCCTTCCCCATGTCCCTCTTTGGCTCTTCTCTCTCTCTCTCTCTCTCTCTCTCTCTCTCTCTCTCTCGGTTCCTCACTGCCGCTTCCGTTCTATCCTTCCCTCCTTTTTGTGACTTTTTTTTTTCTGTTTTTTATTACCTTTCTTTTTTCTCTTCCTCCTACCTCCCTCCTTTCCCTTTCCTTTCTCTCTCCCTCCCTCCCCTCCCTCCCTTTCATTTCTTTCCCTCACTCATCTTTCTCTCCCTTCCTTTCTTCCTCGTTCATTTTTTTCCTTCCTTCCCTCCAGACTTTGTTTTTCATTTCCCCTCATTTATTACTTGTCCTATATTTTTTTCCCTCTCTTTCTCTCTCCCACAGTCTCTCTTCTTTCCTCTCCCATCTTTATCCCTCTCTTCCACCTTTTATTTCCTCTTTCCTCTCTTTATTTCCTCTTTCCTCTCTTTTTTCCTCTTTCCTCTCTTTATTTCCTCTTTCCTCTCATTATTTCCTCTTTCCTTCTCTTTATTTTCTCTTCTCTCTATTTCCTCTTTCCTCTCTTTATTTCCTCTTTCCTCTCTTTATTTCTTCTTTCCTCTCTTTATTTTCTCTTTCCTCTCTCTATTTCCTCTTTCCTCTCTCTATTTCCTCTTTCCTCTCTTTATTTCCTCCATTCTCTCTTATGCTTCAGCCTATTTTTCGTACCCTGCTTTTTTCCTTTCAATTTTTTTCCTTCTATTCTCTCCTCCTGCCTTTTGACCTCTTCATTTTTCCCTAGGCACCTCCTCCTCCTCCTCTCGTTCCCCTCCTCTATTTCTCTCTTTCCTTTCCCCTTTCTCTTCCTTTCTTCCCCCCCCTCTATTCTTTCTCTCCTCTTCTTCATCATCCATCTTACGTCTTCCCTCTTTCCTCTCCTTCGTTCTCCTATTCTTCCTTTTTCTCTCCTCCATTCTTTTTCTCCCTCTTCCTCTTCCCTCCCCCCTTCCTTTTCTCCCTTGCTCTTTATCTCTCTCTCCTACCCCCCTTCCGTCTTACCTCCCCCGCTCCCTCCCTGTCTTCTCTCTCTTCCGTATCCCTTTCCTCTTCCCTTTTCCTTCACCCTTTCCCCTACTCCCTGTTCTCCCCTCTCCCCTTCTGTCTCTTCTCCCCTACTCCCTGTTCTCCCCTCTCCCCTTCTGCCACTTCTCCCCTACTCCCTGTTCTCCCCTCCCCTTCTGTCTCATCTCCCCCTACTCCCTGTTCTCCCCTCCCCTTCTGTCTCATCTCCCCCTACTCCCTGTTCTCCCCTCCCCTTCTGTCTCATCTCCCCTACTCCCTGTTCTCCCCTCTCCCCTTCTGTCTCTTCTCCCTGTTCTCCCCTCCCCTTCTGTCTCATCTCCTCTTCCATCTCTCTCTGTCCTCTTCCCGTCTATTTCTCATCTGTCTCTCCTCTTCATCTCCCCTCTACTTCCTCTTCCTCACCCTGTCTCATTACTTCCCCTCTTTCTGCCCTCGTGCACTCGTCCCCTCTCTCCCCTTCTCTCTTCTCCCTCCCTCCCCACCCCTCCCCTACCTCTTTCCTCTTTCGTTCCTTATTTCCTCTTTCTCTTTTTACCCATACTTTTAACACCTCTCTCTCTCTCTCTCTCTCTCTCTCTCTCTCTCTCTCTCTCTCTCTCTCTCTCTCTCTCTCTCT
The DNA here is from genome assembly GCF_032717465.1 of Coenobita brevimanus. NCBI lineage: Eukaryota > Metazoa > Arthropoda > Malacostraca > Decapoda > Coenobitidae > Coenobita > Coenobita brevimanus. Next base: position 11,033,467 of record NC_137044.1, read on the forward strand.
CTCTCTCTCTCTCTCTCTCTCTCTCTCTCTCTCTCTCTCTCACACACACACACACACACACACACACACACACACACACACACACACACACACACACACACACACACACACACACACACACACGGCCAAAAACGACCCCCAAATTAAAAGAATTACCCATCCCCACAAAAAATAGTATTGCAGAAAACGGAGAACGGGACCCGAGATAAGATAGAAAAGTTGGCCATTAAGATCCGGCAAAGAAAACGGAGCAGCGGCCTCCAGAGAAAACGGGGAGCGTAATTTATCGGGAGAAGGTGGGCAAGAAGGTATTAACAGCGTGAGAGAGAGAGAGAGAGAGAGAGAGAGAGAGACAGAGAGAGAACTGCAGGTGTTTTTCCCACTAGTTACGACCGTCACCTCAACACGTTCATAACACTATATCACCTGGGGAGGGGGAGAGAGGAGGGGGAGGGGGAAGGAGAGAGGAGGGGGAGGGGGAAGGAGAGAGGAGAGGGAGGGGGAGGAGAAGGATAGGTGGGGAGGAATGCTGGAAGAGGGAGATTCGCGGGGAAGGAGAGGGGGAGATGAGTTTGGGATGGGGGAGGGGGAGTAGGGGAGAGTTGTTGTATGGGGAGGGGGGAGTAGGGGGAGAGGGAAAGATGGGGAGGGAAGATGGAAGGTGGTGGGGAGGAGAGGTGTGGGGAGGAGGTGGTGTGAGAAGGAGGGAATGGGAGAAAGAGAGAGAGTTGGAGGGGAGGGGAATGAGAGAGGAAGAGGGATAGAGGGGGGGAGGGAGAGATGGAGGGGAAATGAGTGGGAGGGAGAGAGAGAGAGAGAGAGAGAGAGAGAGAGAGAGAGAGAGGAAGCAGGAGGAGAGAAGAGAGAGGAGAAAAGAGATATGAAGTGGGAATGAGGGAGAGGGAAATGGAAGCGGAAAAGAGGTGATCAGTAGAGAGATTTTGAGAGAGAGAGAGAGAGAGAGAGAGAGAGAGGTGGTACGTAGAGAGCAGCTTACACTCTCTAACTAAATCACTAACTCACTCACTCTTACTTGCTCCCTCTCACACTCACTTTCTCTCACTTTCTCACTCACACCTATTAATTCTCTCTCTCTCTCTCTCTCTCTCTCTCTCTCTCGTTAGATCTCACTCACTTTCTCATCCATATATTCACCTCTTGGATTCGCCACCTCACTTGCACTCATTCACTCACCTTATTCACCAATTTACTCAGCGCCTTAACCATTTTCACTCACCTATTTACTCACCAATTTATGCAGTGCCTTAACCATTTTCTCTCTCCTATTTATTCATTCACTCATTCACTCAGTCACTTATTCATCCACTTAGTCTTTTACCACTTACTCACGGTCTCACTCAACATCTCTTACACACTTTGCTTAACTCTCACTCACTCACTCACTCACTCACTCTCTCACTCACTCACTCACTGCCATCCCCTCGCTCACTTCTTAACGTAAACAAAAATTCAGCAATATTCCTTAAATAATAAGGGTATATTTCTTATTTTACTATTATATGTCACTTTACACTTATTTTCACTCACTCACTCACTCACTCACTCACTCACTCACTCACTCACTCTTTCCAAACTTAATTTCTTTTTTCTTTTTTTCACTCTTACTCAATCTTTTCACTTGCTTTGTTTGGCTTCCTCTTACACACAGTGGAATAATTTGAGAGAGAGAGAGAGAGAGAGAGAGAGAGAGGGGGGGGAGGTAAACGAATAAAGCTAGTAAGGTAAACAAAGGAAAAGGGATGAAGGTTTACACACACACACACACACACACACACACACACACACACAAAGAACACAGACATACGTATATACACGTTCTGTTTTGTTTATATAAGCAAGTACATTCTCTCTCTCTCTCTCTCTCTCACACACACACACACACACACACACACACACACACACACACACACCTGTTCATCAGTAAAGTGTTGCCTCTGGGCCTGGCGTCCTATTAACCCCTCCAGCAGGTTAGTTTAGTTAGTGCCATTTTTGTGTCTGTCTGTGGCGGGTCCAGGTGAGGGGGCAGGTAATTGGTAAAGGGGATTTTAATGGGAAAATTGGGGGGGAGGGGAGGGGAGGAGAAAGAGTTTAGGGGAGGGAAGGGAGAGTTTGAGGGAGGAGGGAGGGAAGGGAAAGAGAGGAAGGAGGTAGAGGAAAGAGTTTAGGGGAGGGAAGGGAGAGTTTGAGGGAGGGAATGAGAGTCTAAGGAGGGAAGGAGGGAGGGAAGGAAGGAAGGGAAAGAGTGGAGAGAGGAAAGAGGTAGAGGAAAGAGTTTAGGGGAGGGAAGGGAGAGAGTTTTGGGAGGGAAGAGAAATGGGCGTGGGAAAAGAGGGAGAAAGAGGAAAAAGAGGGAAGAAAAGGGGGGGATGTAGAGGAGAAATAATGTGAGAGAGGGGGAAGGGAGAGGGGAGAGAGGAAGGAGGGGGGAGAAATAGTTTGGGGGAGAGATGGGTGAGTCTGAGAGAGGGGGAGAGAGAGAGAGAGAGAGAGAGAGAAAGTGAACATTTGACTGGAAGATCGGTGGTGGAAAGAGGGGAGAGGGAATGGAAGGAGAAAAGGTGAGGGGAAGGGGTACAGGATTTTTTTGTGGGGAGGGAGGGGGAAGGAGGGGAAAGGGGAGGGAGTGGAGAAGGAAGATGAGGGAGAGGGGAGAGTGAGGGGAAAAGAAAAGATGTGGAGAGATGGAAGGTGAAGTTTTTATGACTGTTGAATTGGAGAGGGGAAGAGATAGGGAGGAAGAGGGGAGAAAGGAGAAAGAAATTAGAAGGGAAGTAGAGTGATGGGGAGAACTGATGAAGGGAGAAAGAGAGGGAGGGAGGGAAGGAGAGAGAGGGAGAGGGAGGGAGGGAAAAAGAAAAATTATGATTAGAAGAGAGAAGAAGGGGAAAGGCGTGGAGGAAGAAGAGGGGAGTATGGAGGGAATTGGAGGGGAAATATGTCAGAATGGAGAAGAGGGGTGAAGGGAGGCGGGGAGGGAGGGAGGGAGAGAAAGTGAAAAATTATGATTGCTAAATTGGAAAGGGGAAATGGGAGAGAGAGAGAGAGAGAGAGAGAGAGAGAGAGAGAGAGTGTCCTTAACACCCGCTAAGGTAAGGCAAAATTGTATATCCACATAATTAGAAAACAGTAACAAGCAGCCTCCACTCTTAACAGCCTAATTGACCAAGACAGCCTGTTACTTACCTCCTTCTTCCCCTCACCATACCCTACCCCTTCCCCTCAGTTTTCACCCATCCCAACTCCTCCCCCCAGTTTTCCCCTCCCTTCATACACCATATCCTACCTTTTTTCCTTCAGTTCCTCCTTTTGTTTCCCCTCACCTACCATGCCCTTAACCTCTTCCCCCATTTTCCTCGTCTTTCCCCTCACCCATCATTCCATACCCCTTCCTCTCAGTTTCCCCCTTTTCCCATCCCTCTCCTACCATACACACTCCCTTCAATCACTATACTCCCTTCCCTCCCTCCACTCCTTTCCCTCCCTCCACTCCTTTCAGTCTCTTCCCCTCACCCACCATACCTTGCCCCCATCCCTCAGTTTTCCCCTCTTGCCTCTTCTCCATCCTTTCTCCTGGCCTCCACTCACCCACCATACCCCTCCCCTCCCCTCACAGACCATATCCCCTCTACCCTTCATCCATCATCCCCCCTCCACCTCCTTCCCCTACTCACCATACCCTCTTCCCTCCCCTCCCTTCCCTTCATCCACCACACCCCCTCCCCTTCCTTACCCTTACCCTCCATACCCTATCCCCTCCCTTACCCACCTTACCCCTTCCCCTCCCCTCACCTCCCCTCTTTTTTCCCCTCACCTCTCCTCATTTCCCCTCACTCCACCTGATCGTCTCTCCATCATCCATTAAGATTCCTGAACAAGAACTAGACAGTATAAAAATTCAACATGGATCTCTCTCTCTCTCTCTCTCTCTCTCTCTCTCTCTCTCTCTCTCTCTCTCTCTCTCTCGATTCCAATTCTCTCGTGGCTCAATTAATTCTGTGACTTTTTTCTGTCTTTTAGTAGTTTTTCTTCGTTTTTTTTTTTCCGGGCGATTTTTTTTTCTCGTTTTCTGTAGTCAAAATCAACAACTGGACAATCACTTCCGCTTCCTGGAAAAAAAAAAAAAGAGAGAGAGAGCAAAAATGTCGGGTGAGATTAAATAGTGTGCAAACTGAGAGATAGAGAGAGAGGATGGTGATGGTGGTGGTGGGGGAGGTGAGGGTGGTGATGGTGATTGTGGTGAGGGTGGTGACAGTGATGGTGGTGGTGATAGTGGTGGTGGTGGTGAGGGTGGTGACAGTGATGATGGTGGTGATAGTGGTGGTGGTGGTGAGAGTGGCGACAGTGATGGTGGTGGGGGTGATGGTGATGGCAGTATTGGTGGCGGTGGATAGTGGTGGTGGTGGTGGTGGTGATAATGATGGTGGTGTGGTGGTGGTGAAGTAGGTGTGGTGAGAGTGGTGATAGCAGTTGTTAAGGTAGTGGTCATTTTTTTTTTTATAAATGTGGTAGTTGACGTAATGGTGATGATGGAACTGACAGAGACAGTGGTGATGGTGATGATGTGATGCTGGTGATGGTGAAAAGGCTGGTGATGGTGAGAGCTAGGGTGCATCTGAGCGAGAGAGAGAGAGAGAGAGAGAGAGAGAGAGAGAGAGAGAGGAAAGGGGGGAGGGGGAGGAAGAGAGCAGGGCACAGACAGAGGAAGACGAAGAGGGAAGAGAGATTTGGGGAGAAGGGGAAGAGAGAGAATGGCTAGGAAAAACAGAGAGATCAGGAGGGGAAAAACACGAGGGGAAATGGAGGGAAACAGGAAAAGGATGAGGGAAATAGAGGGGAAAGGAAAGGGAGGCGTGGGGGAAAGAATTGCAAGATAAAGGAGGGATGTGTGGAGTAGAGGAGGAGAGTGAGGGGAAAATGAGAGGGGGAAAAACATGGAAAGAGAGGAAAAAAGGAAAGGGGGGAGAATATGACTGATGGAAGGAGGGGGAGGGAGAGGTAGGGAGGAAAAAGTAGGAGAGGAAGGAGGGGAAAAACAAGAAAACAGTAGAGAGAGAGCTTGAGAAAAGGTGGAGGGGAAGAAGGAAAAAAGATTGGAAAGAGAGGGGAGGGGGGAGGGGGAGAGGGACTTGGGAAGGGAAAGAGAGAAGAAGAGAGAGGTGAGAGAACTGCAGCAGAGGGGAGAGGAATGGATAGGGAAAGAAAGGTAGACGGAAGAGAGGAAAAGGAAGAGGCGGAAGGAGAAGCAGAAAAGAGAGGAAATTAGGCAGAAGAAAGGAAGAGAGAAGAAGAGGGAGAGAAAGAGAAACAGACAGGAGAGGAGAGAAGGAAAAAGAAAGACAGACAAAGAGAGAAGAAATAAAATAACTAAGTGTCCTCTAACCCCCTCCTACCTACCTCCATTTTCTTTTATCATACCTGTTTGAATATTTACCTGGACAAACATTAATTGGCTCTTAATTAACCCTATACCTTTGATCACCTCTCAACCCTCTGATGGCCACGAGTACGGTTTTCTGATTCCCCTCCTCTCTCCCCTCCCCCTCCCCCTCTCCCCTCCCCTCCCCTTTCCCCCTGCAACACCCCTCCCCCTCGTCCTGGCTGGATATGTCCCTGATGAGTAAGTCACTTTAAAAATCATCATCATCATCATCATCATCATTCATCATCATCATCATCATCATCATCATCATCATCATCATCATCATAAGCCTATTTCCTGCTTATACATGTGTTGGAAGAGAGAGAGAGAGAGAGAGAGAGAGAGAGAGAGAGAGAATTTTCTTCCTATACCTTACTTTCCGAAGCTCAGTAGCAGAATAAGATACTACAAAGACTACATCCATTCCATAGCACTGCTTCGTGACTAGCGCTGTGTTCTGGTGTTCATCACGTTACAACTCAGGATTCAAGAACAGACGGAAGTTATTTGCTGAACGGAGTTGGACAGAAGAACACTTGACGGTAGTGAAGGAAATACAATGAAGGAAATATATTCTTGTGGGTAAAAGAATGATAAGGGAGAAATATGTGTGTCGCTGGTGCCTGGTGATAAGAGGGAGGAGGGGAGGGAAGGGAGGGTTTGGGGAGGGAAGGCAGGGTTTGGGGAGGGAAGGCAGGGTTTGGGGAGGGAGAAGAGGAGGGTGCGGTGGGAAGGAAGGGAAGCCTGGGAAGGGATGGGAGTTCAGGGAGTAGGATAGGTAGGAGGAAAGGGGGCTCGGGAGGGGAAGTGAAGGCAGGGAAGGAAAGGGAAAGGGATGGCAGGGGAGGGAAAGGAAAGGCTCTGAAAGAACAGGAAAGGAAAGGAAGGGAAGGGAAGGGAGGGCAGGAGGAAGGAAAAGGAAAGGGAAAAGTAAGGAAAGGGAGGGAAGGAAAGGGGAAAGGAGGGCAGGGGAGGGACGGAAAAGGGGAAGGGAAAGGAGGGCAGGGGAGGGACGGAAAAGGGGAAGGGAAAGGAGGGCAGGGGAGGGACGGAAAAGGGGAAGGGAAAGGAGGGCAGGGGAGGGACGGAAAGGGGAAGGGAAAGAAGGGAAGACGCAGAGGGGAAAGGAAACGAAAGGAAGGGAAGGGAAGGGGAAAGGAGGGCAGGGGAGGGACGGAAATGGGGAGGGGAAGGAAGGAAAGACACAGAGGGGAAAAGAAAGGAAGGGAAGGGAAGACACAGATGGGAAGGGCAGGGCAGGGCAGGGCAGGGCAGGGCAGGCAGTCTCCTCACCGTCCCCCACCCACCATTGTTGTGACGCTCCCAGATTAGACAATAAAACACGAGACATACCATTTTTTTTTTCTTGATTTCGCAGTTGTAGTTTCCGTGTGAGGTTTTAAATTTTGCGTGGTGCATCATTTTACGTTTTCTTGACAATTTCGGATATTTTCTTGATAATTTTGGCCATTTTCTTGATAATTTTGGCCATTTTCTTGATAATTTTGGCCATTTTCTTGATAAATTTGGCCATTTTCTTGATAATTTTGGCCATTTTCTTGATCTTTTGGGGCGTTTTCTTGATATTTTTTGGCCTTTTTTGCCGTTTTCTTCATATTTTCGGCTATTTTCTTGATATTTTCGGCTATTTTCTTTATAATTTTGAATTTTTTCTCGATAATTTTGGCTGTTTCCCTGATAATTTTGGTTATTTTTGATAATATCGGCTATTTTCTTGGTAATTTTAGCTTTGTTCTTGATAATTTCGGCTATTTTCTTGATAATTTTGGCTGAAGACTTTGATAGACGTGGAGGAGAGCTCATTTTTCTTTACTAGCCTTGTCTTATTCTTGTATTTCACTCTTCCCATAGGGCAGGAGGTGGGTCGTGTGGGTAAATCGGTCTAATGCATCTCTCTCTCTCTCTCACACACACACACACACACACACACACACACACACACACACACACACACACACACACACACACACACACACACACACCACACACACACACACACACACACACACACACACACACACACACACACACACACACACACACACACACACACACACACACACACTATAACCATCCCTCACCCCTTCTCAAATCTCCCTGGTTACGATCTCCATCCATTGCCTCACCCCATCTTGTCAGCCATTTGTAAGACGGAAACGGTATATTATTAAGACGCTACACTTCCGCCCCTCTTCCTTCTAGAATTTCCTTGCTCTGCTTTATTACCTTGAAGTAGGCTTTATTGGCACTCACCTTGATGATCTGACGTACATATTCTTCTTCGTTGCCTTCTTCTTTTGATTATTATTATTTTTATTATTATTATTATTATTATTATTATTAGTGTCATTAGTAGTAGTAGTAGTAGTAGTAATATATACAGAGAGAGAGGGAGAGAGAGAGAGAGAGAGGACAGGTAGGAAAGGGAGTGAGTCATCGTTCCTGAGGGAGATTAGTGGAGTGGGAGGTAAAGGAGGAGGGAGGGAGGGAGGGAGAGCGGGAAGGAGGGAGGGAGAAAGAGGGGGATAGATAGAGGGAGGTAAAAGGGTAAGGAGTAAGAAGGGAAGGTGGAGAGGGCAGGGGGGGAAGGAGGGAGGGAGAGAGGGAGGTAGGAATACAAAGGAGTACAAAGGATGGTAAACAGCAACATACATATTGGACCTTTGAAGTCTCCTTGTCATAGGGTGGGTTGTAACTTATGTAATTATTTTTATTCAACGACAAGGTTAGCAGAAGAGGAAGTGTAAGAAGGAAGTGGTTAAATAATTATTGAAGAAACAGAAGATAATTAAGGATAAAAATGAAAAATGATGATGAGTTGATAAAGAGTGAGAGTGACAGAAGAAGAATGAGATACTTAGATGTAAAGGAAAGAAGAAAAAGATTAACCAAGAAAGAATGACAGTAGGAAGAAAATTGAGGAAGGAAGGGCAGAAACAGAAATGAAAAAAAGTGAAAGGAAGAATGACAGCAGTAGATGAAGAAGAAATAGTGAAAGACCAAGAGGAATAATAATAATAATAATAATAATAATAATAATAATAATAATAATAAGGGATGAGTAAGAGCAATAAAATGTAAGGAAAGTGGACGTGAAATGAAAAAGAAAATGAAAGGAAAAGGAGTCGAAAAGAGAATGAGGGTTTGGAGGAAAGATGAGAAGCGAGGGTAATTGAGAGAGAGAGAGAGAGAGAGAGAGAGAGAGACCTGAGAAAGTGAAGGTAATTGCGATGGGCGGAGATAGAGGGAAGGTGAGGAAACTGCCGTAGGTAATGAGGACTAACGTGAGAGAGAGAGAGAGAGAGAGAGGGAGGGAGGTAAAAAAAAAAAAAAAAACTAAATTATACTGAAGAATTTACCCACACGAGTAAAATATCAGTGAGTTTTTATTATACACTGAAATAAAGACTTTGGATATGTATAATCAAAGTTAATATTTCAGTTTAATCTGTGAAGAGGAAGACTCAGTAAATATCTGTTAAAAAAATGCAGAAGTGATTGCGGAAAAAAAAAAAAAAAAAAAAAAAAAAGGCGACTACTACTAAGAACAGAATTTGTGAACATTTGACTTCCTTTCTTTTATGTTGTTGTGCAGGGAAAATTTTGTCTTTGAAGCATTTGTCTTTGTGTTTAGTCTGGTATTTGTCTTGTGAGCATTTGTCTTGATAGAATTTGCCTTGTATTTGTCTTGTGAATATTTGGCAGGTAAGCATTTGTCTTTGAGCATTTTTATTGTGAGCATTAGTCTTCTGAACAGTTGTCGTGTAGTAATTTGTCTGGTGAGCATTTGTCTTTAGAGTATTTGCCCGGTGAGCATTTGTCTTTAGCGTATTTGTCTTTAGAGCATTTGTCTTTGGAGTACTTGTCTTGTAAGCATTAATTTTGTCGTGTAAACCAACTAACATAAGAAGAGAGGATGACTGCAGTGGACCGCGTGGACAAGAATACGATAAGAGTATGATTGAATTGAGTATGATAAAAGTATAATTAAACTAGTAGATAATATGTAGTGTGAATAATAATAAGCACTTGATGTTGAAGCATTGGTAGTGTGAGCAATTAATGTGTTACAGGTTTATATGTGTCGTTACCTGTGTGTCATTATCGACGCGACATAATCATCAGACGACAGCCAGAACAAAGCAGGTAAGATCCCCGTCCTCGCCGAAGGGTTACGATCGATTCCCGACTAGGAGCGCACGCGGAAGTTACGAGGTCCAATCCCGGAGTCTGCCGTAACTCATCATCCTTTAATATCGGGTCGAGTCGGTAGCCCCTTCGCGTCGTGTTTAGTGGATCCCTTGCCCTGGTGTGGAGGTGGTCGATAGTGAGAGCTGCTTTAGTGTTCGGGGAAGTGATGTGGAGTGGGGTGTGTGGGTGTGGGGAGAGAGGGGATGTGGATGTGGGGGTGGGGGTTTGAGGAGAGGGAGTAGGGGTGTGGAGGGAAGGATTGTGGGTGTGGGTGTGAGAAGGTGGATGTGGAGTGGGGGTGTGGGTGTGGGAAGGATTGTGTATTTGGAGTGTGGATGTGGCTGTGAGAGGGGGGTTGTGGTTGTGGAATGTTACTGTGAGTGTAGGGAAAGGGAGTTGGGTGAATGTGGATGTGGACGGGAGTTTGGGAAATGAGAATGTCCATTGTTAGGTGTGGATGTGGGGAAAGGAAGTAGGGGTGAATGTGGGTATGGGTGTGGGGAGAGGGAGCAGGTATGTTTATGTGTATGGAAGAGGAAGGAGGTGTAGAGAAGGGGAGAGAGGGGAGTCTGGATGTAGGGAAGGGGAGAAGCAGTGGTGGAGAATGTGTAGTGTGGATGTGAGAGAGGGCTAGGGGTGGGTGGGTGGGGAGAAGGGTGGAGGAGGAGTTGGGGAGGTAATGGGTGTGTGGGTGTGGGAAGAGGAAGTAGGGTGTTATGTGGGAAATTGAGACGTGGCAGTATAAGGTATGACAGTGTGAGAGGTGTGTGAGATGTGGCAGAGTGTGTGTGTGTGTGTGTGTGTGTGTGTGTGTGTGTGTGTGTGTGTGAAAGAGAGAGAGAGAGGGGGGGTGGTTCTGAGGGACGGGGGTGGGTAGTACAGCAGGGGGGGACTTAGCATGTTCATGTTCTTAAGTTATGGCGTTATAACTTTGAAAGAACGCTGTTATTTGAGGTGCCAGGAACAAATAGCTGGTACTGCAGTGTGGATTAAGTTGCAGCCATTATTTTCTTTTCTTACCTTTTTTTTTTATGCACAAGGCGATATAAAAGTCTCTGTGTAGTAGGGGAGCAGAAGTGTGTGTGTGTGTGTGTGTGTGTGTGTGTGTGTGTGTGTGTGTGTGTGTGTGTGTGTGTGTGTGTGCAGCTCTCAGGACGTGTGGGAAATGAGATATCAGGGGTGAGTTAGGAGTGTGAGTACAGGAATTTACGATGCTAATATTTCCCCGCCATTAACTCCCACAACACGCCAGTCCCCCCTTGAAAAATCTTGAAAAATATATCAGTTCCCCTTCCCAGAAATTGACAGGTTATTGATCGACATTTATTGATCTCTCAGTCTATCAATCTATGTATCTGTCTGTCTGTTTACTGCCTTATTTATTGCTCTTTGGTTCTTTTTTATTTTTTGCTTCCTTTATTTATGGCATTATTTGTGCTTATTCATTGCTCTTTCTTTCATTTAATTTACTGTTTCTCTTATTTACTACCCATCACCGCCCTGGAGGGGCTTGGGGAAGGGTGTTGTTTTCACTCGGTTTGTCTGTTGTCGTCCAGAATGGGTTTAAATCGTCCTAGAGTGTGGAAAATAAGGACACTTCTGTTAAAAAAAAAAAAAAATGGTTCTTAATTCTTTTGTAAATTTCACTCCTATGTTAAATTGTTGCCGTGTTAAGTTTTACAAGATCATAAGCTGTTAAACTCCTTTTCCAATTCCTTCTTTCGTTTTTGAGATTCTAGTCTTTTTTTTTTTTTTTCATCTTGGGAACTTGGTCGTTGGGTACATGTGAATCTCCTTGGTTTCTACTCAAATCACACCTTCGTTTTGAGTACCCATGGCCATCAACTCAGGCAGAAAGGCTTTTTTTTTTTTTTTTTTTTTTTTTTAGTCAAAGGAGAAGAAACCAACTATAGAAATCACATCTGTCTCCTAACCAGATGAGTCTCCTTGGTCACTAGTCAAATCACACCTTCTGTCTGACTTGTGGCCTTTAACTCAGCTGAAAGGAGTTATGAATTCTTGTCAGGTGAATATAAACCAACTACAGAAATCCACATCTCTGTTCCCTAACCATTCTAACCTATCACATTCTCGTTGCCTCTCATGCTATATTTGTCTTGTTATATTCTAGTCCTCTTTGATATACGTAGCTCTAGCAGGTATATCCAAGAGGGGTATACTGTAGAGGTTATAGCCAAAGTTATTATGTACATGAATAGCTGAGTATGCTGGATCGATAGTTGTAAGCGCTTTATGGCACCAATATATTTCTTCCGCGATAAATCTGTCACTTTGAATTACGGCACACACACACACACACACACACACACACACACACACACACACACACACACACACACACACACACACACACACACACACACACACACCTATAACTGCAATACGGTAAATAAAATATCGTCCTCCCTTACCCATTTATCAAGCCAAGGGAGGCAAGCACAATAGTTCAATACATAAAGTACAACACAAGGGGAAGCCATAGGAAAAAAAATACGAGTCAGCCCTTTCAGTACGAGAACGTCTTTTAGAACTTGTCATTCTTTAGTGATGTAGTCGTCTAGAAGTAGCAGCACACACACACACACACACACACACACACACACACACACACACACACACACACACACACACACACACACATTAGTTCTAACCCCGTCCATTTCTCCCACAACCCCATCATCACAACCCCAAATTATAGAGGGTCGTAACTAGCACTTTAATTTACAGGTGTATTTTATTTTACCTCTAATGGTGGCAGCGTTTCCTACCTGCGTCGCGAGTGGCCAGGTATATGAGAGTGGTGTTTATCCCCCTTACTGTGTTTATAATTACTGTTAAGAATCCCTTGTATTAATGTACATCCGGGATCTTTTTTTTTTTTTTTTTTTTGTGGCATGGAAAAAAAAAATCTAGGTAGGGAGAGAATGAGTTTTTTTTTTTTCAGTTCAATGTTTTCTCTTGTTGGACTGAAGAAAATACTCAAGTGCGTCTTTAGTGTGTGTGTGTGTGTGTGTGTGTGTGTGTGTGTGTGTGTGAGAGAGAGAGAGAGAGAGAGAGAGAGAGAGAGAGAGAGAGAGAGAGAGAAAGTGAAGTCTGTTAGTGTAGGGGTAGTGTGAGGTGTTGCAGCGTCAGTGTGAGGTATGGCAGTGTGAAGTGTGGCAGTATGAGGTGTGGTGTGACTGTGAAGGGGGATAGTGTGTGGTGTGGTGTGATGGTATGAAGTGTGGTGATGAGAGGTTTGTCATGTTGCAAGATTAGTAGTAGTAGTAGTAGTAGTAGCAGTAGTAGTAGCACTGAGAAAAAAGTCGGATGTGATAGTGATGTTATGTAGCAAGGATCACCACCCTCATCACCAGCATACTTCATAATTCTGTCACTATCCTTTACACATTTTTTTTATCACAAAATAGAATGAAAATGGAATAGTGTTGCTTTTTCACAGACAAATGCATTTATATCTTCACACATCACTGAAATCACACACACACACACACACACACACACACACACACACACACACACACACACACACACACAGCATAAAACAATATTGCAAATTCGCCAGACAGTGCTAATCTGATTCACATATTCATTCTCAAAAACAATTACAGTATTCCAGCCACAGACACAAGCTCTTCTTCGTTTTATTATTGTTTTATTTGTCTTTATTTATACTTGTTTTATCTGTTCTTCTCTTCGGTGTTTGTCTGATTTTTTATTTACAGATTAAGTTGCTTTAATCTGGCCACCTTAAGACGGTTTTGCACTGGTGAAATTACGAAACACTACAGCACGTAAAAAAAAATTAAAGAAAAAAGAAAAAAAGAAAAAAAAAAGGCAACTTGGATGAATTATCAAACTCTCTATTGTCATTTTATTACAAAATGGCTCAAGGAATAATAAATACAAATTTACAGTCAGAATTTTAGTAGTTTTCACAATTTTTTTTATAGTCCCCATTAAGTATATCCACATTTTTTTCTTTTTCACCATTAAGTATATCCATAAATTTTTAGTCACTTTTAGTAACTTTTTACAAGGTTACAGTGTCCATTAATTCCTGGCACGGTTTCACACTCACCATTAACCCCATTCGCAAGTTTAGTCACCATTACCTGTTTTCACAAGTTGGTCTTGTCTTCATTAACATCTTTCACATGCTTTATTTTTTCTTGTACACATTTAGTCTCTTTTTTTTTTTTTTTTTTTTGTTATGTGTCCAACTTTGGGTGTAGGCTTCATAGGCCGTTCCCAAGGCCCAGTATTCCTCCTACATGCCATACACCACTGCGTCACCACTTCGGCGCTAACACCCACCGTCCATGTAGAATACATGCTAGGGCTGTCTCATACCGGACTAGTGTACTAGTATTAGAGGAGGTATTTTTACATGTCGGCGAGAGTTCTGTTTGGTCAATACTCGAAAAGTCTGCTTTTCATGAAATTCAGATCCTTAAACTCTTCCCTGCCCCAGCCAGGATTCGAACCACCTGGGTCCATGAGGATTGCAGGCCACCTCTCTACCAATTCGGCCACCGCTTTCAATTGACCCCATTAACTTCTTTGTCTTGCATATGTACAGTCGCCATCAACTCTTTGCGAGTTTTGTCTCGTCTCCGTTAGCTTTTTGACTAGTTGTCAGTCCCCACAAATTATTTTCTCAAGTTTTTGGTCACCATTAACATCTTTCAGTAAGTCTTTTCATCAGTTTACTGTTAGTTTTAATCAGCTGAGTGAGTTGACTTTCAGAGGCAACACGCTTCTTGTAGACACCCTTTCTCCATTCATACCTCACCATCATGGGGGAAGGGTTAAATCTGGCTATCACTCTCCCATCAAGAAAGTCTAATTTGGCAGTAGACCTAAGATGGTCAGTGCTTTACAAGTCATCGAAGGTTTGGTCCACACGGGTCGAGGTGAGGACTCCGGCAGAGGGGTCAATCGAGGTGGACCAGATGTTGTGCACTTCGGTTGCTGAGCTGCTGATGGGCCTCTTGCCGATCCGGTTGACGTCGGGAAGGCTACGAGAGAAGGAGGGTACAGTCAGGTCAGGCACAGCACCGAAGAAGTTGGCTATGGAGGCGGCAAGCAGACGAGACAGGCTGAGAAATTTAGAGTCCACCATGACGCTTGGGTAGAACTGGAGGGAGGGGAACTTCCTTGCAACTTGTGTCTGGATCGCTCTTGCTACTTCCTGGCCGGTCTTTTGGCTGTCAGAGGCCTGGGTGCTTGTTTGAGTTCCTTTGCAGTTATGGTAGAGTGTTCGGCTGTCAGAAGATTGGAAGTTGGTGTTGATTTCGGTCCGTATCCCCTCACGGTCGGTTGTGTGGATGCTCGAAGATGTGGTTTTGGTGTCGGTTTCTTGGGCCTGGAGTTGTGGGGTCCCTTTTTCTTCAGGATCGGTTTTTTGGTTTTCAGATTCGTGGGTGTTGGAGCTGCCTTGTGTCTCCCCGCTGGTGCTGCTGATGCTGATACCTCTGTCTAGTGTATAGGTTTCACTTCTAATCCGCCCCCAGCAGAGTTTGTCTGTCACGTCCCCATCACTCTCCTTCATGCTGCTGATGTGTCCCTCCCTCATACGGTCCTGGTCTGCCTCGGTCATGCTGCTTTGGTCTCCCTCCGTCGTGCTGGTTCGGTCTCCTGTTGTGTCTCCAGTACAGGTGTTGATCTCTGCCTCCTCGCCTTGTCTCCTTTCCACCACGGGTATGGGAACCCAGTCCATTCGTGTTGGTATGATCTCTGGTGGCTTTACCATGCTGTCAGCACCTGATTCGAGGGTCACCCCGTCAGACCAAGACTCCCCAACTGAGCGGAACGTGGCGAAGAGGTGCTGTGGAAAGAAAATAAAAACACTAAGAGGAGGAAAAAAAAGAGTTAACTGGGTGAGCATTAAGTTTTCCTGTCTCTCATGTTGTTGTTCAAAGTTATCCTCTCTTCATCGTAAACCTCAAGGAAGGCCTGTCCAAAAAGATTAAAGGGGATGGTACCTGGTTGATGCTGGTTAGGGAGCGAAACAATCGACGTCCATAGGTATCCACGACTCGGGAGGAGAGGAAGTCACGCTCCCCAGAATTTCCACCCTTGTCTTTACGGCGTCGAGTGCACAGTGACCCCAGTGTGCACCCCCCTTCCCTCGAACGTCGACGGGAGATGCAGAAAACGCAGGCTACGGTGATGAGGGCGAGGGCGAGGAGACCCAGGCCAACCAGAACGCCAAGACCTTCCTCAGTCATCTTTACGAGGAGAAGGACCTGGATTGATGAAATGAAAATTACGGAAAATTTATGTGGAAAAATGGGGGAAAAAAAATCAGAAAAACCACGAAAAGGACCTGAGTAGATAACAATGATAAGTACAGAAAGTTTAGATGCGGAAAGAAAAAGACCGAACGAATTTTTCATCATCGGTCGTGTTTGGATTAAGTGCCAACCTACTGCCAATAAACTTAAGAGAGAAACAGCGATCAGAGTGTACAGTGCAAATTTTGTGATGCGGCAAAAGAGAATTTAATACACCTACATATAAAAAAAAAAAATCAAAAGAATTAAGTAGGGAAGCTGTTATTCGTCAAAAACGGGATAGAAAAGAAAGTGAATCTGAAAATGAGATGAAAAAGAAACGATAAAGTTGAACCTAAGGACAACCGATAATAGGAAGTGCAGTTACAACACTTAGCAAAAAAAAAAGAAGTGGATAAAAAAAAAAAACACGTACACGAGTATAATTTGAATTTTGGACAACACGGAGATCTTATTATATTTCACTTTTACTGCAAGTGATTTTAACCATTTTTTTCTTCTGTAATTTTCAGTCGCGAATTCCCTATAAGCAAGATCGTCCAATTCCCTGACTAAGATAAAGTGTTTATATTAATTTATTTATTTTGTTTATTATAGTCATCATCACGGATATATGGAATACAAAAATTAAGAATTACTTATAAAGGATCTAACCTATAAGTGTTCGTTTAGTTGTTTATATTCAGAATTCATTTTACTTAGTCGTATTTTCCTTTTTTTAACCAGTCGGTGCTTCGTGTCGTGTCTACAGCTAAAAATAACTTAATCCCTTCAATGCTATATCTCTCACACCAGTATATCCGTGCCTGGCTTAATACACACACACACACACACACACACACACACACACACACACACACACACACACACACACACTAATAGGTGAGAACAAATGCATCACCAAACACACATGTATTCCCTTGGCTGGCTGGGAACAACACACATATCCACAAAAATAATCCTGGAACACCGATTGGAACAAGCTTGGACAAACAGGATCAAAACAGTATCACAACCTTTATTGCCCTGGCGAGAAGCACACACACACACACACACACACACACACACACACACACACACACACACACACACCTGTCTTATCGCAGCTCTCCCGTCACGACACACAAACACAGCTCAGCCAAGGAAAACAAACAGGTAACAAGCCCAGACCAGCACAAACACACCTGCATTGCCCCGTCTGGATCGTCACAGCACACAAACACGGAAATCAATCAAGAACACAAACAGATCGTAAGCAAAGACAAACACACAACCCTGTATGTTTTTGTGTATTGCCCTGGCTTCCTCATAACAACACACGATCACACTAAATAATCCAGAAACACAAACTGGGAACAAGGAGGTGCCTTACAGATATACACACACTTATTGACAAAAAACACAAACACGAACACATTTCCCCACAAAACACACGGCTCCAGACACAGGAAAGCTTGAGAGACAGAGAAGGGCGTGGACAGGACAACGGATGACCTACCTAAAGAGGGTCCAAGTCGAGGAGAAGCTGTTTTATCTGCCCAATCAGCTGCTCCAAACGTAAAAAACACCTCCTTCCAGATAACAAGATGTGGTCGATACGGAGGGTAAGGAGAGACTGTCTGGTGGTAGTGACTAAGGACAGGCAATTAGGAGGACCTCTGGGAATTGACCTGACCTCCCTAGGGTATGCCGGGGACAAGGTGAGGGGAGGTGAAGTGGGGTCAGGCGGCGAGGTCAAGGGGATTATGACACGTACCTGAAAATGGGGTCTCAAATCAGCTCGGTTTTTTCTGAGAGCGAATGTCTGGTGTATGAGGGAGGTTTATTTCCATTTATAGAGTGTTTGAAGAGTGTATGTGGGAAAGTTACATCCACATATAAAAATTTTGTGTTGGTAAGGTCTGTGATTGTCTAGTATATGTGGGAGAAATACACCCACATATACGGATGACTGGTACATCAAAACAATTCATGGTCCAGAGAAATCAATGCTCAGTTTAATGTATGTGCTTTAGGTTTGACTATATGGGCTTCGTGGTATTTATTGACGTGCCTTAAAATAATGTACAGTACAAACAAATATCACATGTATGTTTGTTCCAGTACTATAGCACACACACACACACACACACACACACACACACACACACACACACACACACACACACACACACACAGCGGTACAAGAAAATTTGAAAGCTTCACATGAAATTGAGGAGTGACATTGGTGGCTCTCCAGGGCCCATAGATACCAGTGACAGGAAGTGTCCGTCCTGGGATGGACACACCGCCTATCTGTGTGTGTGTGTGTGTGTGTGTGTGTGTGTGTGTGTGTGTGTGTTAAACCACATGTGTACTGTATTTTGAATCGTGTATGTTTGTATACGTATAATAAATGCTTCTCCAAAAATGTGTGTGTGTGTGTGTGTGTGTGTGTGTGTGTGTGTGTGTGTGTGTGTGTGTGTGTGTGTGAAAATAAGTCCACATGAACTGCCGGCGTGCACATATAAACCAAGGTGGGTATGTGCTCGTGCATCTAAATTACACTTTGGAATGCTCAGTTAATTAAAAGCCCGTTCCTGGGAAAATTATAAACCGTACCATTGGCCAACAAGCGGTGTGGCCAAATTAACCTTCCCCCTCTCGTCCCCCCACTTGACCTCTCCCTCTCCCCCTCCTTTCCCCCAACACCCTCCCTCTCATCTCCATCTTCCCATCACCCGCTTCCCCCTCGCTTCCCTGATCCATCCTTCCTCCGTTCATCTCTCCTTCCTTTTTCCCACTCCCTTTCTCCTCTTTCATTTTCCTTCTTTCCCTGTCCTCTTTCCCTAGTTTGCCATCCCCCCCCCCTTTTCTTCCCCCTCGTTTTCAGTACTCCCATCCCTTCACCTTTTTGGACCCTCCCTTTCCCCTTTTCTCTTTCCCTCTCCCTTCTTTTCACATCTTTCCCCTTTCCTCTTCCCTCTTTCCCCTTCTATTCTCTTCTCTTTTACCTCCCTTCTCCCCGTCCATCCTGCGATCCTATTCTAAAACTTTTGTAATTAGAGAGTAAGTCCTTCTATTAATATTAAGGCCTGACCACCTATGAAGTCTGTGGGGCATATTGTGTAGCATCGTATGGAAGACTTAGTTAGCGTGGGATACCCTTAGTTAGTTAGATAGATAGACAGATAGATAGATAGGTAGGTAGGTAGGTAGACAGGTAGATGGTAATTCATTTGTGTTACCTTTCTTTGATTCATGTAGTCGACTGTTGCTCTTTGGAGGTGCTAAGTGTGAATCAGCCAGTCTGCTCAAACTAGCCTGTCTTTTCTTGTGCTCCTGTGTATCTATGTCATTCTACGCTCTTCTTCCTCTGCCCCTTTTCCTTCTCCTCATTGCTCTGTAGGCTACTTCTTGTGTCCTATTCTCGTAGGATACCTTAGGGCCTTGGCTGGGGGTGTAAGGATCAACTGCCCTATTTCGGTTTTTGTACATTTTCTCCTCCTCCTCTCCTCACCCTTTGTTCTCTCCCTCCTCTCTCCTCCCCCCCCTTCATCCCCCTCCCCCTCTCATCACCTGCCCACCCACATATCGACCTTAATCTAATCAGGCGTCTACATCTGAAGGTTCGTCTTTTGCGTGTCAACACACACACACACACACACACACACACACACACACACACACACACACACACACACACACACACACACACACACACACACACACACACACACACACACACACACACACACACACACACACACACACACACACACACACACACACACACACACACACACACACACACACACACACACACACACACACACACACACACACACACTATTACACGTGATTAACTTAAACCATCGTACTGTGGTCGTCATCTTTTCAGCTTTCCTGTTCCCCCTTTCATCGGTCTCTCTCTTTTCCCCTTGTCCTCACCCCTCCTTCCCCTCCCCCTTTTTCCTTCCCCCATCTCTGCATTTGTCTCTTATTTTCCTCCCCTTTCCGCCTTCCCCTCCCCCTTTTTTTCCCCCTTACCCTGTCTCTGTCTTATTCCGTCGACCTCTCCCTTTATCGTCACCCCATGCTGTCTGTGTCCTTTTCCCCTTTCATCCCAGCTCTCCTCTCCTGTCTGTCTCTTCCTTACTCCCCTCCCATCTCCCTCTTACCATTTACGGTCCTTTCTCTTCCCCTCTTTCCCCTCGCTGCCTGTCCCCTTCCCCCATCCGCTTCCCCACAATAGTCTCCTCGTGTTCCCTCTCAAATCCCACCTCCCTTCCCTTAATTCTCTTCACCTTGTCCCTTTCCCTTCCCACAGGCCCTCCTCTTTTCCCCTACCTGTTAATCCTTTGTCCGATAATCTTCTCCCGTCACCTCCCTGCCCTCCACATCCCTCTCACCCATCACTGCTCCCCCTCCCCCTCATCCCTTCATCGCTCCCCCCCTCCCCCCTCCCCCCTCCCACCCCTCACCCCTCCCCCTCATCCCTTCACCGCTCCCCCTTCTCACCCCTCCCCCTCAAACCTTCGCCTCACCTTCTCACCTCATATCCTTACCTGTATCCAAGCCATAGCAGTCTCATTTCTCAGTTTAATAATGCCACGTACAATTTTGATGTCACCTGAGTACCAAGCAAAGGTGAGAAGGCTGCTTACTATAATTTTCTTCTCCTTGCCATCCTCTCTCCCAGCCTCATTAGCCCTTTTATCACTATCACCATTACAATAACTATCGCCGTTACATTAACCTTTCGGCCAGACGACGTATTTGTTTTAGTTCTGCTACGCCTAAAAAATTTCATTCAACTTAGAACATTACTATTGGAAGAATTTAATGAAGTATGCTAACCTCCGCCTGTTTTAAAAGCCTCTTCTAAGCTGAGTAAAATCATCAGCTAGTTGCAAAAAGAAACTCAAATATACGTCAGTGAACTGAAATCCTCAACTATCATATCACCACAGTGCATCACCACAGTGCATCACCACAGTGCATCACCACACAATGCCCTGCCTCACATCCGCCTATCGCAATTCAGTCTTACCTCGATCCACATTTTTTTTTCATCCTTTCTTCTAATAAGTTTTTTTTTTTTTCTTTCTTTACTGCATGGTGTTCATCCTACCCTGTTTTCTACCTGATTCACATATAGGGTTTGGTGGGAGAGGGAAAGGGACAGATTTTTATATATTTATTGATTGATTTATTTATTTTTAGATGTACTTGTCCGTCATACCTTCAGTTTCGGAAGTTTTTGTCGTCCGTCACAATGTCTTTCGCGCTTCCAGTGAAAGTTTTATCGTAACTCGTGACCTTGACCTTTATTTGAGCTACTTTGAAAGAGAATATGGTATCTTTTGCACACACACACACACACACACACACACACACACACACACACACACACACACACACACACACACACACACACACACACACACACACACACACACACACACACACACACACACAGCGAATGTATTAATTTCAAATGTGATCTGATTCATGAGACAGTTTGCTAAAATACATACATAGCTACATAATCTCTCTAGTAACAGCCTCTATCACAACAGCTACGAATTCAACGTCCACCTCTCACCCTCACCCTCACCCACCTCTCACCCTCACCACCACTCGCCCTCACTCCCTCCCTCACACCCACCACTAAACCAATCCCTGCCTTCCATCCCCTCCACCCAGAACCATCCAGCTCTCACTACCTCACCCTTCTCCCAAAACCCCATCCCTCACTGTCCCCCTCCCGATCCCCATTCCCTCCTCCCATCCCTCATTGCCTCCCCACGACCCCCCATTCTTCTCCCCCTCCCCCCAGCCCTGCAGCCGGCGTTAATAATACATGCTCGCGATTCGGAGGGCGCCACAGCAAGGCTCCACTTCACACCCAGCCAGCCATTCCCGTCGATCCGCTCGTTCGTCTCGTCTTTATGTCTCTATTGGCCAGGGTCGCACGAAACCACACACCTGCCATGTTCTGACAGCTGCACACCTGCCTTGTACTGACATCTGCACACCTGTTTTGTACTGACACCTGCACACACCTGATACCTACACACACCTGACACCTGCACACTCCTTCCTTGTAATGACACATCTGCCTCGTACTAACACACCTGCACACACCTAACACGTGCACATTCCTTCCTTATAGTGACACATCTGCCCTGTACTGACACACCTGACACCTGCACACACCTAACACGTGCACACTCCTTCCTTATAGTGACACATCTGCCCTGTACTGACACACCTACACACACCTGACACCTGCACACACCTGCTTTGTATTGGCTCACATGTTTTTAGGGTAATGTTTTCATGGCATGCTTGGGCTGTGTTTTGGGTTATGTGTGGTTATGTGTTTTGATTACGGATTTTGTCGGAAGCGTTGTGTTGTGATGCTGGTTTTGTTCCTTGTGTTGTTTGTGTGGAGTTATGTTTACGTTTTGTGATTTGCGTCATATTTTCATGGATGTTTTTCATGGTATGTGTTTGCATGGTCCTTTTCTGCAGTTTGCGTCGTGTTATAAAAGTAGTTTTTGTTGTGTCAGGGATATTTGTACTGCTGTCATGATACCTGTCTGTGGTTTGTGTTATGCTATCATGGTAGTTTTTCCTTGGTGTGTTTTGTGTTATGGTATTTTTGGGTGTGTTGTGTTGTCATGGTAGTTATTTTCGTGATTATTTTGTGATGTGTGTGTCATGGTTTTGTGTCGCTGTTATGGTACTTTTCCGTGGTGTGTGTTGTGTTATGGTAGGACTAGTGTTGTGTTCTCATGGTAGTTATTTTCTTGTCGATTTTGTGCTGAATGTGTCATGGTGTTGTATTACTGTCAAGGTGGTTTGGCCTTGATTGAATTGCCATGGGAGCTATTCTTGATTGTTTTGTGCTGCTGATGTCATTTTGTTTGTGGCTGTGTTGTCATGGTGGTTTTTACTGGTGTGTGTGTGTGTGTGTGTGTGTGTGTGTGTGTGTGTGTGTGTGTGTGTGTGTGTGTGTGTGTGTGTGTGGTGTAGTCCGTCCAGCCATTGCCTTCGATCCGCTCGTTCGTCTCGTCTTTATGTCTCTATCAGCCGGAGTCACACCACACCTGCACACACCTGCCTTATACTGATACACCTGCCTTATACTGATACACCTGCGCACACCTGCCTTATACTGATACACCTGCGCACACCTGCCTTATACTGATACACCTGCACACACCTGCCTTATACTGATACACCTGCACACACCTGCCTTATACTGATACACCTGCGCACACCTGTCTTGTATTAACACCTGTTTTAGGGTGATGTTTTTATGGCCCTGAGTTGTGTTTTGTTGGGTTGTGTTTGTGTTTGGGTGATGTTGAGTTTGTGTTCTGTATATGTGAAGGAGGTAAGGAGTAGTGCAGTAAAGTATGAGAGAGAGAGAGAGAGAGAGAGAGAGAATCAATGGAGGTAAAGTGTAGATATATAAGTGGGAGAGGTGGTGAAAGGAGAAGGAAAAGGAAGGGAGGAAGAGAAGCAGTGAATTAAAGAGAGGAAAAAGAAAAGAGGGAGGGAGGAAGGGAGGTGAAGAAAAAAATGAGGAGTAGAAAGAGAAAAGGAAGAGAGATAGGGAAAGAAACAATGGGGGTAATATAGAAAAATGGGGGTGAAAG
The DNA here is from genome assembly GCF_032717465.1 of Coenobita brevimanus. NCBI lineage: Eukaryota > Metazoa > Arthropoda > Malacostraca > Decapoda > Coenobitidae > Coenobita > Coenobita brevimanus. The sequence goes on from NC_137044.1 coordinate 11,057,091, forward strand.
AGGAAGGGGAAAAACGAAGGGAGGGGGGAGGAGGGGCAGCGGTGGAAGAAAAGAGAAGGAAAGAGGCGGAAGAGATGAAGAAAGAAAGGAAGAGAAAGAGGGAGGGAAAAAGGAAGGAAGGAAGGAAGGAGGGATATCATTGGAGGGAAAGCACAGGAGACAAAACGCGGTGGGGGTAGGAAAGGAAGTGAAGAGAAAGAGGAAGAGAAGTACTGAAGGAGACGTATTAAAAATTGAGAGGTAAAGAAAAGAAAGAAAAAATTGAGACGTAGAGAAAGGAGAGAAAGGGAAGTGAGTGATGGAGCACTGTTTGCGTTATTGCTTGTGACTGGAGGGTTGTTGTGACGGTGGTGGTGTTTTCATGGCAGTGTTGCGTGTGCTGTGGTGTTTGCGTGTGCTGTGGTGTTTGCGTGTGCTGTGGTGCTTGCGTGTGCTGTGGTGTTTGCGTGTGCTGTGGCAAGAGTGAGTGAGTGATGAACTGAGATAGCAGGCAAAACACCAAATGTGAGAGTGAATGAGAGACAGATAGAAAGTAAGAGTGAATGAGTGCATGTTAGATTAGATTGAGTGGGTATGAGAGTGAGTG
>NC_137044.1:11060176-11105176 GCF_032717465.1 Coenobita brevimanus
AAGTAAGGCGGGGTGAGGCAGGATGTGAGGTGAGGCAGGGTTTGAGAGTAGCAGGGTGAGGCAGGGTGAGGGGACAGGCAGCACCCTAATGTGAACAGAGTCAGCAACGTGAACATATGAGGTGTGCTGTTACCACCCTTCTCACGCCACCCTGACACACACACACACACACACACACACACACACTAATAGAGACATAAATTATATACACATATTTAAATACACACACTCAGTAATAGAGACATGCAACACAAATACCTACCTACACACACACACACACACACACACACACACACACACACTAATAGAGACATAAATTATATACACATATTTAAATACACACACTCAGTAATAGGGAGATGCAACACAAATACCAACACACACACACACACACACACACACACACACACACACACACACACACACACACACACACACACACACACACACACACACACACACACACACACACAAGCAGGGCCAAACACGCAGATGCAATAAAGTAAATAAAATATAAGGCACAAGAAAACCACCACCTTCCGCTGATGTTGATAAGATCCAAGCATACAAGCATGTGTGTGTGTGTGTGTGTGTGTGTGTGTGTGTGTGTGTGAGGGTGGACTTAAGAACGCTGATAGAGCAATAAAGGCTATTTCTGCATCCCCTTCCTCCATGTCTCTATATTTCCTCAGACTACACCACAGAGAAGTCAGGCGGTACTTCCTTGAACACAATCGTCGTCTGGACATATCCATCATCTCCCTCGGGCAGAGTGGGTGTTCACGTGTATTGGAGTATGTTTAGAGGTATAACTATGTCTCGATGTATATTTATGTGATGTATTTGCAGTGTGTTTTGTGTGTGTGTGTGTGTGTGTGTGTGTGGTTTATGTGCTTGCTTGTTCTTATGTTTGTTTGTACATTTAAAGTTCCGGGCATAATGTAAAATCGAATCTCCTTATAACTCTAAATAATACGACATTGAACATTGACTTTCGAATTTTTAGTATTGCGATCTTCGGAATACAACCAACATCTCTGAATATTGCGTGCGAGTTTCATTATGGTTGGGCTGAAGCTGGATTGTTATGACTGTCAATAATTATGGTGTCTGGCTATAGATAGATAAAATTGGCCATACTTAGAATTGGCTATAGATAGAATTGGCCAAGATAGATAGATAGTGGCCATCATAGACAAACCAGGCCATAAATAGATAGCACTGGCCATAGATAGATAAAAGTGTATATGTGTTTGGTGTATGTATAAACGTGTATGCTCGCTCTTTCCCCCCAGCTCTGAATATAAATACGAGATTCCAGACGCCCATTTTTCACTGCCCTCAAAATACTACTGCTTGGACAACATAAGGTCTCCCCAGCACCTTTCTTGAGTCTCCCAGGTGTTGTTTTTCTCACACAATGAAGTAAATGATGAGTGTGGAATGTTGTGTGTGTGGGGGTGGGGTTCTTGTGTGTGTGTGTGTGTGTGTGTGTGTGTGTGTGTGTGTGTGTGTGTGTGTGTGTGTGTGTGTGTGTGTGTGTGTGTGAGGACATATGCGTGCGTGTCAGGTTTAGTGTGCATGTCAGTGTCCCATATCGTGTTCGTGGCGCAAAATCCCTCACTCTCTACCCCACTTTACTTCACCACACACCTCGCCTCCCTCACCTCTGCCACACCTCACTCACCACACCCTTCACACTCCATCACACCTCTGTTACTTAGCTGCCTCACACACACACACACACACACACACACACACACACACACACACACACACACACACACACACACACACACACATTAAACCCTGCTTCCACCACATCCCATTTCCACATCTCATCTTCACTATACCTCTCCACACACCACTCTCATCTCATCACCATCACACACCTCACCACCCCTTCACAATACAGCCTCACCTCCTACCCTCTTACAGGACAACCCCATCTCTCTCTACATCACCTCATAACAAAAAATAATAATAATAATAAATAAATAAACAACAGAAATTTCAGCATCGTAATCACTCACCTCCTTGGCCCATGAAGCTGAGGGTAGAAATTTTGCAGCGCGGAGGAGTCAGACAAGTGTATTACTGAATCTTCAAATGCTCTCACTATCCTTCAGTTATCCCTACTTTGTCACATAGTATCCTCACACTTCCTCAAGCTTCCCCACTATGTTCAATTTTATTCTGTCTGCCAGTCTTCCTCAGTCTTCCTTGTTCTTTCTCACATTTTCATATCTCTGTTTTCCGTCTTCTGTTTTTTTTTTTCCTCACACATAGTAACATCCAGAATAGATGCTGGTTACCCAACAGCTGTAAAATACGGTAAGAGGTAGGTGTGCCAAGAGAAACAGCACAGCATTCCACAGTTTCACGTGATGTCCAGGTGTCACACACGCGTTGAATCGAGCCAAGACACTGAGTACCAGGGTTCACGTTGCTTCTAAACTCCGAAACAGTTTGGTTCATGTGGTTCGGATCCAATATGCAGTAAACAAGACAAAAAATGTAGATGAGACAAGAGAAATATCACGGCATTCCACAGTTATACTCGATATTTTGATGCCACAGACTCAGGGAATTGAACCGAGACACCCAGATCAGTTTTCTGGTTGGCACAGTAGACTTCATAGCATATTTTAAGTAGGAATTTATTTTGCTTAATACACCCTACCATTATCGTGTAGTGTATTTGCCATTTTAACATCGACATAGTTTGCATCAGTGACAAACAAGAGAATTATCAAGGTGTAAAATGCAAAATAAATCACAGAGAAAGAGATGTTACGAAAGCCACAAAACCAACGAGATTACAGTCTTCAGTGCCAAGGATTCGGATCAGGTCGAAGCTCCGAAGCAAGTCGTTTCGCCTGGTTTGCCTTCCCGATTGCGACGCGGCTAAAATGAAGGGGGACTTGATTGTTATGACCCTCCTGCCCCCTTCTCGCCTTGCCACCTCTGCCATTACCGTCACCTCCATCACCACGCCCCCATACTTACACTCCTCCCCCCTAACCCCACCTCATTTCAGACCTCCATCCCTCCCCTGGCCTTCCCCCTCCCCTGCTTCAGGTCCCCATTCCCCACTACCGTATTCGATCCCCCCCCTCACTTTAAACTTCACTCCTCCTGTACCCCTTTCCCTCCTTACTTCATCTCCTACTTTCCTTCTGTCTTGACACCCCCCCCCCTCCACTGCAGTATGCCCCTCTTCCCCCCATCCTTCACTCACCCACCCCTCCTCTATCCTACCTCCTCCTCTTCCCTACCCAGACCCCTGCAACCCTTACCCTCCCTGCCCTTCTCGACTTCAGTGCTTCCACCTACACATGGGGAGGCGGTGGTGTAATGGTTAGCACATCGAACCCACAAATGGAAAAACCCAGGTTTTATTTCCAGGTAGGTCAGACTGATAGATAAATTTGGTTTCTCCCATGTTCTTTCTTTACCATTGCTGCTGTTCCCTCGAGATTGTATTATTCACTTTAAGAGGGATTTCCAGCTGCAACAATTAGGCATATAGCTTTCATTAGCTGAATAAAATCGTCTGGTGGTAGCGAGAATAAACATGTCCTTGGGCTGATGGGGTTATGTGAAATGTGTCCCGGCATCTCGAAATGATTGGACCTTGAGTTTTTTTAATTAACTTTTTTCTGGATATGATAACTTTTTGCATGTTTTCAGCCTTTGGTTCCTTCTTCCTGGATAAAAAAAAAAAAGGGCCACTTAACTCACCACGAACGTATCTACACCACAAAAGTAACACGTTCGTCTATTTTTTTTTTTTCCGACGCTCTTATTGGCGGAGGGAATCCTAAGGTGTTCCAGGTACACTAATGATGACCTTTCTCAGCGGGTTATAGAGACAGGTGCAAATTACACTGATACACCTGTGGATGGCACGTAAAAAGGGGGGATATGCAGAGTACAACGATATTATAATGCCTTCCAGGAACACCTTTCGAGACTGGAATAAAACACACACACACACACACACACACACACACACACACACACACACACACACACACACACACACACACACACACACACACACACACACACACACACACAAATAGGAGGAAGAAAGTAAGACATTTTTCACCTCCCACTTCACACTCTTCTCCCTCCCCGACCCCCTCAGGGTATGCATTACAGCTTAACCCCTTACCGCACTATTATCCGGGTGGGGGGGAGGGGGGAGGGGGACATTTAAATAGGAGGGAGCATTTAAGCAGGAGAGAAATTTAAGTAGGAGGGAGCATTTAAGTTGGAGGAGGGATTTAAGTAAAAGGGAATATGTAAGTAGGAGGGAGCATTGAAGTAGGAGGAGCATTTAAGTAGGAGGGAGCATTGCAGTAGGAGGGGCATTTAAGAAGGAGATAAACTTAAGTAGGAGGGAGCATTTAAGTAGGAGGGAGTATTTAAGTAGGAGTTGCACCCCACATATAGGCGAATAAGACCCCATTTACAAAGTCATCAAGGGAGCATAATAAAAAACGTAGCACAGGGTCGGTTTAACACACCCAGTCTCTGAGAAGCTGATTTTGCAAGGAGAATAATGCGCCTTTGACAGATCACAAGAATAAGTTTAAGACGACTTGGATGCTTAGAGATGAAAGGCACTCTCTCTCTCTCTCTCTTTCTCTCTCTCTCTCTCTCTCTCTCTCTCTCTCTCTCTCTCTCTCTCTCTCTCTCTCTCTCTTGCCCAAGCGGAAAATAGAAAAAAAAACAGCATCCAGGTTTGTTATAGACTTACCCCGCTCTTTAAATAATTGTTGTGGCGGACGCTGTGAGAAGCAGGTGGAAAAGTGGAGTGTGGCACGTAGGAGGATTGCTGAACCTCAGGGAACGGGTTGTTAAGCCTGTGCACAGAGTCGGACACTTGGAAAAGAAAAAGTATGAGTGGACACAACCTCTGGATTTTGTTGATGGTGAGTGTGTGTGTGTGTGTGTGTGTGTGTGTGTGTGTGTGTGTGTGTGTGTGTGTGTGTGTGTGTGTGTCTCCATAACTTATTCATACAAAAATCCCTCACTCTCCTTTTTCTTTCATCCCTCACTCTTGCCTGTGTTCTCGCATTCCCTTTACTACGTGCAGTGGAAAAAGAAAGTAAAGTCAAAAATAAAACCACAGCTACTCTCGCTTGTCCCATACATTCTGGAACAAAGGATGAAAAGCTTTGGAAAGACGAAAAGCCCTGGGACAACCATCGTGCCTCAGAAATTGCTAGAATGACACAGAAGGATATGAGGACAAAGAGAAGGACTTGCTAAGGATGTGGGATGGATGTTGATGCTGAGAGAGAGAGAGAGAGAGAGAGAGAGAGATTATGAAGTCTTGAAATACTCTACAGCTCCTCAAAATTGCCCCTGAAGGTACCTGCAAAAACTGATGGGCAAATGGAAGGAAAGAATGAGATGTGGAGATGTGTTGTTCCTGTTTATAATGTCTTCCTCTTCCTGTTTCCTGGTACAAATTATGTTGGGAAATAGTATTGTGATGATGATGATGATGATGATGATGATGATGTTGATGTGGAGGAGGAGGAGGAGGAGGTGAATGATGATGATGATGATGATGATAGAAATAACAGAGAGGAATATTTTGAGACAGTTCGGCCACATAAAACACTGGAAAACAGTCTAATGTTAGAAATGTCTGTCGATTGAAATAGAGGGACGAATGGGTAATGGAAGGGGGTAGTGTACAGCCACGTTCATAAGTTTCGATACACCTGGATACACTTGCTCTCCAGGGGTGTAATGTAATGCCCACTGATGGAGGGATGTGTAACTTTTTCCCCTTCCTACCTGATGTGCTGATGATTTTGTGCACCTGTGAGTCCTTTTCTTTCACCATTTAATTAGCAACGTTTACCTGTCAGTTTCTTTCGTGGTACTTCCTCGGTGTGGATCGTGAGACCTTTTGAAGTGCTGCGGTACTGCTTGTCCTTGTCACTTATGGTCTCTCTCCTCTCTCTCTCTCTCTCTCTCTCTCTCTCTCTCTCTCTCTCTCTCTCTCTCTCTCTCTCTCTGCTCCTCTCTCTCTCTCTCTCCCCCTGCTCCTCTCCCCCTCCTCTCTGATAAGCATGTTGGCTTCTTTACGAGACCAAATTAGAGTGTGTAGTTTTTAAGTCCAATGCTACAGTACCTTGTTGGGGTTATTATTGTAGTGGGAGGGGGAGTGGGAGGGGGAGTGGGAGGGGGAGTGGGAGAGGGAGTGGAAGGGAGCAGAAGGGGCGTTGAGGGAGTAGGGAGTTGAGGGAGAGGTGGTGGAGGAATTTTGGGAGTTGGGGAGATGGAAAGGAAGAGGGTATATGAGGGTTGGAAATGAGGAGAGAGAGAGAGAGAGAGAGAGACTGCCTGACGGTCAAAGAAATCAAATAAGCAACCCAGAATGATTTATGTCTGATGTTAGTTGGCGGTCAGATAGATAGATACACAGGTAGATAAGTAGATAGACAGGCAGACACACAGATAGATAGATAGGTAGATAGATAGATTGATAGGTAGGTAGATAGACAGAGAGACACGCAGTTAACATAGAATGATTAAGAAATAGATAAGTTGTTACATAAAGAGGACTGGAAGAGAGAATGATTTATCTCTCTTTAATGGAGGGAAGAAGTGTTGTAATCAGGAGGAGGAGGGTGGGGAGGGGGGAAGAAGGGAGGAAACGAGGAGGTGGAGGGGGGAGGAGAGTGGAGGGAGGAGAATGGGGGAAGGCGGAGGGACGAGGAGGAGGAGGCGTTAAGAAGAGGTGGCCATAAACGTTTCAGTCTGCAACGTTTATACCGGGAGCCGAATGGAAACGTTATTACCCCCCTTTCACTACGACAGGTCCTAAAAAATTAGTGCCCCGCCGATTCCCCCGTGTTTAGAGAAGGAAGACAAGGAACTAAAAAAATGTAAAAAAAAAAATAATGTTACTGAAAAGGGAGAGAAATGGCTGGAGGTCTTGGGTGATTGTATAGATGCATTGGTTGGTAGGTAGGTAGGTAGGTAGGTAGGTAAGTATGTAGACATGGTAGGAGAAAAGAGAGAGAGAGAGAGAGAGAGAGAGAGAGAGAGAGAGAGATACATTACACAGATACACAGGATAATAAGAAAGCAGTGGAGGGAAAAAAAAAAAAAGGAAGGAAAGATGTTTTACTTTATAATGGGGAAAAGGAGAGGTGGAGAAGGGGGGGTAATCAGGAGGGGGCGGGAGGGGAGTGGGGGAAGTTCAGGGGGTCGGTGTGTATAAGAGGCGACCGCAAACGTTTCGCAAATTCGCAACGTTTACACCGCAAGCCGACGCGATACGAGCCCGAGGGAAATGAGGTGAAAAATAGAGAAGCGAGATTTACGGTAATGACGCAAAAAGAGGCACCGGAAAATAAGGCGACTGTTGAGCAGAGTGTGTGTGTGTGTGTGTGTGTGTGTGTGTGTGTGTGTGTGTGTGTGTGTGTGTGTGTGTGTGTGTGTGTGCGCAAGTCATTTGGTGCCTGAAAAATGATGATGATGATGATGATGATGATGATGGTGATGTTGATGATGGTGATGATGATGATGATGATGATGGTGGTGGTGGTGGTTTTGATATATATATATGGTCTTTTTCATTTTCAGGCATTCGTTCGGCGTCACTGATCTTTTGGTGACCCGCCTTGCTCTGCCTCTCCCACCTACTCCAACCTCCAGTCAAAATAGTTGGACTGAGGAAGCCCCATGGAAGCCCCTGTGAAACCCGCTGAGGCTGGCAGATACTGGGAGGGTGAGTGTTATAATCATTGATTGTCTGTTTGTAATTCGTAGGATGGGATTGATGGAGTGAAGAGGTGGGTGAGAGAGGGGGGTGTAAGCTGGGGAAAGGGCATGGAAATGGCAGGGGACAGGACGACGTGAGGCGATTTTTTGTGGCCACCCTTTACGGGATTAGGGCGTCTGGCTGTTGATAGATGGGCAGATAGATAGACAGTTTCATTAGACACAGCCAACAAATGGAATGTCGAGAAGAAGACTCATACGAACATACATCCGAAGTACATTAAATGGGATTGGCTAAAAACTATATTGATATTATTGTTATTTTTTCCGTCATTATCACTATTACCTGGTCTGTAAGGGTAACACCAGAAAATAGGAGAAAGCAACCTCATTTAATCATGTTCACTCTTACATCTGTTATATATGTAATGATCCACAGAATGCAGTTCTGAACCATCCACAACCAGACCCCGCCCATTTACAGTCTACCCCAGTCACTTTGCTTGATACCTGTTATAGATAATTGGCAGGAAATCATTGCCCCATAAACCACTTCATTCCAATACGTTTTATTCCATACACACCACTAGCCCTCCGGAATGCTCAGACCCCTCTCTCTAACTCATAATCTCTCCGCACACAATCCCGCAACATTTTCCATGGCCTCCCCTTTCTCTCCTTCCATCCACTTCTGATCTTTACCCCTTTATAAATATCTTGCCTTTAATTCCCTCCATATGGCCAAACCACTTTAATGTACCTTGGTCATCCATTTTTCAGTACAGTACGTCTTCTGCCACAACTTTTCCACAGTGTCACTCTGTCTCATCAAACCATCTCATCCCACATACAAGCCTAGATACTGCGTTTCCAGCACTTCATCCTGCTTTGGTCCCTAGTATTTCTGCCCTCACCTCTAATCCACACAGCAGTAATTATCCCTTCATATGTCCCCATCTTCACCTGGACAGACACCAATATTTCCTTACATGCACTTCTAAGCGCCCCTAACTCTATTGTCCACTCTCCCATCTTACAATTTACATAAGGTCCCTGAGTTCCTTGTACTGCAATTTCTATCCACAAATACTTAAAACACTTAACTTCCTCCATTTCCTCCCCATGCAGACTTACTCGGAAATAATTTTACGCTGTCTCCCCGTTATATTTGACCTCATTACTTTTTGTTGCTATCTCTCACTACCTCGTACTTTCACAAACTCAGCCAAACTCTGTGATCAGGTCTCTATCATCTGCAAATAAGTGGTTTATTCCCCAATCTTCCCCTTTCTCTGCATCCCTTAAATATGCCTCTCTTCCTTGTGCTCTCAAAGTCATGTAATAACATCTGTTGTCGACGCGGGTACTGCACGATATAAGAGTACACTGTTAAAACTCCCAATTACAGTGACGCTAATTGGAGTAGCCAGGGACGCAAGACAAACTCTCCCTCTCTTCCTCCCTCCCTTTCCCCCTCTCTCCCTCCCTATCTTTTCCCCTTTATCTCTCCTTCCCTTTCCCACTCTCTCCCTCCCTTCCCTCTTCATCCCCGACCAATCACACAGCCACCACACCACGGCAAACACAATCACCTGCACCCAATCTAGGAGGGCCGGGCCACTGCCATTACGTGATTTGGTCCGCCCTGCAAAATACACTCTTCATTAGGCCCACATTTGCACACACAACATTTAGCTCAACCGACAGTCACAAAAAATGAACAGAGTACACGGTGGAGGTATAAAAAACGCTGTGTGTGTCTGTCATGTGGATGTATGTATGTAAAGCGGAGTTAATTGTGAACAGGAGGGGTTTAAAAATGGCGGTCTGTGGGAAGGGGCAATTAAACTGTGGACGGACGGTGGTGGGGTTTTGTTGGGTTTAGTTGTGCCCTTGCTTTATCCACCATACCGACCCTCTCACTCTTTATATACTGTATATATATATATATATATATATATATATATATATATATATATATATATATATATATATATATAATATATATATATATATAGATAGATAGATAGATAGATAGATATATAATGTATGTATGTGTGTGTGATGTATGTATGTATGTGTGTGTGTGTGTGTGTGTGTGTGTGTGTGTGTGTGTTACAAACAGGAACGTCACTAAAAAGGTAAGACATTCATCTGGTAGTCTAAGCGATGAGGTCGACATGCTATGCAGCCTTTATTCCCATCAAAACATCTTCCCATGCCGGGAATCGAACCCGGGCCTCCTGGGTGAAAGCCAGGTATCCTAGCCACTAGACCACATGGGAGATAGTGATGTAGTGCTTTAACCTATAGATATATTTATATCGTTATTCATTATACCACTTCCTTGATTCCACCACACAGATACGACAGACAGACCCTCATAGCCAGACTCAAGTAAGACCTTTGTAGTGAAGGCTGTGTAGGACAAAATTCTCTCTCTCTCTCTCTCTCTCTCTCTCTCTCTCTCTCTCTCTCTCTCTCTCTCTCTCACTCAGTCGCCATTTTATCACTGACACGTAAACCCAAGAAAAGGAAAAAAATATATAACAGTGAGTCTCCCAACTTTAAAACTTAATCTCCATTTCTTATCTCTTATCTCCTCAAGGATTAACACTCAGTCAAGGAGGTCGCTCTTACAACTCACAATCTATCGGAATTTGCAACATATTTTACGGATTTTCTTTTTTTGTTTTTTAGTTGTCGAGATTCCGCACCATAATTTAAAAGATTTTCAAAAGTTTAAGAATTCGCGCCATAATGTAAAGATTGCCGCTGATAATTCCTACGGGTGTGTGTCGTGGATTTGGAGAGGTTTATGTGATGAGTGGATGGTTATGTCGTTCGTTTGGGTGGGAATTCTGTTTGTTGTTTCTACTTAAATTACAAGGGTTTACAGGAGAACTCTCTCTCTCTCTCTCTCTCTCTCTCTCTCTCTCTCTCTCTCTCTCTCTCTCTCTCTCTCTCACGGCACAACTATCAATCATTTGGACGTAATCGGGGCTTTTGCGAATATTAATAAATTTCTGGATATCGGTTGGCCAAATATTGAATGAAAATGGGGGAAAATAACCAGGCTCTTATCAATGCCCGTATCCCCCCTCCCTCCAGAAATGAGACGGGAGAGGGGGGGAAAGGGAGGGGGGTGAGCAGGAAAAAAAGAGGGGGACGAGAGAGGTGTGTGAGAGAGAGAGAGAGAGAGAGAGAGAGGGATAATATTTTCGACTATTATGGTGAATGATGATAAAACAGAATATCCTAGTTTTTATCAGTCTGCCCCCTCCCTCCCTCCCTTCCTCCCCAAAATGGGAGGGGGGGACGAAAGGAGAGGGGGCGAAAGGGGAAGGGGCGAAAGGGGAAGGGACGAAAGGGGAGGGGAGTAGAAAAGAAGGGGGAGAGGTGGTGATGATAACATGGCTGGCTAAATGTTGATTGAAAAATAAAACAAAATACAATAACCTATGCCCCCCCTCTCCCTCCACCCCCCCCAATAAAAGGTGTGGGGGAGCTGGGGGAGGGGAAATAAGGCAAAATATCCAGGTTTGTTATCAGTGCAGTCCCCTTGCCAAAAATAATAATAAAAAGATAAGAGGGAGGGGGAGGGGAGGGAGAAGAGGAGGGGTGGGGGGAGGGAGGTGGAGGGGGAGAGGGGATGAAATACGCTGCCAGGCTAATACTGAATGAGGGCAAAATACTACAGAGAGAGAGAGAGAGAGAGAGAGAGAGAGAGAGAGAGAGAGAAGGATAACACTGATTCTGATCGTTTTGAAACAGAAGGGACTGAGGGGGGGGGGAATCGAGCCGGAAATGGTCTAGATAACAGATTCGTAGATAAGGGATCGGGCCATTACGATAAGGTGTTGGATCCTCTACGGCAAGTGGGATTAGGGTATTGGGAGGAGGATCGAAGGGGAAGTATAAACGCCAGAATGTTTGGGTTAGATTTCAAGAGGAGCGGCGATTTCGAAGGGGGATTAAGATGGGATTTTAGGGTTCGAAGCGAGATTAAGAGGGGATTTAAGGTTCGAAGGGGGATTAAGAGGGGATTTAGGGTTCGTAAGGGGATTAAGAGGGGATTTAGAGTTCGAAGGGGGATTAAAAAGAGGGGATTTAGGGCTGAAAGGGGATTTAGAGGGGATCTAGGGTTCGACGGGGAGTAAGAGGGGATTTAGTGTTTTAGGCGTTCTTTTAGGGGATTTACTAGGGGTTTCAGGATTCGAAGGGATTTTCAAAGGTGATTACAAGGGAATTTAGATTTTTCAACAGCGATTACAAGTGGATATTGGTTTTTGAAGGGAATTACAAGGGGATTTAGGTTTTAGAGGGGGATTACAAGAGGAATTTAGGTTTTTAAGGGGGATTACAAGGGATTTAGATTTTCAAAGGGGATAACAAGGGGGATTTAGATTTTTCAAAGGGGATTAAAAGAGGATTTAGGTTTTTTAAGGGGGTTACAAGGGGGATTTAGATTTTTCAAGAGGGATTACAGAGGGATTTAGTTTTTTATGGGGGATTAGAAGGAGGATTTATTTTTTGAAGGGGATTACAAGTTTTTTCAAAGGGGATTTTTGCATATATTTTGTAGGATTTTTTTTGACAGCACGTCCATGGATTTCGTCATTCTTATACAAAAAGGATATTATCGTTTTTTTTCTTTTATAATTTCTCTCTCTCTCTCTCTCTCTCTCTCTCTCTCTCTCTCTCTCTCTCTCTCTCTCTTTTTCTCTCTCTCCGGCTTTATTTATTTTCTTGATGCATTTCTCATACCAAATAAAGCTAATCGCCCTACTGTCAAATTAATAACGCAATAAATAAATAAATGAAAAGTGAAAGGATGGTAGGGTAATAGGATCATCGACACTAACAAGGTATTATAAACAGGATCGAACCCTCTTTGTGGCCTCTGATGTGGTTTCCTAAGCGATCCAGTCCTCTAAAAACCAACTGCAAATTGGACTGATATTGTGTGCTTTCGGGGAGGATTCTGTGTGTGTGTGAGGTTGTTGTGGGAGAGTGTGTCATTGTTGTATTAGGCTGTATGAGGTTGTATTGCGGTTGTATGAGGTTGTGTAGGGGTTGTATGAGGTTGTATGTGTCTGTATATGGTGAGTGTGAGGGTGTATGAGATGGTGTGAGGGTGTATGAGGTGGTGTGAGGGTGTGTGAGGGTATATGAGGGTGTATGAGGTGATACAAAGGAGTTCAAAGGAATACAAAGAAAAGCAAGCAGGAACAGAGCTAAGAGTGCAAGGGCTGTGCACGTATCATTCCCTGTTTCATTCCCTTCTCTTTCCCCTCTCCTTTCCTCTCTCTTCTCCTTTCTTCCCCTCACTCTTCCCCTCTCTTTCCCCCAATTCTTTCTCCTCTCTTTTGTCCCTCTCTTTCCCTCTGTTTTCCTCTTTAGTTTTACAGTCTGCTTTCTCTGTGCTCTTATATTTATCCCTCTTTTCCCTTCTCTTTTTCCCTCTCTTTTCCATCCTCTTTTTATCTCAACATCTTTTTTTTTATGCCTATTCCTTTTTCCTTTCCTACTTGCATTTCTCTCTCCCCTATTTTCCCCTCTACTCATATTTCTCCCCTCTTCCCCTCTACTCGCCGTTCTCCCCTCCTTCTCCCCTCTCCCCCTCCACTCATCTTTCTCCCCTCTTTCCCCTATCATTCTCACGTCACCATCACACTTTCCACCTCTTTCCATTCCCCTATTGATCATCTTTTTCCTCCCCTTCTTCTCTCCTTTTCCCCTTCTTTATATAATCACATTTTCCCCTCCTTCCCTCTCTCTTTTTCCCCCCTTTTCCTTCCTTTTCGTTTTTCTCATTATATTTTGTTCATTTTCTTTTCACCTTCGTTTTAATTCTTTTTCGTTCACTATCCTTTTCTTATTATTATTACTCCCTCTTTCTCCTTTTAATTTTTCTCTTTTTTTTTTCACTTTCTTTTTGGTCATGTTCTCTCTCTCTCTCTCTCTCTCTCTCTCTCTCTCTCTCTCTCTCTCTCTCTCTCTCTCTCTCTCTCTCAACTTTTTCCCAGCCTCAATCTTCTTCCCTCACTCTCCTCTGCCATCGCCACGCCACTATCATCACTGTTTTTCCCTCTTCCATTCCCCTTTCTTGCGCCAACTTTCCCTCTCAACACACACACACACACACACACACACACACACACACACACACACACACACACACACACACACACACACACACACACACACACACACACACACACACACACACACACACACACACATCTCCCTCCCCCTCCACATACCTCTTCTCCATCCTTCTCTCCACCCTTCTCCATACCCTCTGCTCCCCTCAGGTTCCCCCTCCACGTACTCCCCTCCCCTCCACACCTCTCCACACCCCCTCCACATTCCTGTTCTTGCAGTTGCACTAACATCATCGCCAGGCAACCAGCAACCTCACAGTATTGCACGGCCTGTCTTGAAGGGGACACTGAGGAGGTGGAAAAAAAAGAGGGAGGGGAGAATGGTTGGCGTGTTGGGGAGAGGAGGGGAGGGGAGGGGAGGCTGGACGTTGGGAGAGGAGGGGAGGCAGGAGAACTGGGGAGATGGGGAGGGAGGGGAGGGAATGATTTAAACGTTGCGAAAATACTGAAAATGGTGAAATAGGGACTGAGGATAGGCTGATGGAAAGAAAGAGATAATTGAGGAAATGGGATACGGTAAAAAGGCTAGTATGGAGGCGACACGTAGGGGGATGACTGGAACCTGAGGGTGGGATAGAAGGAGTAGATGTGAGGCTGGGATAGAGAACAGAGGGACGTAAGGATAGAGGATATAGCCTTCTTCTTTGCTCTCCTTTGTTCTGTTCAGTTACTCTCCTAGGAGCTGCCAGCCTGCTGCAGTTATCCTCTCTTCATATGTTCTTATAAGGAAAGGGAATGGTTGAGATGAAGGTGTGGTAGTGTGAGGTGTGACAGTGTGAGGTGTGGTAGTGTGAGTTGTAGTAGTGTAATGGCGTCTTCTTTCCTACTTATTATTATTTTTTTTTTTTTAATGTCCAGTCTGATGTAGCGAAAATTATTGTTGTAGAGAGGAAGGCGAGGGTGAAGAGGGGGTGGAGTAGGGGTGTAAAGTAGTGCAGAGGTTGGGGGAGAGAGGAGGGGGTCTCGGGTGGATGGGAATTTTTAAACGGAGGGATAAATAGGTAAAGGAAGGGGAGGGAGGGACGAGGAGGAGAGGAGAGGAAGGAATGGGATGTGTGTGTGACAAGGGGGAAGGTAGGGGAAAGGGGGAGGAGAGGAGAAATAGAGGATGGGTAAGGAAAGGATAGGGGGGAATGAGGAAAGGTATAAAATAAAGGGGTAGCGAAGGAAAAGATGGAAGAGAAGGGAAGGAGAGAGGGCTGGGAGGATCTGGGTAGAGGAGGGAGAATAGCAGAAGGGGGAGTACTTTAGACAGAGGAATAATAGGGGAGGGAAAGGGAGGGGAGGGGGCTTGTCCAGTGTGCAGGTGGGTAGGGGGGAGGGGAGAGGGGAGGGAAATGGGGGTAAGGGGTAGGAGTCAGATTTAGTGTTAATTGAAATGGCTTGTAGGAGAAGGGGGAGAGGCCTGGATAAGAGAGGGAGGGAGGAGGAATGGGGAGAAGGGGAGAAAAAAAAGAATTAGAGGTAGAAAGGAGGGAAGGGGAGAAAAAGACGAGGGTGCTAAAGGAGGAAGGAACATGGACAGCTGATGAGTAGGAGGAAGGAGGGAAGGAAGGAAAGGAGGATAACGAAGAGATTAAATAAGGAAGGAATGGGAGAGGCAAGGGAGGATGTAGAAGGGGAGAAGGGAAAGTGGAAAGAGGAGAAGAAAAGGAGAGTGTGAGAGAAAGGAGAAAGTGGAGAAAGTAGACAGAAACAGAATAAGTAAGGAAGGAGCAGAGCGAGTAAGAGAAAGTAAATGAAGGTATTAAAGGCGTGAGAGAGAGAGAGAGAGAGAGAGAGAGATTAGCTCCTTAGGTGTCTCGTGGGAATAAGGGATTTGTTAAGGCTCTGTCCAGCCAACCGCCTCGGCCTCGTCCCATCTCAAGACAAATTCGTCTTTAAGTACTTCTTTCAGATGATGTTATTTCCTTCTTGGTGCTGCTTCCAGACGATTTTATTCAGGTGAGGGCATATTGAAAGGGTTGATGAAGAGCGAGCGAGCGAGCGAGCGAGAGAGAGAGGGAGAGAGAGAGAGAGAGAGAGAGAGAGAGAGGGAAGAAAAACTGGAGTGATGAAGATTGATGCTCGAATGATGAATTTTCTGAGGCAATATTAGCAACAGAAATTAATGTAAAAAATTCTAACAAAAAGAGGCCGCGGAGAGAGCGGGTGGGGGGTCGTGGGAAATGATGGCAAAAGGGAAAGGAGGAGCACAGTATGATTGAGGTGGTGAAGTGCTGGAGGAGGAGGAAGAGGAAGAGGAGCAGGAGAAAGAGTGGGGGCGAAGAGGTATTGGGGAGGGGAGTGGAGGAGGATGTGAAGTGTTGGGGGCATAGAGGGGGAACTGAAAAGTGGGAGGTTGGGGGACGAATAAAGGAGATGGGAGGAAGGGAAAGGGGGGTAAAGGGGGGGGGGAGACGAGAAGAAGGGAAGGTGGAAGGGTCTGTGAAATTAGAAGAGGTGAGAAGTAGGAGGAGTGGTCTAAAAAAAAAAAGAAAAATGAGAAGCAAGGGGATTGAAGGAAGAGGAGAAGAAGGAACACAAGGATTATTGTATTTTGTTTTTTATTTCCTTAGTGACTCCTTATCAACCTTCTTTCCTGCTGTCTTCCCATCTTAGCCGCTTCACAGGATTCTTGGCTATGTTCAGTGTCATACATGGTACACACAGGAAATATGACAAACACAAATATTCACACAAACACGTACAAAATATCTCAAAGCTGACTGACACACACACACACACACACACACACACACACACACACACACACACACACACACACACACACACACACACACACACACACACACACACACACACACACACACACACACACACACACACACACACACACACACACACACACAACTTACAGTGCAGTGTTTCCCTTGTTAGGCAGCCCGGCCTCAAAACTAACAGGGGGAGAAGTTTGTGTGGTGAGGTAGTTGTGGTTGTGGTTGTGGTTGACTGGTAGTTGTGGTGGTTGTGGTTTTGGGATTAAAAGTGTAGTGTGTACTGTAGTTGTAGTATTGGTTGACTGGTAGTTGTGGTGGTTGGATTAAACTGTAGTTAACCTATTGTCTTACTTTTTTTTGTGTTCTTAGGAGGTAGGAATGACTGATGATGATGATGATGATTATGATGATGATGATGATGATGATGATGATGATGAACAGTACGAGGATGAATTAAATGGAACAAAAGATAAGGCTTTCCCATCCCCACCAAACCTTCCAGCAAATATTAGAAGGAAGAAAATGGAGAAAATGGTATGGCAAATTTGTAGGGGAAAAAAAAATTACTGTTGTGGCAGATGGTCAAAATCATAATAATTCTATCCTGTTTTAGCGACTGAGTTAAGTTTATAATTATCAGGTTAAGATTAGCCAGCAGATAAACGTGAGAAGTAATTAGTGGAAAATTGGACGAAGTGTAGATGATGGGTTTGGGGGAGAGTTACAGAGAAGAGCCTGAATTCTGTATTTTCTCTAACTCTCTGAAAATGGTCTCTGCGTTGCCCGTTTAGAGGAAACAGAGAACTCTTTTAAGATCTTTCCTGTGTCTCTTTCTCCCTCCCAACCTCTTTCCACTTGGCGAACTGTTGTCTCTGTATTTCCATGTACAGTACAGTCAAAAAGTAGTGTCCTTAATTCTCCTCTGCTTCCGTTTCATAGTTCGATTAACAGATGCATAAATGGGACGTGGTAGACTGAGATGGGTGATAATATGCAACCTAACTTTAACATCTAACTGTATTTCTGTTTCCCCTCTTTTTCCCTTTCCCTACGATCTCTATTCCCTCCCCCTCTCCCCCCACGTTTCCCCACCTGAATTCTCTCCCTCCCCCTCCCCCCGCTTCGTCAGGTGAGGCCCCAAACGCTTGTAGGGAGGCGAAGTGGAAGAGGAGAGGCACAAGTCGTGAAAAACTTCTGTATTAAAAAACTTGCCAACTCTCTCGTCTTCGCTTCTCAAAGATGCTGGTGGGGTGGGGGGTGGGGGAAGCAAGGGGAGTAATTATTTATGGCATTATTATTATTATTATTATTACTGTTGTTGTTGTGGTTGTTGTTGATGATATTGATGATGGTGGTGGTGGTAATGATGATGATGATGATGATGATGAGGAGGAGGAGGAGGAGGAGGACAATGGCAGTGATAGTGACAGTCATTGTTGCTCTTGCTGTTGCTGTTATTGTTATTTTTGTTGCTGTTCCTTTTTGTAAACGTCACATAAAACTCCACCACCATAAATAAGAGAAATTCTTCCATTGTTTTGTTGAGAGAGAAAGAGAGAGAGAGAGAGAGAGAGAGAGTAATCCCTTCCCCTCTCATCCTACTAGAGCCTTTGTTGATCTGAAGTAGGAGTGTGTGGGTGTTGATAGTGACACACACACACACACACACACACACACACACACACACACACACACACACACACACACACACACACACACACACACACACACACACACACAGCCTTACCATACCCAAACCACACTAACCCAACCCAGTCTTAAAACACCCTTTATAATACGCAAATTACGTGATCCGTTTCTTAAATCTCACCTGTCTGGCTCTTACCTTTCAAGACTCATTGAAATTCAGGTAATCATGACTTCCTAATCAAGTTCTGTGAGTGATCCAGTTCCGTTGGATGAAAGCAGACGGGGTAGCGGAACTGTATGAACGAATGATAATAATAATAATAGTAATAAAAAATCATCATCATCATCATCATCATAATCATAATCATAATAATAATAGTAATAATAATAATAATAATAATAATAATAATAATAATAAAAAGAAGCAGCCTTAAGCACAAACAAACCTTGAAAACGTTTATAATTTTACCTGCATTGGAAATAAAGGTAAAAAAATATTAGCCATATCCACAAATTATGCTTGAAAATGTTTATAAATATGCAGCCTCAAGAACGTATCACGCCCGAAAATGTTTATAATTATAGCCGCATGAAAAATAAAAATAAAAAGGACCTCTAAACACAAATTACCCTTGAAAATGTTTATAAATTTGCACCCTTATGCTCAGGTTACGCTTGAAAATGTTAATAATTACAGCCTCAAGGAAAATATAAGTAATAAAACTGCCCTAAACACAAATTGCGACGCGAATGTTTATAAATGTGGATTCAAGGAGCTACGTGAATACCGCCTCTGTCTTGCAAGCACGTCTTCACGAGGGGAAAGCTCCTCTGAGACGTGCCCTTAGCCATTAACAAAACCCGAAGACAATACCCGGAAATACAAGAGGAAAAACATGCGATTATTAATTGTGGCGAGGACGAGAGAGAGAGAGAGAGAGAGAGAGAGAGAGAGAGAGACAAAACCGGAAAACAATAGCCGGAAATACAAGAGGAAAAACATGCGATTATTGATTGTGGCGAGGACGAGAGAGAGAGAGAGAGAGACAGAGACAGACAGACAGACAGACAGACAGACAAACACCTCATTAGAGAAGAGCATGATAAAAATACACAACCTCCAGCGTAAGTTCTTGCCTGTTTATCGCGAAAGCTCTCTCTCTCTCTCTCTCTCTCTCTCTCAAATAAGTCTATGATTGTACTCTTTCCCCTTTTCACCCCCGCGTCTCTCAAAGCCATTCACTTCATATTATGCTAAAAGAACAAAAAATGAATAAGTAAATAAATAAATGCAATGAAGTCCATAAAAGAAAAAAAAAATCGATGCACAGAGGAAAGAATTTAAATACAATGAACCGGATCGGAACACAAAGGAAGAGTTTTTTTCTCTCTCTCTCTCTTTTTTTTTTTTTTTTTTTTTTGAGTGTGCGAAGGTTTAAAAAATTTTCGTCATAAAAAAATAGTGATGAAATTTCCGAAAGATATTTTGTGACGGGATCAGAAGGGTGCAAAAATTGTACTGGAGGTTTGGTGTACACGTGCATAATGTTTACATGTGTACATACATGGTTGTGCACATGCGGCGAGAGAGAGAGAGAGAGAGAGAGAGAGAGAGAGAGAGAGAGAGAGAGAGAGAGCTGCCAGTAAAGTTGCAAAGTCTAGTAAAAATCAGTTACACCAAACACAGGCTGTATCTCTCTCTCTCTCTCTCTCTCTCTCTCTCTCTCTCTCTGAAACACTGACAACAAAGCAGAAGAATTTTTACAAGTGCTCTCGAACTGTTTCATATCCTCAAGAAAAGGTTGTGTGTGTGTGTGTGTGTGTGTGTGTGTGTGTGTGTGTGTGTGTGTGTGTGTGTGTGTGTGTGTTTCTTCTCCTTCCACAACACGTCCGTATTCCTCCTCCTCCTCCTCCTCCTCCTTCTTTTTTATTTGTCAGTAAAATCTTTCTCAAAAAAATAATATAAACAAGAAAGTAAACACACTCCAAGGAACTTAATAGCAGAACCTTTGAGCCAAGACTCGCAGGAGTTTGTGTGAGCTTAGAGTGAGATCAGAGCCAAATTAGAGTTTATATTGAGCTTAGCGTGAATTTTGAGTGAGCTTAGATTGAAACTATGCTCAGCCAAGTCCCGCCAGAGGTAGTGTGAGCTTAGAGTGAGATCAGAGCCAGATTAGAGTTTATATTGAGCTTAGGGTGAGTTTAGAGTGAGCTTAGATTGAAACTATGCTCAGTCGAGAGAGAGAGAGAGAGAGAGAGAGAGAGAGAGAGAGAGAGAGAGAGAGAGAGAGAATTTTAAAAAAAAGTGATCTTGGAGTGAGCTTAAAATGAGAATAGAGACTGATCCTAGAGAGTAAATTTATAGTGATCCTAGTGAGTAAGATTAGAGTGATCCTAGAGAGTGAGATTAGAATGATCCTAGAGAGTTAGAGTGATCGTAGAGAGTGAGATTAGAGTGATCGGAGAGAGTGAGATTAGAGTAATCGTAGAGATTGAGATTAGAGTGATCGTAGAGAGTGAGATTAGAGTGATCCTAGTCTCACCATCCTCTTTCCCAGGAGTGGTTGTCAATATTGGCTCAAGGTAGGCGAGCTTTGATTGTATGCTGGGGAGGAGAGTCGGAGGGAAGCTCTCTCTCTCTCTCTCTCTCTCTCTCTCTCTCTCTCTCTCTTAGTTATAAAAAGATAACAGAAGGGTGAGAAGCATGGTATATAGGGAGCATTCTTCTTATTGAAAGAGCATCATCATCATCATCATCATCACCATCCATTTCAGACTCATCTCCCCCCCAGAAAAACTCAAAATCATCATCATCATCATCATCATCATCATCATCATACATTTGAAACTCGTCCCTCCCCCCCCCGAAAAAAAAATAATAAAAAAAATCCCCAGCATCTTTAATCCTCTCCCCCCCTCCTGCTGCCACCTCCAGAAATTAGCCAGAGAGCCGCCATCCGTGACGTCATGGCCTGCAATTCGACCCTCCGCTCATTAACCGCTTGTTTACACCGACCCAACCACACACACACACACACACACACACACACACACACACACACACACACACACACACACACACACACACACACACACACACACACACACACAGCGGGAATTCCGGTCTGGGGTCCTTTAAACTTCCCCCCCCCAAAAAAAAAATGAGTCTGGTATACCAATTAACATTTATTTTTCTTTCTCAAAATCTACACAAAAATTTATGAGATGTAAACTGTTTATTAAGTGATTTTGGCTGCACAACACCCCCCTCCCCCCACATTTTCGAAAAGGGGGGGGCATTTTTTTTTGGGGGGGGGCCAAATAACCAATACAGACAAGAAAATAGAAAATCTTAATATTTGTTAAACTTGTCATCCTATAGTGTAATTAGTATGTTGCAATCGATTCTCTCTCTCTCTCTCTCTCTCTCTCTCTCTCTCTCTCACTTTCATTACCACCCCTTCCCCCACCACCCCTCCCTCGATTTTCACCCCCCCATCACCCGCCTTCCACTTCCACCCCCCACTACCCCACCCTCCATTATCACCCCCACCCCATCATTACCTCCCCTAATTACCCCCGTTATCCGGAATCACTCTACGGTACAAATTCGTGGTTTTCGCCGCGAATCCGTATTTCCGTCCGGACTCCGTAATTATGTCCGATATACGCAAATGTGTCCGTAACGCAGCCGTAGAAAATGCGTACTGCAACATGAACGCAATAATAATAATAATAATAATAATAATAATAATAGTAGTAGTAGCAGTAGTAGTAGTAGTAGTAGTAGTGGTGGTGGTGGTAGTAGTAGTAGTAGTAGTAGTAGTAGTAGTAATAATAATAATAATAATAATAATAATAATAATAATAGCATATTCCTTGGAATCCATCACCTTCCTTGGCATCCCACATTTCCTTCTGACTTCGACCTTCACACACACACACACACACACACACACACACACACACACACACACACACACACACACACACACACACACACACACACACACACACACACACACACACACACACACACACACACACACACACACACACAATCTCCCCACCCATAACACCTCACTATACCAGTTATGGGCACCTATTCCACCTCTCCTCCCCCCCTTCCAATACCATTTCACCCACTCATGGTCTCCCCCCCTCCCTTTCTTCCCTCTCCCCTCCCCATTCTCTGCTAAACGCTGCTATTTTCCTCTCTTATTGCACACTTCTTAGCACCACCCACTCACTCCTCTCTCATTTCCTCTCTCTTGCCCTCAGTCTCCCACTCCCTTCCCCTCCTGTACTCTCCCCTCTTCCCTCATCTTCCCTACCCTCTTATCACCTCATTTTCCTCTCTTACTCTGCTCTTCTTCCCAACGCCCTCTCGTAAACCTCCCCATCTCTTCTCTCCCACCCTCTCTCTCTCTCTCTCTCTCTCTCTCTCTCTCTCTCTCTCTCTCTCTCTCTCTCCTCCACCCTCTCCCCCACTTTCTACCCAGCTTTTTCTCCCTTCACACTCTCTTATTAGTCACCTCACCTAAATAAAATCACCTGGAGGTGGCTGGACAGGTGTAATCCCAACTATGAGAAGGTTTACATTGATATTAGTTAAGCTTTCCTATGACTCACTCTCAGCTGAAGAAAATCGTCTGAGGTGGCCTGGAAAAGACTACTATAGTCGGACTCGCGCCCGTTTGCGGCTGTGGTGTGGCCCGCACCTGTGTACAGTGGTGCCACGTTTCCCCAACGTGCGATGTGAAACGGAAGCTATTTATGTACAAGGCATCACAAATTCGATAAATTCAGATGAATAAAACTTACACTTGTGTATTTTGATGGATGAATCAACAGTAATCTTATTATGCCTAAAATATTTATACAGTAACACAGAAACATGGCATACATATTGTACAGAGTTGCTAAAAGAAATTGTAGTCACTTTTAATGTTTTTTAGCGTAGTTTTAGGGTGGGTAATAATATTACAGTTATGGATATAAGATAATGAGCCTGAAAAAAGAAGAAATATGCCAATATCCAAAGTAAAAGAAATAATTCATATAATTCTTGTGAGTGGCAGCACTGACACACCCAGTCTGGCTTAAGGTAAAGTACGTACCCCTCCGTAGACACAAGGATAGCTTGTACAGGTGTTGCTTGGGAAAAATGCTCACATTTACTGGCTTTTACCGTAATTTTAAGGGCGAGGAATAATCACATTTATAATCATAAGCTAATATGTAGGACAAAATAGTAAGCGTATGCCAATACTGAAAAAAAAAAAAAAACATTATTCACTCGCGAGCGGCAACACTTCCACACCCAGTCGGTGGCCTTGACCTCAGGGGTGGTGTGGAGAGAGAGATGGAGGAAGGGGAAAGAGAATGAATGAATGAAAATCAATCATGGTACTGCAATAACGGGTCATCTGTCGCCGTATACAAAAAATGATAAATATCACTAAATATAACAAAACCAAAATAACAAATGAAAGCACAATTATAAACAACTTATAAAAGAATCAAAAGTACTCAGGGTGGCTCACATCTCCCGCCAGGAGAGAGAGAGAGAGAGAGAGAGAGAGATAACGGTCATCTGTCGCCGTATACAAAAAATGATAAATATCACTAAATATAACAAAACCAAAATAACAAATGAAAGCACAATTATAAACAACTTATAAAAGAATCGAAAGTACTCAGGGTGGCTCACATCTCCCGCCAGGAGAGAGAGAGAGAGAGAGATAACGGTATAGAAAACGTGGCAACACTGTACACAGGTGCGGGCCACACCATAGCCGCAAACGTTGACGAGTCCTACTTTAGAGTTGCCCCGACCACGAGAGGGTTAGTGGAGACAAGGAGGAGGTGATTGGGCGCCTCCTAAAGCCATCAGGAAGCGGTCTCTTCATGATTTGACATTCTTATCTTTTGCAGAATTGGATAGCACAGTCTTCTCCGTAACCAAACAGAGAGAGAGAGAGAGAGAGAGAGAAAGAGAAGAAACACGGGAGACACCAAGACTAATGCAATAATAGCAACAACAACAACAACAACAACAGTAATAATAATAATAATAATAATAATAATAATAATAACAATAATAATAATACCACCACCACCACCACCACCACCACCCTCCCTCTCACCTCCCCCTCCCCTCCCCTTCAAACTCTCCCTCCCCCGTGCTTAACACCCCGTAATTACCTCCCCCCACACCCTCGCCTAATAACCAGTGTTGCCAGACCCACTAATAACCCTCTGTTTGTCGTCCTGTGTCTGGTAATAATGTCATCGCTGTGCCGGGCGTCCTCCGATTTCGTAATTAACTCTGGATTTCGGATTCTGGAGGGATTGGGATTTAGGAGGGATTGGGATTTCGGATTTTGGATTTTGGAGGGATTTGGATTTCGGATTTCGGATTTTGGATTCTCGAGGGACTGGGATATAGGATTTTGGAGGGATTTGGATTTCGGATTCTAGGGTGATTGGGATTACGGATTCTCGAGGGATTTTGGATTTTCGAGGGATTTTGGATTTTGGATTCTCGAGGGATTTGGATTTTGGATTCTCGAGGGGTTTGAGGAGTTGGATGTCTGGAGATGCTGGATGTCAAGGAAGTCGTGTGTGTGTGTGTGTGTGTGTGTGTGTGTGTGTGTGTGTAGTGTTCATTTTCCTGTGTCCTTCATAACTGGCAGACTTTAACATTCATTCAATTATTCATTCGTTCATATTCTCTCTCTCTCTCTCTCTCTCTCTCTCTCTCTCTCTCTCTCTCTCTCTCTCACAACTAATCCCTGACAAAACCAGTAGATGTAATAGATTATACGACCCATCCTTCTTTCTCTCCCATTATCCAAAGTAAAGACAGACAGACAGACAGACAGACAGATAGATAGATAGAAAAAATGAAAAGGGAAAAAAGAAAAATGGGCAAAATATACACCATCACAGTGACGTTGTTTTGAAAATGAAAAAAGAAAATAGATTGAAATTGTACAAAAAAATGGAGAAAAAAGATAAAGAAAAAAAGAAAATAAAGAAAATAAAGAGAGAAAAGAAGAAATACACGTCATTGCAGTGAAATTGTACAAAAAAAAAGATAAAAATAAAAAAAAATGGAAATAGAAATGTAATTGGTGCACAGAATGGAGATGACACGTGTCGAATCTCAAATGTGGATATGAGGGAGGTGTCAAAGATGGCGCGTGCATCTGACAGGTGTAGATGAGCCAGGTGTCGAAGGGGGAGGGGGTAGGAGAGGGGGAGAAGGAGGGGGAGGGGAGGGGAGGGGAGGGATGGGGGGAAATGGGAGAGAGAGAGAGGATAGAGGGGGAATGGAGGAGGGGAATAATGTTATGTGTGTTTGAGGGAAAAGTGTTTTGTGTGTGGTTATGTGGAGAGAGAGAGAGAGAGAGAGAGAGAGAGAGAGAGAATGTTTATATTGTGTGTGTGTGTGTGTGTTTTGAAATAAATGTGTTTGTGTGTGCCTAGGGATTGTGTGTGTAGAGATGAATATTCTATGGCTTATTGTACACACACACACACACACACACACACACACACACACACACACACACACACACACACACACACACACACACACACATAGGGCGAGGTGAGTGAGTAAGGGATTGGAATTTTATGCATATCAAAATAGGCAGGAATGGAGAGAGAGAGAGAGAGAGAGAGAGAGAGAGAGAGAGAGAAGGCTGCTATTCACCCCGACTTACCCTCATGCATATCTCTGCCCTGCTGCACTAGACTTTACTTTCCTTCCTGCCCTGCCCTACCCTACCGTCTCTTGCTCTGCCCTGTCCTCTGAGACCCAGTAGTCCTTCCACACGCAACAGATGGCGTCACAGATCCTTAAGTCATCACGCTGGCAGTAATCCCGAACCGTCCATACTGAAGATCATGTTAGGGCAATCTCCCCCTGCGTTGGGATGATGATATTAGTTTGGGTGTGTTTATGACATGTTAGTGGCCCTCTGCACACACACACACACACACACACACACACACACACACACACACACACACACACACACACACACACACACACACACACACACACACACACCGTACTCTCCATTTTAAGTACAGTACATTACTGTATTACACATTCACTGCACATGCCACTTCACACTATGAAATAGGATGTGGTGTGTGTGTGTGTGTGTGTGTGTGTGTGTGTGTGAGAGAGAGAGAGAGAGAGAGAGAGAGAGAGAGAGAGAGAAATTTGTGGAATAATTAACAAGAAGAAAAACTTAAGGAAAGGAGGCAGGATCTGAGGGGAGGCAGAGGGGGAGAGAACTTTTCCGTCCCACTCCCCTCACTTCTCCCCCTCACCCCCTTACTGCTATACGGTCAACTAACGAGGTCTTGGCGGTGGCATTTCTCCCTCCCCTCCCCCTCCCCTCCCCCTCCCCCTCCCCCTCCCTTCCCTCACTCTCCCTCCCCTCTGTCCCTTTTCTCCCTCTTTCTTCCTCACCCTCCCATCTTTTCCCTTATTCTCCCTCTACGTTACCTTCCTTTCCACCAGCCTTCCCTCTCTTTCCCCTCACTACCTCTTCCTCCTTGCTCCTCAGCCCCCTTTCTTCCTTCCTCCCCAGTCCCCCTTTCTTCCTTCCTTTCCTCTCCCCTCTCTCCCTTCCTCCCCCTTGTCTTTCCCCCATCCATTCTTCCGCTTTCCCCCTAGCCCACTCTCTTTCCTCTCCTTTCCGTCCCTCTCCCCTCGTTCCCCATTCTGTCTCCTCCCCTTTCTGTCCCCTCCTCCCTTCCCCGCAGTCTCCCTTTCCTTCTCAATTTTCCCCCCACAGAAACTCTACGGAAAGTTCACATACCATATCGTCACCAGCTTCTCTCACTCTGCTTCATAACTCTCACTGATTTTTAGCATATTGAGAGAGAGAGAGAGAGAGAGAGAGAGAGAGACACACACACACACACACACACACACACACACACACACACACACACACACACACACACACACACACACACTCCAATAACCCCATCAGCCTGAGGATGTCTTTTCTATTTCTCCTCTGACAAACCCCACATAATTATAGTGAATCTCTCTCTGTCTGTCTCTCTCTCTCTCTCTCTCTCTCTCTCTCTCTCTCTCTCATTCTTCCCCTCATTT
Source organism: Coenobita brevimanus (assembly GCF_032717465.1). NCBI lineage: Eukaryota > Metazoa > Arthropoda > Malacostraca > Decapoda > Coenobitidae > Coenobita > Coenobita brevimanus. The sequence goes on from NC_137044.1 coordinate 11,087,620, forward strand.
GCTCCCCTTCTCTCCATCGGCATCCTCCCCTCTTTCTCTTTCCCCTCAAGCCACAAGCCTCTAGTTTCCTTACCTTTCATCTCCCCTCTCCCCTCCTCCTCTCCGTATCTCCCCTTACATTTTCCCCTCACTTCTCACCCCACGCCCAATTCCGCTGCTTCTCGTCTTCCCGTGCGCCCCTCTTCTCGTATCTCCCCTCTCCCCTCACCTTTTTCCCCTCACCTTTTTCCCCTCACTCCACTCCCCTCACCTTTTTCCCCTCATCCCTCACCTCTCTACCCTCGCCCTTCACCCCTATCTCCTCATCCCTCACCCCCTTTACTGATCACCCCTTTCCCATCACTACACATCCCTCCCCTCATATCCTCGTTTCCCCTTCACATCCCCTCTCTCCCCCTCTGACATCACTGCCATCCCCTCATCCATCACCTAAATTCCCCCCCTTCCCATCTGGTCACCACTCCTCTCTCACCCCACTCATTCCCCTCACTTCACTCCTCTCCCCTCACAGCACCTTTCTCCCCTCTCCCTCACCCCTTCTCCCCACACCAGTATTCCACCCTCACAACGCCCCTCTCCTGTCATAGCCCCACCCCTCTCTCCTACATCACCCTTTCCCCCCCTTTTGCCTTCTTTCTTCCCTCCCCTCTCGCCCCCTTCCCCTTTCTGACGAAGACGCAGAATCGGTACTTTAAAATTTCGCAGGACTAAAATTTCGCAAGACTCTGCTTTAAAATTTCGCAAGACTCTACTTTAAAATTTCGCAAGACTCTACTTTAAAATTTCGCAAGACTCTGCTTTAAAATTTCGCAAGACTCTACTTTAAAATTTCGCAAGACTCTGCTTTAAAATTTCGCAGGACTAAAGTTTCGCAAAGCTCTACTTTAAAATTTCGCAAGACTACTGTAAACTTTCGCAAGACTCTAAAATTTCGCAAGACTCTACTTTAAAATTTCGCAAGACTTTGAAATTTCGCAAGACACCTCCATGGATGACGTTAAGATTATGTTGCACTTCCGTCCTTAGTGTGGTTAGTCCTCATTCAGATTACGGTGTTCAGTTCTCTCTCTCTCTCTCTCTCTCTCTCTCTCTCTCTCTCTCTCTCTTACCTTCTCTTTTTCTTTGCCTTCTGCTCTTTTTCTCTTTTTTTGCAAAGCCTTTGGATCCTTCTTTTGACGTTAAAAAAATATTCTTTTCTCTCACCTTTTTCCAACAATTTCCCTCGCTTCCGCTCTTCCCCCCCCCCCTCGCTCTCTCTCTCCTCTTTCTTTCCTTCCCACAATTCCTCTGAATTTTTTCCTTTTCCATTCGCGCTTATTCTCTCTCTCTCTCTCTCTCTCTCTCTCTCTCTCTCTCTCTCTCTCTCTCTCTCTCTCTCTCTCTCTCTCGTTTTTGATGCATTTCTCATATCAGATAAAGCTGCTACTACTACTACTACTACTAACTACTACTACTACTACTACTACTACTACTACTACTACTACTACTACTACTACTACTAACTACTACTACCACTACTACTACTACCACCACTAAAATATTCAGCTTAGGAGCGTGGAAAGGATGGCTACAGTTTTCAATAACATCTTCACTATTAAGATCTCTTCCAAATTTTCCTTTCCTTACCTTTCATGTTTTATTTTCTAGCCTTTTTTTTTTTTTTTTTTTTTTTTTCAGCCTCTTCCTCTCTTCTTTCCCCCACCTATCGAGAGAGAGAGAGAGAGAGAGAGAGAGAGAGAGGGGGGGGTTACAATTCCAAGTATGCCAGCTTCCTCCCCCCCTGATCCTCCCCTACATCCCCCTAGAGTAATTACTTCACCCTGCACACAGCGATTAAGACCCCTTCTCTCTCTCCCTTTTCCTCCCTCTTTCCTCCGTTTGCCTCCTCTTTCCCCTTTTTCTTCCCTCTTTCCTCCGTTTTCCTCCTCTTTCCTCTTTTATCTCCCCTTTTCTTTCTTTTTTCCTCCCCTTTCTCTCCACAGCGATTAACACCCTCTCAGCCACTCTCCCTTTTCATCCCTCCTTCCTTTGTTTTCCCTCCACCTTCTCTCCTCCTTTCCCTCCCTCTTTCCTTCATTTTTCCTCCTCTTTTCCTTCCCTCTTTCCTTCGTTTTTCTTCCCCTTTCTCCCCTCTTTTTCCTACCTCTTACCTTCGTATTCCTCCTCTTCCCTCCCTTATTTCTTTCGTCCATTTTCTCCTCTTACCTCTTGTTTTCTTTTCATTAATTCTTTTTCCTAACCCCACACACCTCTATCTCTTTCCTCCTTTTCCCTCCTTTTCTTTTCTCTCTGTTTTTCTTCCTTTTCCTTCATTTTTTTTTTCACGCCGATTTTCTCCTCTTTCCTTCCTCTTTTTTTTTTACTTTTTTTTTTACGGTTTTTGAGTTTCCTGGTCATGGGTGGGAAAGTGACATCAGTATTTACACTCAGGCTTCTGTGGCTGACTCAGGTGAAGAAAATCGTCTGGAGGTAGCTGGAAGAGGATACTAGAGTTGTCCCAGTCATGAGAGGGGTGGCAGCCTCCTTTCTTCAAGAGCCTTCCTGTTTTTCTGTCCTTGTCTTTAACTGATAGAATTTTTTTTTTTTTTTTTTAGTTATAATCTTCCCTGTTCCAAACAGCCACGAAAGGACCCCGTAAATCTGTTGCTGTTTACTTTCCTTTGTACTCCTTTGTATTCATTTGTACCTCTTCACCACACTGCGTAGAAAACCTTAGACACAGTAAGAATCCAGACTTTCGTGGAACATACTGCTTTGATTACTAGATTCTTAATTCTAACTCTTGCATTGATTGAGGTTAAAATTCTCTTTCTGTTAAGCAGTTACCTAAGCCTGTTTCATTTACCTGGCAGTACTCCACTAATTACAGGTATCAGCGGTGATGTCGCACGCTTTACTATACTATATGGGGAGGGGAGGGGAGGAGAGGAGAGGAGGGAGGGGAGAGGAGAGGAGAGGAGAGGAGAGGAAAAGAGAGGAGAGGGGAGGACGGGAAAGGGAGGAGAGGAAAGAAGACCAGAGGAGAGGGGGAGTGAGTAGAGGAGAGGAAAGGAGAGGGAAAGAGAGGAGAGAAGAGGAGAGGGAAGGAGAGGAGAAGGGAGGAGAGGGAAGGAGAGGAGAGGAAAGAAGACGAGAGGAGAGGGGGAGAGAGGAGAGGAGAGGAGAGGAGAGGGAAGGAGAGGAGAGGAGAGGAAAAAATGTGCTTAGGAGATGAATACGGGAACAGGGGAAAGGATGAGAGAGACAGACTGTGGAATATGAGAAATGGAATGAATAAAAAAAGATGATGAAGGGGAAGGATAGGAGAGGAGGAGAAAGAGGAGGAAGTGAGACAGACCACCACAGTGAGTTATCTGATGACCCCTGACGTGTGTGTGTGTGTGTGTGTGTGTGTGTGTGTGGCCTTAACCTTAGACTTCCGATGGCCATAGTCTTGTGGTCATGGTGGGCTCCTTGACTTTCCCCCTGACATTTTATTTCTGTTTCTCTCTCTCTCTCTCTCTCTCTCTCTCTCTCTCTCTCTCTCTCTCTCTCTCTCTCTCTCTCTCTCTCTCTCTCTCTCTCTCCCTCCATACCTCCCTTCTCTCCCCTCTGCTCCTCCCCTCTCCCCACTCCCTCAGGGGATAGACTTCTTTGCGGTAATGAGAACTGAAGGAAATAATCTGAGAGAGAGAGAGAGAGAGAGAGAGAGAGAGAGAGAGAGAGAGAGAGAGAGAGTTGAAAGGGAGAAAGTTCTTACAGCAACGATTGGGAAAGCTTGCTACTCTCTCTCTCTCTCTCTCTCTCTCTCTCTCTCTCTCTCTCCTTCCCTCCCTCCCTCAGTCTCTCCTTGCCTCCCTCCATCTCTCCTTGCCTCTCTCCCTCTCTCCCTTTTCCCCTCCATTTCCCCCCTCTTGCTTTGTGAGTCACTCCCCTCAGGTAAAGGGAGGGGAGCCTTCCAAGAAACTGAGAGAGAGAGAGAGAGAGAGAGAGAGAGAGAGAGAGAGAGAGAGAGAGAGAGAGAGTATATAACACAAATTCTAGTAAAGTCAAATAAAGATTCCGTATCTGCCTCTTTGACTAAGTTTCAACACGTAAGCCTTCTGTGTGTGTGTGTGTGTGTGTGTGTGTGTGTGTGTGTGTGTGTGTGTGTGTGTGTGTGTGTGTGTGTGTGTGTGTGTGTGAGAGAGAGAGAGAGAGAGAGAGAGAGAGAGAGGAAAACAGAATCGTGATTACTGCAAACCTTCAATTAATTTGCTAATTAAATCCAAATATGATTAATTAATTGTCAGGTTTCCCTCAATTCCATCTTCTGTGTGTGTGTGTGTGTGTGTGTGTGTGTGTGTGTGTGTGTGTGTGTGTGTGTGTGTGTGTTGATTATCCAGTTAGTTCAGCTCTCTGTCTCTCAGTTTGTCTATCGATTGACTTTTTATCTGTCTGTCTATCTCTCCCTTTCTATCTACGTACTTATGTCTCTCTCTCTCCATATAGATAGATAATAGACAGACAGATAAACAGATATAGATATATAGATAGATAGATAGACAGATAGAGGAATATAAATAGATTACCCTCTCAATTCGCATCTGTCTCTATGGTCCTGTCTATCTATCTATCTATCAATTTTAACAAGTCTATCTATTTCGTTATACTGATTCTTTTTTTTCCATAAGTACATTGTGGCGACAGGATTATTGGATGTAGGGTATGTAAAGAGAGAGAGAGAGAGAGAGAGAGAGAGAGAGAGAGAGAGAGAGGAGGAGGAAGGAGGGAAACCAGATCAGAGGACAGGAAGACGGGAGGGAAATTAGCCACCCCCCCCCTCTGTCTCTCTCTCTCTCTCTCTCTCTCTCTCTCTCTCTCTCTCTCTCTCGTGTTCTCTTCCCAGCTTCCTTCCCTCTTCTCTCCCCTCCTTAGGTCCTGACTCAGGTGTGCCTCAGGCGAGAGAGAGAGAGAGAGAGAGAGAGAGAGAGAGAGATGGGAGAGGGATGTGGAAGAGGTAGAATCCAAGGAGGAGGAGAAGAAGGGACGAGAAGAGGATGAAGGAATAAGGAAGGGAGGCGGTAAGGAGAGGGAGGGGGTGACCAAGGCAAAGGAAAGTATAGGTAGGGGGCGAATAGGTTGTGGAGGGGAGAGGGGAGAGAGGGGAACCCACTCTGTAAACAGGAGAGGGGAGATGAGGGGGGGGGAAGGGATGGTAAGTGGAAGAGGGGGGAGGTGACATCGGGGATGAATAGAGAAGGTGAAATGGGAGAGAGGAGGTGATAGAGGGAGTGGGGGGGCATAGGAGGAGAGGAAAAAGGCGGAAGAGATGGGGAGCAGGGAGCAGAATATGATGTGGGGGAGTATATGAGGAAAAGGTAGAGGAAAGGAAGGGAGGAGATGGGAAGGAAAGAAAGGAGAGGGGAGAGAGGAGAGGAGCAAGAGGGGGTGGGGGTGATAGCACATGCAGGAAAGGGGGAGAAGAGGAAGGAACCGGAGAGAAGTTGAAAATAGTAAAAAGAAGACTGGAGGAAGGGGACTATGGAGGGGTTTGTGGGGGGGGGACGGGGGTGTAGGGGTGTGGAGGGATGTGGTGGGGGGAGGGGATGTAGGGGGTGTAGGGGGAGGGGGTTTTGGAGGGGGGGTGTATGGAGGGTTTGACTACTAGAGGAAATAACGTTTTGATTTCGATTAGCCCGGTCGCTCCCCTCCAAGAATCGAATTAAGGGACAGGCAGGAAGTTGAGGGGGAGGGGTGGAGGGGAGAGAAGAGGAAGGGAAGGGAAGAGGAAGGGTGGGGAGGGAGAGAAGGGGAAGTGAAGGGAAGAGGAAGGGTGGGAAGGGAGAGAAGGGGAAGCGAAGGGAAGAGGAAGGGTGGGGAGGGAGAGAAGAGGAAGTGAAGGGCTGAGGAAAGGTGGGGAGGGAGTGGAGGGGAAGTGAAGAGCAGAGGGGAGAACGGGAAGGGAGGAGTCGAGAAGAAAGAGTAGGAAAGGGAAGGAAGAGAAGAGAAGGGAAAGGGGAATAGAAAAAGAAAGGAAGAGAAGAGAGGAAGAAGAGAGGAGGGAATGAACAGAGAGGAATATGAGAAAGTAAAAGTGAGAGAAAGGAAGAGTATGAGAAAGGAAAGTGAGAGAAAAGAGAGAGAAAGGAAATTGAGAGAAATGTAAGAGGGTAAAAGTTAGTCATCAAAGGGAGGTGGATAGCTAGTTAGAAAGAGGGGGAGTAGAAATGAGTTAAAGCAAAAAAAGAAAGAAAAACAGGAGGAAGCAGAGATAGAATAGAAGAGGAGAGGAAAGAAGAGGGAGAAGAGAAAGACGATTAATTGGGTACATAAATCCTCGCAATGTTGTCTTTTTTTTTTTTTTATTACATCTAACGCCAGACGATTTTATTCAGCTGAGAGTGAGTCTTGGGAGCCTGAGAGTGTTAATCCTGTCTCCATTAAATCCCATGGGCTGGGAATTTCTAGAGCTATTTTTATCTGTCAGGATCTCTCTCTCTCTCTCTCTCTCTCTCTCTCTCTCTCTCTCTCTCTCTCTCTCTCTCTTTTTAATAGCCGAGAGTGCGTCATTGGTGTGTTAAAGAGGAGAGCATTATCGAGGTGAAAGAGAGAGAGAGAGAGAGAGAGAGAGAGAGAGAGAATAGGAGGAAACATGTGAGAGGAGGAGAAGAGGAAAGTTGTAAAAAAAAAAGATGGAGTAGTGAATTGAATTTCAAGGAAGGATATGGAGTTTGGGGGAGGAGCTAATAGGGGAGAGAGAGAGAGAGAGAGAGAGAGAGAGAATTACCCGATTTATCTAAACCCTGCACATCTTTATCAACTAACTCACCGGTTCTTCATAAAAAAATAAAAATAATAATAATAAGAATAATAATAAAAATAAGAACAAGAATGAATAAATAAATAAGAAAATAAACTGGTTGAATTGTTAGCTGTACATTTCCATCAAAAACAATATCATTATTATCTTTATTTTATTTGTACATTGTGAAACACTAGACGAAATGCTTTGAAATATTCTCCTATAACTTTTCATGTATGTGTGTGCTCAGGGAGGGATGCTACGGAGAGGATGCAAAGTCTATTATTTTTCCTTCTAAATAATGATGCTAGTCACGAAGAAGTGGTGCGAAGAGGGTGTAAAGCGTATTATTTTTTCTTCCATTGACCTACCTGAAGTGAGCTGCCCAAGGAGGAAAATCTGGGCCAAGTTAAGGTGAACAGAGTATAGTAACCACGTGTGAAATGAGTGAGAGACTTAACGCCTTACCTACATACCGCCAAAATTTGCATCATAGAAAAAAATAGTACATCAATTTTCTCTCATTAGTCAAAAACCATAAATTTTGGGTGATTGTCATGTCATTTCAGTGATTGATGATTGACGGGGAATTAATGTTGATGTGTGGAGCTATCTAGTAAATCATTTCACTGATAACTGCCTTCAAAAAATAATATTCTTCTTCCAGCCATGCGTAGGTCTTCATTTAGCTTGGTTGTGTGTGAATGTATTGTTATTATTATTATTATTATTATTATTATTATTATTATTATTATTATTGTTTTAGGTATATCGTACATGTGTGTCTGTACTGTATCCACCTGTGTCATATATATACAGGTGTACAGTATGTGTGGGTTCCCTGTATACAACCATGTGCACCCTATATCCGTGTGCACCATATATCAGTCTGTGTGCTATATCCATGTGCGTCCTGTATCCGTGTGCGTTCTATCTCGGGCTATTTCTTACGTCTGTGTGCGTTCTTGTGGTGTGTGTAAGTGGGGTTCCAGAGGGGGTGATGTCCCCTCGTATGTCTCGCTTTGTTGTCTAAATGAAGCCTCTTTTCACCTCTAGTGCAAGAGATGAGGGAGGGGGAGAGGGGAGGTGGGGAGGGGAGGAGAGAAAGAGGGAAGAGGGAGGAGTGTGTGAAAGAGGGAAGAGAGAGATTGGTACTGGAAGGGAAAACGGAGAAGGGGAGAAAGAGGGGAGAGGGAGAAGGATAAGGGAGGGGAAAAAGAGGGAAGAGGAGAGGGAAGGAAAAAGAGGGAAGAGGGAGAAGGTGAGGATAGGGAGAAAGTAAGAAGAGGGGGGAAAGGTAAGGGAGGGGAGAAAGAGGGAAGAGGAAAGAAAATGAGTGGGGAGAAAAAGAGAAGAGGGAGAAGGGGGGAGAGAGAGGGGTGGGAAGAGAGATTAAAGAAGGGGAGGGAAAAGGATGAGGAGGTAAAGAAAGAGGATAGAAGAAAGTATGGAGAGGGAAGCGGGGAGAAGGAGGGAAAAGGTGAAGGACGGTATGAGGAAGTAGAAGTATGGAAGCGATAATATAGTTCTTGTCATATTTCAGTGTTTTCCTTATTCTCTGTTCCTAGATCTCACTCCTTCCATTCCTAACATTTCTAACTAGCTAACACCACTGAAGAAATCCCTTGTGTTTGGTATTACTAGACGATTTTTTGGCTAAAGTGAGAGAAATACTAGAAGACAGGGTTGAAAATTGTCGTAAAGAGAGAGAGAGAGAGAGAGAGAGAGAGAGAGAGAGAGAGAGAGAGAGAGAGAGAGAGAGACAGACAGACAGACAGACAGACAGACAGAAACCTCCCTCAGTCCCAGAGAGAGAGAGAGAGAGAGAGAGAGAGAGAGAGAGAGAGAGATCCCCCCACTCTCGTAAAACTAGTGTATATATTCAAATTACGAGTAGTTAAAATGCTGGTGAGAGGGGTGGGGTGGGGTGGGGGGAGAGGGGGAGGGGAAAGAGGGGGGGAGGGGGACACAAACACAGTACTGCGGCCCAAGACGATTACAAGCCTACCCACCCCGCATCTTAAGCAGGAAGAGGAGAGGGGAAGGGGGAGGGGAAAGTGTGGGGGGAAAGGGGAAGGGGAACGGAGGGGAGAGACAGTAAGGGGAGTGGGAAAGGGGAGGGAAGGGGCGAGAGTATGGGGGAGAAGGAAGGGGGAGGGGAGGGGAGAGAGTAAAGGGGAGAAGGTAGGGGGAAGGGGAGGAGAGAGAGAGCATGGGGGAGAGGGAAGGGGGAGGGAAGGGGAGAGAGTATGGGGAGAGGGGCAGGGGAAGGAAAAATAGCGAATTTAACTTGTGAAATACGGGTGGGGGAAGAGGAGCTGGGGGAGTGAGTTAAGAGAGGGGAGAGAGTGTAGTGGGGTGGGGAGAGGGAGAAAGAAATAGAGAAATAGGGAGGAGGGGAGGGGGAGGGGAAAGAAAGGGGATAGGGAGAGAGTAAAACAGCAGGGGAGGAGGGAGGGGGAAAAGAAAGGGTGAGGGAGTAAAAGAGGAAAGTGGAGCAGGAAAGCAGGATAAAGCTGGGAGGAAGAGGAGGAAGGAGCAAGTAGAAGAAGGGATGGAAGAAGAGGAAGAACAGGAGACGAGAAGGAAACAGAAGGAAGAGAGAGGGAGGGATAGAGGCAGAGGGAGAGGGAGAGGGAGGGTAAGAGGGAGAGAAGCAAAAAAAGGGAGTGGAAAAATGAGATGGAGAGAAGAAAGAGGGGGATAAAGGAAGAGGGAGGAGAAGAAGGGGAAGGGAATGAGGGAAGGGAGCTAAGAGGGAGAGGGGGGAAAGAAGGAAAAGAAACAAGAAGAGGGGAGAAAAGAAGGTATGGGAGAAGAGAGATGAGGAGAGGAATAGGATGTGGGAAGCGAAAAAGAGAAGAGACAGGAAGAAGAGGGGGAGGGAGAAGAGGGAGAGGAGAAAGAGAGTAGGGAGAGAGGAGAAAAGAGACGAGTGGAGGAACAGGTCGTGGGAAAGGATAGAAAGAAGAGACAAGAAGAAGAGGGGAGAGAGAAAGAGAGCAAGGAGAGAGGAGAGGGGGACTGGAAGAAGAGGCAGAGAGACAAGGAATAGTGTACGTAAGATTCCGGAATAATTAGGCGTGGAATGAAACTCAAGGTATACATGGCAGAATCTCGTAACTTGAGAATGGCTACTACTCCAATTTGCCGGAGGATGAGCTCGCTTGTCTTGGTTGAGGTCGAGGGTTAGGGGCACCGAGGGGGAAGTAGTTTGTTAGCCTAGAGTTAGATTAGGTTAGGTTAGGTAATAATAGATGTGGTTTAGCTAATTAAGTGTAGGTAAGGCCAGGTGTGTGTAATTATATAGTGTCTTCAGGTGTGGTTTGGTTACGTTACAGTAGGTGTGGTTTTCATCAGGATCAAAGAACTATACTGACTTGACATATACAGAATAAATCGGTAAAGAAACGGCGTCAAGGAGCCTACTAATGCCACGACGATGCGGAGGACAGTATCAGTTGGTGCCCAAAGGAGGATGGAATTAGTCGACTCCCGGCCAGGTTGGGAAGAGGAAAAATTAGGGGAGAATAACATGGAAACTACGGACCAATTAATACAAGACCAGAACTATGTCAATGCGGGGGACATGGCGGTGTGTGTGTGTGTGTGTGTGTGTGTGTGTGTGTGTGTGTGTGGTGTCCATTATATCATCAACACTCTCTCTCTCTCTCTCTCTCTCTCTCTCTCTCTCTCTCTCGGCCTCCATCTCCCCTATTATGCCTTGCCGGAGATCAGCTGTGCATATTTAACGCAGTCTCCCCTCACCTTGCTTCCCCTCACTCTCACTCTCCTTCCCCTCGCCAATTCTCCCCTCTTTCCCCATCTCTTCTTCTGTACTATCCATCTGTCACGAATCAATTCGCGACATTTCCTTTTTGTGAGAAGCCACGAACTATTAGTGGAAAACTCACTGTGTATCGCTCAGTTAACCGTTTCTCTCTCCATTTCGGAGTAACTTTTCAAAACATTCGTCACTTTCAAAAGTGACCGATTTAATGCACGCCACTAAGTGCGCTACTGAGCGATACAATTGTTTTTTATCGTTCGCCTCTGCTTGCATAAACCGTTAGCCACGCCTTCTTCCGGTGGCTCGTGCTTCCTGCCCATACAGTGCATTTGAATTCAGTCTTGTGTTTGCTGTGACGGAGAAAGGGTCTGTGCTCAGAAGTGGAGAGGTCAGCTAGCACCCCAAGCTCCATTAGTACAGTTAATCCAGTCCTCCCACCTTAGTGGTGATACATAGCATTCATCGACTGGTATTTCTTTTGTGTATTTTGTAGTTTTAAGAGCTTAGTTAAGGTGTTTTTCCTAGGCGTAAGTATTTAGCTTCTGAGTGAGCGAGTGCGTCTCATTGATTTGATTTGAAATGTAATGTTGAATTTATTTTTGTGATTAATAAATTTAACAGTTCTATTTCTTGAGCTTAATGTAGAGTAAAAATCTTGTTTCATTTCTCCATAATTAAGCTTATTTCCCATATAGCTCCTAGCTTGCATAAACGTTTTACTATTCATAACTGGTACTTAGACCAGTCTTGTATTAACTTAAAATCCGTTGTGCCAGGAGTTAATGCATCAGCAAGAACCTGATGTTATTATTATTAGTATTAGTTATTTATTGTAAGGTTAGATGTAACTTTCTCCAGAGGCTAACAGTACAGTAATTCAGCAATTGTGAGTAATTAGTCTCTGCTGTGTACTGTTGAGAAAGTTTATAAATTCTCGTTCTCAGAGAATCGTGCTAAGCCAACGTAAAGTAATCGTTGCTTGATGTAGCAAGACAACCATTGTCTCTGCTCTTCAATATTATTGAATATTATTATCAATTTAAATAATATTTAACCATTTATTCCAAAATTACCCTGATATTATAAAAACCCCGTGACAATTGGCGACCTCGCCAGGATATTAACTCCTAGCTCTAAAGCTATTCACGAGATAGTGCTCACTCATTCATATTTAGGTATTTATTAAAGTTTATAGGCACAAGTTTACTGGTGTTTACCGTTAATTTAGCAAGTGAATTTTTGCTTTATTAATCAATAGAGTACTTAACTCTAGTTTATTCTTGGTAACGCCACACGATTTTATTCGCTTCTGGGAAGTCAGCGTACCCATTGTGTTTATTATTGAGTCTTCCCAGTCATTTACATTTTTGATTTATTATTTGCCAGTTAACTGGATAAGACTGGTCACCACTAGCTTGTGTCTGTACTCTTTACGTGTGTTTATTAGTATTCGTCGCTAAGCAGTCAGTACTCAATTTCGGTTTGCTTAATAAATTAGCGCCATGGCTACCGCTGTATTTGTACAGGAAGCCAAAGATATGGGTCTCACAGACCCAGAGAAAATACAGAGTTACGTTCTCTCACGGTTCAATTACGAGCAAGAACGTGAGAAAGATGCTCGCGAAGAGCGTAGGATTCAGCGCGAATACGAACGAGAACAGCGTGAGGAACGTGAAAGAGAGCGTGCATATGAACAAGAGCAGCGTGAGAAAGAGCGCGAATACGAGCGAGAACAGCGTGAACACGAGCAGAAACAACGCGAGCTCGAGTTAGAAAAAGAGCGAGAACAGCGCGAATACGAGCGTGAACAACGAGACAAAGAACGAGAACATGAACTTGAAGTGCTGAAGCTCAAGCGAGATTCCTTGGCTTCAGACACGTCTGGTGCAGTTGGTCCAAGCTCCACGAGCGTTCTTCCTGCACATGTCCTGGCGACCCCACGCATCAAGCTTCCTTCATACAAGGAAAGCGAGCGAATCGAGCCGTACATAGCTCGTTTTGAGGACATGGCAGACATGTATCAACTGGATGAGGCAGCTAAGCGGATCCAATTCCTTAGTTTATTTGAGGGCCCCGCCCTCGATATTCTCCACAGAATTCGTGGAGACAATCTCACATATGAGATGATGAAAGCTGCACTCATTAAGGCGTATGGTCTCACAGTAGACGACGCCAAAGTTCAGTTCATGCGAGCTCGTCTCCAAGACAAGGAGACAGCTGTTCAGTTCCTTGATCGTCTCACAGCTTACTTAAATGAGTGGATGGAGAAAGATGAAACTCCTTCCACGCGTGAGGGGATAATTGACCTTATGCTGCGTACACAGCTAGAGAGGTCGTGGCCTGCTGAGCTCATAGCACAGCTTAAGATCTGCCAGGTGAAAGATGCCAGCCAAATGGCAGAGAAGGCTGACGCATTCTTTACTGCATACGGGTATCAAGCTCGTAAGCAAAACACCTGGAGCAGAAAAGATACTGCCAAGTCTGGGAAGCCGTCTCAGACTGAATCCCAGCACCAAGGCCATTCTCAGAATAATGGCCAAGGTCCAAAACCGCAGTGGAAGGACCAGGGGCAAAACACTCAGAAACCTGAGTGGAAGCGGTACAACAAGTACCCTAACCAGCAGCAGTATCAGCCACGCAACCGACCGTCGGGACAAACTTTTTCACCAGCTCAAAAGAGGCAGGAAGCGAATGCAGCCTTCATTCCTCAGCAGCAGCCTGGTGGTCACGTCCCTACTAGTGTGGGTACTTCCCCACAGTTCACTAGTCCCACAGTGACAGTGAACCCCCCTCCACAGATGGCCAATGTTCCATCTTATAATTCTCAAGGCACAATGTTTGCCGCATCAATTCAGCAGCCTCATGAGTGGCTAGCTGCTTCCTCCACAGGCCCCACTACAGGTGACAGCACCTTCCTTGTTCAGCCAGGGTTTGTGGGAGACATTCCTGTGAAGGTCCTGAGAGACAATGGTTCCTCAGGTTGCTCTGTTAAGCAGAGTTTAGTTCGGCCTGAGCAGTATACAGGTCGACAGATCCATGCAAAGCTTATTGATGGATCAGTGAGATTGTTCCCTGAGGCATGTATCCAGGTGGCATCTCCATTTTATACTGGTACGACACCTGCAGTTGTCATGCCAGAGCCTCTATTTGACTTAATAGTAGGTAATATTCAAGGAGTCAAGGATAGTTGCTCCGATGACGCTACTCAGACTTCGGCTGCTGCGGTATCACGAGCCATGACTGAGGCTCCAGATTGTGTCACCCCAGTGATCATTGAATCGCCGCAAGATCTGATGTGTAGTCAACTTGTTGTGCAAGAACAACATTCTGACCCGACACTTGCTACCGTGCGGAACAAACAAAAGGGTCGAGTGATTAAGTATTCACGGGGAGGTCGAGCCAAGTTCCTTCGCAAACAAGGACGGCTCTACCGTGAGTCCACGAACACCCGAGGGCGAGGTTCGATTGCAGTTTGTCGTTCCCGCCAAGTACCGCCTAGCAGTGTTACAATGGGGTCATTGTTCAGTCTCAGGAGGTCACATGGGCAAAAGGAAGACCCAGGGCCGTATCCGAGCTGACTTTTTCTGGCCAGGGATGGGACGGGACATAGATAGTTTTGTCCATTCCTGCAGTGTGTGCCAAAGTATCGCCACTACTCAGGGACATGCCCTTCCTGTGCCATTTATAACCACACCTGTAATCTCTGAGTCAGTTGAGAGACAGGGTAGTGGTGAAGTGGGTGCAGACCTGACGTCTCGCCCATTGGCCCCACAGGACACATTATGTCCAGGGCCTTTACATACATATTATGTACCGTAGGTTAAGGGGGAAGTTGAGAGGCGACTTGAGGCTATGGAAGACCCAAGTTTGCATAAGGATTCTCAGCTTCCCAGTACTAATAGAAGTACTGTAGGTTAAGGGGGAAGTGAGAACTCCACAGAGGCGACTTGAGGCTATGGAAGACCCAAGTTTGCATAAGGATTCTCAGCTTCCCGGTACTAATAGAAGTACTGTAGGTTAAGGGGGAAGTGAGAACTCCACAGAGGCGACTTGAGGCTATGGAAGACCCAAGTTTGCACAAGGATTCTCAGCTTCCCGATACTAATATAAGTATTGTAGGTTAAGGGGGAAGTTCGAGAGAGAACTCCGCAGAGGCGACTTGAGGCTATGGAAGACCCAAGTTTGCACAAGGATTCTCAGCTTCCCAGTACTAATATAAGTATTGTACTGTAGGTTAAGGGGGAAGTTCGAGAGAGAACTCCGCAGTGGCGACTTGAGGCTATGGAAGACCCAAGTTTGCATAAGGATTCTCAGCTTCCCGGTACTAATAGAAGTACTGTAGGTTAAGGGGGAAGTTCGAGAGAGAACTCCGCAGTGGCGACTTGAGGCTATGGAAGACCCAAGTTTGCATAAGGATTCTCAGCTTCCCGGTACTAATAGAAGTACTGTAGGTTAAGGGGGAAGTTCGAGAGAGAACTCCGCAGTGGCGACTTGAGGCTATGGAAGACCCAAGTTTGCACAAGGATTCTCAGCTTCCCGGTACTAATATAAGTATTGTACTGTAGGTTAAGGGGGAAGTGAGAATTCCGCAGAGGTGACTTGAGGCTATGGAAGACCCAAGTTTGCAAGGATTCTCAGCTCTCCGATACTAATATAAGTATTGTAGGTTAAAGCACAGGTTGAGGACCCGTGTGCAGTTCGAGGCTATGGAAGACCCGAGTTTGCACAGGGATTCTCAACTTGCCGACCATAATCGTGTGCTAAAATTAATGGCGACCTCGAGTGTACTTTTCATAGCATGTACTGACTGCTAGCCAGAGAGAGTAATTGTAACATAATAAGAATTTTGTCTCATTGACACTTTTGATGCTCCACCTTAATTGGTTTTGCAGGTTCAGCAATGGGTGTAGCAGTTTTGCTGTGCGGACCAGCTGATCGTCTGCCGCACGCTGCCGCCTCTTCTCTTCTGCCTTCGTCGTCGCCATAATATTTACTGTCATTTTACACGTGGTACAGTTACACTACAACTGTCACACCTACACCGTGTATTACATACACCACACTACACAACAATTAGTTGTCAGTGTAAATGTAGCGACTTTTCGCTCAGTTTGACCTGAGTACAGGATTTTCACCGTCGTCACGGAGTTTTTCCCTCAAGCTTGCTTCTATTAACGTAAATACGAGGTTTTTTCGCTCACTGACGACTGCGACTTTCTCCTGTAGCAGGATAGCACACACACCACAGTGTGAATCTTGTGTGACTGAGTTAGGATTTATATATATGTATATTGAAATCTTTCTTCTGAAGGAAGAAAGATTTAATTTTCATGGGGCGTAATGTCACGAATCAATTCGCGACATTTCCTTTTTGTGAGAAGCCACGAACTATTAGTGGAAAACTCACTGTGTATCGCTCAGTTAACCGTTTCTCTCTCCATTTCGGAGTAACTTTTCAAAACATTCGTCACTTTCAAAAGTGACCGATTTAATGCACGCCACTAAGTGCGCTACTGAGCGATACAATTGTTTTTTATCGTTCGCCTCTGCTTGCATAAACCGTTAGCCACGCCTTCTTCCGGTGGCTCGTGCTTCCTGCCCATACAGTGCATTTGAATTCAGTCTTGTGTTTGCTGTGACGGAGAAAGGGTCTGTGCTCAGAAGTGGAGAGGTCAGCTAGCACCCCAAGCTCCATTAGTACAGTTAATCCAGTCCTCCCACCTTAGTGGTGATACATAGCATTCATCGACTGGTATTTCTTTTGTGTATTTTGTAGTTTTAAGAGCTTAGTTAAGGTGTTTTTCCTAGGCGTAAGTATTTAGCTTCTGAGTGAGCGAGTGCGTCTCATTGATTTGATTTGAAATGTAATGTTGAATTTATTTTTGTGATTAATAAATTTAACAGTTCTATTTCTTGAGCTTAATGTAGAGTAAAAATCTTGTTTCATTTCTCCATAATTAAGCTTATTTCCCATATAGCTCCTAGCTTGCATAAACGTTTTACTATTCATAACTGGTACTTAGACCAGTCTTGTATTAACTTAAAATCCGTTGTGCCAGGAGTTAATGCATCAGCAAGAACCTGATGTTATTATTATTAGTATTAGTTATTTATTGTCAGGGGTGATGTAACTTTCTCCAGAGGCTAACAGTACAGTAATTCAGCAATTGTGAGTAATTAGTCTCTGCTGTGTACTGTTGAGAAAGTTTATAA
Source organism: Coenobita brevimanus (assembly GCF_032717465.1). Taxonomy (NCBI): domain Eukaryota; kingdom Metazoa; phylum Arthropoda; class Malacostraca; order Decapoda; family Coenobitidae; genus Coenobita; species Coenobita brevimanus. The sequence continues at coordinate 11,104,386 of NC_137044.1, forward strand.
ATTCTCGTTCTCAGAGAATCGTGCTAAGCCAACGTAAAGTAATCGTTGCTTGATGTAGCAAGACAACCATTGTCTCTGCTCTTCAATATTATTGAATATTATTATCAATTTAAATAATATTTAACCATTTATTCCAAAATTACCCTGATATTATAAAAACCCCGTGACACCATCTCTCTCTCTCTCTCTCTCTCTCTCTCTCTCTCCTGAATATTGTATGGGCAGGGTCAGATCGCCACAATACCGGTTATTACACTAAGGCTTCATTCACCGACAAGACGAGAGAGAGAGAGAGAGAGAGCGAGAGGGGGGGGAGAGAGAGAGAGGTGATAGACGCAGGAGAAGGAATGCACTTTTGGTAGATGAGAGGGAATGAGGAGAGGAAAAGAACAAGAAGGAGGAAGAGGATCAGGAAGAGGAGGAGGAGGAGGAGGAGGAGGAGGAGGAGCAGGAAGAGGAGGAGGAGGAGGAGGAGCAGGAAGAGGAGGAGGAGGAGAAGGAGGAAGAGAACGTGAAGAAAAAGAAAAAGAAATGGGGATAAAAGGGGGGTTGTAATTTCCGTATTCATACCATAGAGGGGTCGTGAAAAATGCCGCTCCCTAAGCAATTGACAAGTGGCTATTCATTCTCCACCCTCATTAGAACAGCGAAGCGTGGATCCATAATGTATTATGTGGTGAGGACTTGAAAAATATGTAAGGGTTCATTTTTTGTGTTTTATTGTGAATTCCTAAAAATAACATGCTCCCTCCTCCCCCTTCTCTCTCTCTCTCTCTCTCTCTCTCTCTCTC
>NC_137044.1:11110176-11112676 GCF_032717465.1 Coenobita brevimanus
ATGCAGATCGTCACTTTGATTTGACCCAGGATTCCATGGGCTTGAATGATGTGTCGATGATTATGTGGCCCATTTCACGTATTTTTTTTTTAATGGCTTTATCCAGATCTTTCCTAATCTTTCGCCTTCATTAGTGTCATCCCTTTTTTCTGAATGTTTCGCCCTCTTTCCGGCTCTGTTAGTTTTATATTAATTTCTCGTCCTGTGTGAGAGATTTTTTTTTACTTAATAGCACTGTATATTTTTCTCATCCTTCTTTATTCGTTTTTATTTTTTTTTAATGGCTTGATATAAATTTTTCGTCCTCTTTCCGATTTTTTTTTTTTTTTTTTTTTTTTTTTGGCGGGGTGGAGCGACGAAACCTGGCGCGTGTTTGCCCAAGAGTTTTATTGTATTTTTGGTCATCATACGGGAGACATATTGCGCGTGCTGTTTGGATGGCGCTTTTTGACGGTCTTTTATCGCGTTTTCCTCGTCGTTTTTTCGTGTTTTTTGGCGGTTTTTTTTCCATATCTCCTATTTATTCTCTCTCCTTTTTATACGGTTTATCCTTTAATTGTTTTTCTCTCATTTTTCTTTATTTTGTTTCGTTTTTTTATCTTTGTGTGTTTTTTTTTTTTTTGGTCAGTTTGTCTTGTTTTTTTCAATTTTCGTTTTTCTTCGCATTTCGTCCTCTTTCTTATAGTCTTGACCTTCTTTCTTTTCTGTTTTCATATTTTCATAGTTTTCCTTTATTTTCTTTCTCCTTTTTTGTCTTATTTGGTCATCATTTTTCACTTCTGGTATCATCTTTCCCCCTTTTTCTCCCCCTCTTTTTTTTTTTTTTTTTGGTCTTTTGTCTGTTTGGATTGTGCTTTTGACTTTTAATTGTGTTTTCTCGCTCGTTTTTGCTGTTTTTTTTTTTTTTTCAATTTGTGGCCTTTTCTTCTGTGTTTTTCGTTATTTCATTTTCTTCCTCCCTAAATTCCTCTCCCCTTTCCTACCTATCTCCCCTCCCCCTTCTCTCCCCTGTTTTCCTCCTCCTCTTCCTTTCCTACACTTCTCTGTCCCTTACCTTACGTCTCGTCCTTCGTCTCCTTCCTCTTCTTAACCTCTCTCCCCTCCTTCCCTCCCGCCACTATCTCTCTCCTTCCCATTCTTTCTCTATCCATCTCCCATCTCCTTCCCGTCTCTACCCCTCTCCCTTCGCCTTCTTCCCATCCCAACTTCCCTACCTCCCTCCCATCACTCTCATCACTTCCCCTCTTCCTCCCAGCCCTCCTCTTCCTCCCCTCCTTCTTTATCCCACTCCTACCCCTCTCTCCCCCCATCCCATTCATCCCTACCCCAATCCCTCCCTCCTCTCCTCCTTCCCCAATTCATTTACGTTCATTTTTGTTCCCTTGGTCTCATTTCCCCAGACTCTCCCTCTTTCATCTCCTTCGTTACCTCATTTCCAGTCTCTATGTCCGTCTTTTTTCTCCTTATTCTGAGTTTTATCCTTTTCCCTTCCCTCCCTCCTTCCTTCTCACTTCTTTTCTTCTTTCCCTTCCTTCCTTCTCACTTCGTTTCTTCTTTCCCTTCCTTCCTTCTCACTTCTTTTCTTCTTTCCCTTCCTTCCTTCTCACTTCTTTTCATCGTTCCCTTCTTTCTTCCTCTTTTTTTTTTTCTTCTGAATTTTATTCTTCTCTTCTTCCCATCCTCCACTCCCATCTTCTCTCTCTCTCTCTCTCTCTCTCTCTCTCTCTCTCTCTCTCTCTCTCTCTCTCTCTCTATTTATTTATTCCAGTTATTTTGTGTTTTAATAATTTTCCATTTTCTCTTCCCACAAATCACTTTCTTTTTTTCTTAATTTTTTCTTCTTTCTCAATTTCCATCTGATCCTTAACTTTTATTTCCTGTGGTTTATTCCTTCCTCACCTAGATAACTTTTCATCCTTCACCCTTTCCTTTATTCACCCTTCTCCCTATTTTTTCCCTGTTCTCTCCCTTTCCCATGATTATTTGCTACGTATCCTGTGAGTAAGGAAAAGTATATGTTGTTTGGCTATCCTTGTCGTTAACAGAACCAAAAAACTTACTCATAGCCTACTCTTTAACAATAAATAAATAGATAAATAAAAATCGTCTTTGAAAGGATTAATTGGTCTGTGTGTTGATTTTACAGGTGTTGGCCAGGTGTAGTTAGAGCGGAGGGTATATTTGACTAGTAACCGTGGAGACTCATTCCTACCTCATGACTATGACTCATTGAAAATCATAACAGCCTCCCCCTCCTGTCTCCCCTCTTCTCTCCCCCCTCCTGTCTCCCCTCCCCTCTCCCCTCCCCGCCCCAACCCTTCCTATACTGCTATTATAGATTCATTATAGAGAGCTGCTTTGATCTCGCGTGGCTGGAGGTGGCAAGCGTCAGACTCCATGCCCTCCCTCCCTCTCTCTCTCTCTCTCTCTCTCTCTCTCTCTCTCAACCCTTTTCCTTCTCAGCCTCAACTCTCTCTCCCTTACCTAACTCTTCCTCCCT
>NC_137044.1:11117676-11135176 GCF_032717465.1 Coenobita brevimanus
AGACATCCGGAAGAAGAGGGTGGAAGGCGCCACTAAGGGGAAGAAAGAGAAGAAAAGGGAAGTGAAGGGGAAGGAGGCGGAGAAGAATAAGGAAGTGAAGGGGAAGGAGACGGGGAAGAGGAAGGAAGTGAAGGGGAAGGAGGCGGAGAAGAATAGGGAAGTGAAGGGGAAGGAGGCGGGGAAGAGTAAGGATGTGAAACCTCCCTCTCAGCCTGTCTTCCTCCCCATGCCCGCCCCGCCTCCTCCCCACTCCTCCCCCACCAACGTCTATTGGAATGGGATAGCTGTGGTGGCCCTGGGTCTGTGCAGTGGTTGTGCTATGACCTACAGTTCCTGCCTCCTCGGCTTCTTGGACTTTAAGTGAGCACCACCTTCAATTGAGCACCACCTTTAACGATCCCTACTTCATCCTCATCACCACCCTCACCACACTCATCACCACCCTCATCACCCCTGGTTAGTCACCCACAACCAGGGCTGTCCAACTACCACAGCGTCACCTCCAAACTGTAGCTGGTAAATCAGAGGGACTTCTTGTATAGTATGGGCAGCTGCACCGCCTCCGTCAGTGCCACCGCGTGAAGGCGCCCCTCTCCTTTCATAAGAACATTACACAAGAAGAGAGGATTACCGCAACTCCTACAAGAGTGACTGAACTACAAGAATAAGACAAGGATAGCCAACAACAAGGCTCCCCATCTTCTGCAGTGTCTTAGACTGACTCACCTGTTTACATATACAATCTTATTAATACAGTGCTCGTTAACGCTGACTAATTCCTGACGATTTTGTTCAGCAAGATGTGACTGTCGCACGGCATAATTATCAGCGTAAATCTTGCACCAGAATATAACTAAAAAATATATCTTACATGGGTAGGCTGTAGATGGCAAGGAGAGAAGGTTATTGTTATTTTGTCCTGTTACTTGTCTTTCTTTTCCTTTTCTACTTTTCTTCCTCATCTTCTTTCTCCATTGTCCCTCTTCTTTCTCTCTCCACTTCCCTCATATCAGTGTCTCTCCTAGTTGTTCCTCATCCAGTGTTCTCTTTCTTTTGATTGATCTTGCTGGAGTGTCTCGTGTGTGTGGATTATTATTATTATTATTATTATTTTTTTTTTTGAGGACATATGTTGGAGCATTTATAGACGATACGACGACGATGATGCGACGATATTCCCACGACGGAGTATAGAAGTAGATAGAGATATTTATAGATAGATTAATAGGTGGATGGATGAATGGATAGGTAAATAGACAGATAGATAGATAGATAGAGGGACTGGGCTCAGTTCCCTAGATGAAAACAAAAATTAAATATATGGGTGGAGAGAGAGAGAGAGAGAGAGAGAGAGGGGGGGGGGAAGAAGAGGCAGGGAGAGAGAGAGAGAGACGGGAGAAAAATTACCTCCAGCCCGCAGAGGGAGAGAAAAGACGGATAATGATAGGGTGTGAAATGGTAGTGCTAAGGGTGGATGAGAGAGAGAGAGAGAGAGAGAGAGAGAGATGGCAAGATAAGACATACGGATATACAAACATGGTACCTAAATTCAAACACACATACATTCATTCAGAGAGAGAGAGAGATGGCAGTAATGGCACGATAGGAGAAACAGACATACAAACATATATAGTACATAAATTCAAACATACATCATACATACATGCATTCATAGAGAGAGAGAGAGGAGCAGGGAAGGGAAGGTAGGGTTGAGGATTGAGAGGAAGGGGAGAAAGAGAGAAGGGGGAGAGAAAATTAGGAAAGGGAGAAAAACGCAAATAGAAGGGAGGAGAGGTAATGGAGAGGGAATAGGGAGGTAATAGGAGGGGTAAACAGAGGGAGGAAGGAGAATGGAGGAGAAAGAGGGAGGTAATGACGATAGGGAGAGAGAGGTAAATATAGGGAGAGCAGGTAATGGAGAGAGAAGGGAGAGATAATGGAGAGAGGGAGAGAATAAATATAGGAAAGAAAGGGTGCGAGAGAGAGAGAGAGAGAGAGAGAGAGAGAGAGAGAGAGAGAGAGAGAGAGAGTAATGGGAAGGAAAAGGTAATGGAGAGAAGAGGGAAAGGGCAATGGAGAGGAGAGAAAGGAGGCAATAGAGAGAGAGAAAAGAGGTAATGGAGAGGGAGGAAAGAGGCAATGGAGAGAGAGAGAGAGAGAGAGAGAGAGAAGAGGGAAGGGGCAATGGAGAGGAGAGAAAGGAGGCAATAGAGAGAGAGAGAAAAGAGGTAATGGAGAGGGAGGAAAGAGGCAATGGAGAGAGAGAGAGAGAGAGAGAGAGGTCCACACACAGGTAAGCGTCAAAGTTTGGTAAAAAGGAATTGAAATGGGTGGGGTTCTCAGGGTCCGAACGGCCATAGAAAAGACTTACCCAGACCTCACAGACCTTGCTTGCCGTGTCGTGGTCTGGGTGCACAGTTACTCAGGGTTACACAGACCGCACAGACCTGGCTTCCAGTCCTTGCATCGTGGTCTGGCCCTCAGCTCCCCTTTTTAATGTGTTTATGATCAATGTGTGTTAATTTTTCCTTTAATATTTGTTATTTTTCCGTTATTTTTTCCGTTATTTTTGTCCGTTATTCTTTTTCGTTAAATTCTTTCCTTATTTTTTTTCCGCGTATATTCTGTTATTTTTCCCGTTATTGTTTCCGTTTGTTTTTCCGTTAAATTTTTCCGTTATTTTTTTGGTTGATTTTTTTTCCATAGCGAATTTGTGGGGGTGATTTTGTAGTGTAGCAGGAGAAAGAAAAATTAGGAATGAGGGCAGTGGCAGCGGTGTTATGAGGGGTGTGGAGTGCGTAGTGGGGATGGCATGAGAGAGAGTGTGGATGGGGAGAGATGTGGAGTTAGGAAGGCTTTTGAGTGTGGAGGAGAGGATATTGAGGTTAGATGGTGTGGGTAAAATAAACGATGATGATGATGATGATGATGATGATGATGATTGATGATGATGATGATGGTGATGATGATGATGATGATGATGATGCATAAAAAAATATGCTGGAAAGTAAGAATGGGATAGAAGATTCCACACACTTCCTTCTCTCTCTCTCTCTCTCTCTCTCTCTTTCTCTCTCTCTCTCTCTCTCTAACTCACACAGAACAAACCTGACACACGAGGAGACTACAGAGCGTGGATGAGAGGGTGTTGGGTGTTTGTTTCTGTAATTGGAGGAGTTTGTGTGTGTGTGTGTTTGTGTATGTGTGTGTGTGTGTGTGTGTGTGTGTGTGTGTGTGTGTGTGTGTGTGTGTGTGTGTGAGAGAGAGAGAGAGAGAGAGAGAGAGAGAGGGAGAGAAACCAAAGGAAGAAAAGCCCTAACAAAAACTTCCACTCTTAAACGCAACTGTTCGACCATTTCCCATTCTGTTTTTCCTCCCCACCATCCTCCCCCTCCCCCTCCCACCCCCCTCCCCCTTCCCCCTCCCTCCAAACCCCCCCAAACCCCCCGTCGCAGCAGTGGGAGCCTAGGCATGTGTGTGGTGTTTTTATTTTTTTTTTTTCGGGGAGGGGGGGTTGGGAGGATTTTTTGGCATTTTTCTCCTTCTCCAGACGTAGAGGGAAGACAGGTGGGGTTAGGTAGGGGTAGGTGGGGTTGAGCTGGGTTTAGTAAAGGGAGATTTGGTTATGTTAGGTTGGGTTTGGGAGAGGGGAAGGGGGAGAAGTGAAGATTGGTGGATTAAGGTAGGCTAAGAGAGAGAGAGAGAGAGAGAGAGAGAGAGATCACTTCTGACCTATTTCCATATCCCTTCTCCATGGTTTATACACTCCTCTGTTTACTTCTCTTTCTCCTTCATTTATTTACTTTTTCATTCCCCTTCCCTATAGATTTCCTTCATTCTCGCTTCCTCTTACTCACTCACTCATTTCATTCAGCCATGAGTCGTTTAAATTTTCCCTCATTCACCTGCCCACTTACTCTACTTTTTTCACTACTCACTCACTCACTCACCCTCTGACTCACCTGCACACCCACCTTTACTCTCTCACTCGCTCACTTTCCCCACCCACCATCCATCTTTCACACACACACACACACACACACACACACACACACACACACACACACACACACACACACGTCCATTCACTTGCTTTCAGTCAGTCAGTCAGTCAGTCAGTCAGTCAGTCACTCACTCACTCACTCACTCACTCACGCACTCACTCACTCACTCACTCACCCACTCACTCACTCTCATTGCCTCTCTCCCGGTAACCTGCATGCCTGAGTGTGGGTGCCTGGGAGAGGGAAGTGAGAGAGAGATGGGTGTCCTTCTCTTGTAGGAGGAGGAGGAGGAGGAGGAGGAGGAGGAGGGGGAAAAGGAGGGAAAGGAGGAGAAAGAGGAAGAGGAGGAGGAGGAGGAGGAGGAGGAGGAGGGAGAAAAGGAGGGAAAGGAGGAGGAGGAGGGAGAAAAGGAGGGAAAGGAGGAGGAGGAGGGAGAAAAGGAGGGAAAGGAGGAGAAAGAGGAGGAGGAGGAGGAGGAGGAGGAGGAGAATAAAAGGAAGGAGAGGGAATGGAAGAAAAGAAGAAAAGGGAAGCAGAAGAGGAGAAGGAAAAATAAGGGAAATGAAGAAGAAAGAGAGAGAAAAGAAAAGGAGGAAAATACAACTGGAGGTGGAGGAAGAGCCAGAAGAGGAGGAAGAAGAGGAAGATGAGAAAAAGAATGCACTGGAGAGGAAGAAGAGGAAGAGGGCTTAGAGGAAGAGGAGGAGGCGATAGAATGAGAAGAGGAAAAAAACAGTGTAGGAAAAGGAGGAAGGAGGAAGAAAAATACAGAACAGAAAGAAGAGGAAAGAGAAAGAAAAAATGGTAGCACAAGGGAAGAGGAGAGAAGCCGGGGGGGGGGGATGTATAGGGAGAGATGAAAGAGGATAAGAAGGACGAGGAGGAAGAAAATGAAGAGAATGAGAACCAAGACAAAGGACACCTGTGATACCTGCACCCACTCCAACTGTATCCGCCACGCACCTCAGACACACCCCAGATACTCCACATGCACCTCAGACACACCCCAGACACGCCTGTTTGGTTACGGAAAATGTGATATTCATGAAACTCAAGTTATATCAGATTTCACCCCTCAAAATAGTACAGTGACTCAGTAAGTGACTCATTTAGGAACACATACAGCATTTAGCTGCCCATATGGGTTTGGCAATACGGAAAGCTGGAAGAGTAGGAGGAGAAAAAAAAGGAACAGGAGGAGAAAATACTATTGCCGTAATGATAGCAACAACGACAACAAACAAACAAACAAACAAAGCAATTCATCAGTCTTTACAATTTATTGTTGTTGTAACAACAGTAGTCACAAAACACTGCGTTAGCCATAACAATAAACATTACGCGACGGTGGCTACCAACAACAACAACATTGGAGCAAACTGGTCTCCGTCGTAACCAAAAAGAAAAAAAATGCTGTGTTGAGAGTACCAGTTATCAACAACAAAAGGAACTGAAAGTAACCATCATCATCATAATCATCAGCAGCAGCATCACTACTTCCTCCTCCTCCACCACCACCACCATCAGCACCACCACCACCACCACCACCACCAACAACAACAACAACAACAACAACAACAACCTAACACTGAAACATCCACCATCATCACCATCCTTAACAACATAAAAAAATAATAGCGTCACCACTGCCATCACTACCACCGCCAACAACAATAACAACCCCACAAGCATCAACAACAACTACAGCGACAACAACAACAACAACAACAACAAACGACAACAACAACAACAAGATAGGCTGCAATGCGGAAAAAAGCTGGCATTGCAAGCATCAGATGGTGCAAAATGGATGTTGGTGACCCCCATTCCTGACAGGGTGTGTGTGTGCGAGGGGAGAGGGGGAGGGAAGAGGGGAGAGAGGGAGAAGTGAGGAGAGAAAGGAAGGAGAGAGGGAGAGGGGAGAGGGGAGAGTTGTAAGGTAGAATGGGAGGAGAGAGGGGAGAAGCAAAAATGGAAGGTGAAGGGAGAGGAGAGAGAGGTAGGAGAGAGCGGGAGGAGAGAGGGGAGAGGCGAAGGGAGAAGAAATAGGGCGAGGAGAGAGGGAGGGGGTTGCGAGAGGTGTAGGGAGGGGGGGAGGGGAGTGGGGAAAGGGGGAGTGGGGAGGGAAAAGGGGAGATAATGTGAGAAATGTAGAAGGGAAGGGGGAGGAAGGAAGGGAAATACTGTGAGAGAACGGTGAGGGGTAATGATATGAAGGGAAAAGATGGGATGGTGTTGTGGGGGGGAGAGGAGGAGGAGGGAAGGCGGTGTGAGGGAGGAAAGAAAGGTGAAGGTATGCTGTAGCGAGGGGAGGATGCTAAAGGGCAAGAAAGAAGGAAGCTACATAAGAACATAGGAAAATGAGAGATAAACTGCAGTGGTCAAGTTTCTCCACGTTAGGCAGCTCCAACAATAGTGAATATGTTTTACTGTGGTGTGCATTTCTATCTATCTGTCTATCTGTCTGTCTATCTATCTATTTATCTGTCTGTCTGTTTGTCTATAGCCAGACGCCTTAATCTCGTTAGGAGTGGCCACAAAGAAATCGCCTCCATGTCGCCCTGTCCCCTGCCATTTCGCTGCCCTGCCCCCAACTTACACCCTCCTCTCTCCTATACCTCTACACCATCCCTCCATCCCATCCTCGGTCTTCCTCTTCCTCTTCCCCCTTCACCTCACTCACATAAACTCCTAGTTAGTCTCTCGCTCTACATTAGCTGTATACTGATCAGCGTCCTTACGATAAACAATGAAACAGTGAGCAATGATTTCTGAAACACTGTGATGTAAGCTTCGGGGCCAGACAAAATTTCCCCAACGCTTTTAAAGAGTTTCATAATTGTTCGACCAAAAAGTATATATTATTTTCCGCAGCTATAATTAATGAGGATAATATTTTAGTAGGATGAATTAGTTTTTTTTATCATTGTAAAGTTGTGTGTGTGTGTGTGTGTTTTTTTTTTTTATAAAGTCGTGCTATTATTTTCTGAGCTATATAAAAATTACTTCAGGCATTTTTTTTTTTTTCATTTTTGTGAAGTATGGCTGTTATTCTGTGAGGTAGCTTATATAAAAATTTGTTTTTTTTCAGAATTGTCAGGTCGAAGTATTATTATTATTTTTTTTTAGATATATAAAAAAGTGACTTGAGTTTTATTTTGAGAGAGAGAGGAAACAGAGAGGATGAGGGAAGAGGGTGAGGCGAAAGAGCAAGGGGTCTGTGAAAGAGAGAGGAGAGAGAGAGAGAGAGAGAGAGAGAGGATGAAAGAACGCGGGGTAAAGGGAAGGGAGACAGGAAATGAGAAAGGGCGAGGGGAGAAGGACAGAAAAGATAGAATGGATGGACGAGGGTGACCAACAGACAGACAGTCAGGCAGACAGACACACACAGTGACAGAGAGATACATAGGAACAGCAAAGAACAGGAACGGTATGGAAGGCTTCACGTGAGTTATATGTCTCCTGTAATATTAGATAGATAGGTAGATAGATAGATAGATGGATGTGTGTGTGTGTGTTTGTGTGTGTGTGTGTGTGTGTGTGTGTGTGTGTGTGTGTGTTCAGAGAGAGAGAGAGAGAGAGAGACGAGGGGGGATAGTGCAGGAGTGACAGCAAAAATAGCACAGGTGTGGAAGAGGAAGAGAAGGAGGCAGGTGAGAAAAAGGTTAGATGAAAGGAAGGTAGGAGGGAAAATGGATGAGAGGAGAGAGGGGGAGAAGAAATTGACTGGAACACGGGAGAGGGAAGAGGGGAAAAGTGAGAGGTGGCGGCCAAGGGGAGAGGGGAGGGGAAATGAGACGGAAGGTGAGGAGTAGAAGGGGAGAAGTGACAGACGCCGACACGTAGAAGAGGGGAGAGAGAAAAGGGAGGGTGAGGGGAGAAAGGAGGGAGAGTGAGAAGAGAGTGAAGGGAGAGAAGAGGGAGGGTGAGGGGGGAAAGGAGGGATGGTTAGGAGAAAAAGGCAGGAGGGTGAAGGGAGAGAAAAGGAAGGGTGAGGAGAGAGTAGGCTGACAAACGGAGGGAGTTGAGAGAGTGGGAGGGGAAGGGTGAAGAAAGGTGGAGGGTGATGGGGGGGAGAGGAAGAGGGTGAGGGTGAGGGGGGAGAGGAAAGGGGAGGAAAGGGAGGGAGAATGAGGGGAAAGGAGCAATGCCACTCCCAATCGTGAATAAGTAAGAGGTGGGGGGTTAGTGGGAAGGAGGAAGGAAGGAGAAAGAGGGTGAATATGAGAAGAGGGATTAACACTCAGCCTCCCATAACTCACTCAGCTGAAGACAAAATAAATCGTCTGGTGGTAGATAAAGTGGAATTCAGCTAAGGGTATTTTGGGGTAGATTTTTCGAACTGGGGGGGGTTAGACACGACCCTCATTAACCCCTCCCTTACCTGTAGCTCTTCTCAGGTGCATAAAATCGTCTGGCGGTAGTGGGAATAGGCGTCAATATTACATAATCGTCTGAAAGGGTAAAATAATTCGTCTTCATTACTCACTATAATGTCAGCAAAAAAATCCCCACCCACGCCAGCTCCAGACGGTTTCCTTAAGGTGAAAGAAATCCCCTCTTGTCGCTACTAAGGAGGCTCTTGGGATTATTTTCTTCTGGCTGACACAAGTCGATTTGATTAAGCTGAGATTTTTTTGATGGCATAGTATTCATTAACCCTGTCGCCAACTGGAAAAAATTCTCAGCCTGATTAGAAGAGACTGGAGATCATAATAAGAAAAATGTAAGAAAATTAAAGAAATGTAAGAAAAAGGTAAGAGTATGTAAGAAAAACGTGAGAAAATGTAAGAAAAATGTGAGAAAATGTAAGAAAAAGGTAAGGAAATGTAAGATAATATAAGAAAAATGTAAGAAAATGTAAGGAAGTGTAAGAAAAATGTAAGAAAAGGTAAGGAAATGTAAGAAAATGTAAGAAAAATGTGAGAAACTGTAAGAAGAGTGTTAGAAAATGAAAGAAATGTGAGGAAATGTAAGAAAATGTAAAAAAAAGTAAGAAAATGTAAAGAAAGGTAAGAAAACGTAAGATAATGTAAGAAAAATATAAGATAGTCAAGGAGTGACAGAAAAAAGGTAAAGAAAAAGGGGCAGTAGTCAGATAGTGTTAAAAATAAGGTAGAAAAAAAAGACTTTATTGAAGAGATTGACAGAAATTGAAATACAGGAAAATAACAAGAAATAGGATGATCTTGTAAGGAAGTTGGTTTTCCTTAGATGCCATTAGGACTGTGAGTTTTTTTTTTTTTTGTGGGGAGAGTTGAGATAGGGAGCCCAACCTTTGACGTAGAGAGAGAGAGAGAGCGAGAGAGAGAGAGAGAGAGAGAGAGAGAGAGAGAGAGAGAGAGAGAGAGAGAGAGAGAGAGAGCAGCAAGTTATCTGGGAAAGTTAAATTAAGTTCTCTCTTGATATGAAGGAAGCAGAAGGAAGGGAGGAAAGGAGAGAAGGACAGAGAGGGAGGAAAGTAGAGAAGAAGGAGAGAGAGGGAGGAAAGGAGGAGAGGAAGAGAGGAGGAGGAGGATTGGGGAAGGGGAGAAAAAGGAGGGAGAGGAAAATAGGAGGGGGGGTTGGAGGATGGGTGTGGGGAATGGGTAGGGATGAGAGAGAGGAAGGAAAGGGGGAAAGGAGAAGGAGAAAGAGAGGGAAAGAAGAAGAAGAGGGGAGAAGGAAGGAAGGGAGTGAGGGGAAACGTGGAGGAAAGGATGAAGAGGAGGAGATTTAGAGATGGCAAGGGGAGGAAAATGAAAAGAGAGAGAGAGAGAGAGAGAGAGAGAGAGAGAGAGAGAGAGAGAGAGGGCTACTCTTTGACTTTCTAAACCCGTGGAACACTGATTGATTGAGAGGCAGGAGGTGGAGAGGAAGAGGAAGAGGAAGAGGAGGAAGGGAAGAGGGAGAAACGGTAGGGGATCAAAAAAAAGATAGTGATGATGATGATGAAGATGATGAGAGGAAGGAGGAGAGGGAGCAGGAGAGAAACAATGAGGGAGAGAAGAGTGAGAGGGATGGGCATCGGAGAAGGGGAAGAGAGGGAAGGAGAGAGGGAAAGGGGAAGAGAGAGGGAGTGAAGGAAGGGTAGTGGAGGAAGAGGAAGTTGAGGAAAAAAGAGGGGGAAGGAGGGGGGAGAAAAAGGCGGCAGGGAATGAAAAGGTGAGAAGAGGAGGAAGAAGAGAGAGAGGGAAGAGAGTAAAAGAGAGAAGATGGAGAAAAGAAAATACATCTCTAGGCTGTTTTCTCTTTTTTTTCATGTTCTCTCTCTCTCTCTCTCTCTCTCTCTCTCTCTCTCTCTCTCTCTCTCTCTCTCTCCCAAACATTCGGAAAACTACCAAAACACAGTGAGATAAGGCCGCCCCCCCATGCCCCCCTTCCCCCCCCCCCCAGTGTTTTGTTTTGGGTGACGATGATAAACAGATCCCATGCGTCCGATTTCTCGCTCCTGGCCACGGGGTCGGCTTAGCGTGCCTCACCTTCGGGAACCGGATATTGTTTTTTACGCATTTGGATTCGAACGTGCTGTGTGATTTTGGGAGAGAGAGAGAGAGAGAGAGAGAGAGAGAGAGAGAATTAAACGTACAAGCTATTTTGATTTTAAGGTCAATACCTGTTGGCCATGTGTCAATATTTATAGTAATTACATTACTAATTAGAGAGAGAGAGAGAGAGAGAGAGAGAGAGGGAGGGAGGCGGAAGGCAGAAAGAGAAAGAGAGAGAGAATTTGCATCACCACCACCACCACCACCATCATCATCATCATCATCATCATCATCATCATCATCATCATCATCATCATCATCATCATCATCACCACCACCACCACCACCACCACCACCACCACCACCACCACCACCACCACCACCACCATCATCATCATCATCATCATCATCATCATCATCATCATCATCACCACCACCACCACCACCACCACCACCACCACCACCACCACCACCACCACCACCACCACCACCACCACCACCACCGTGACCCATTTCCCCCCATTCCATTTACTGGGTGGGGTTCAAAATGGGACAATGAATACACAAACTACGAACCCCCGTCAACAGAGCTGCCTGTGGAATGTGCCTGGCGTCCATTCATTCATTCATCATTCATTGCAGGGGACGGGAAATTAATAAAAACCAATGCAGATAGACAGGGAGTGAAAAATGTGAATAAAGTTGAAGTGCCATGAACGCGGTAAAAAAAAAAAAAGTGAATAGAAAATGGCATTCAGTACAGAGTTAAAGAAAAATATAAATATATCAATTATTATTTTATGCGAGAGAGAGAGAGAGAGAGAGAGAGAGAGAGAGAGAGAGAGAGAGAGAGAGAGAGCAAGAGAGAGAGAGAGAGAGAGAGAGGGAGGGAGGGAGAGGGGGGTGGAGTTGTCACACCAAGAAATTGAAACAAATGAGGTGGTGAATATTGATAGGGAGGCTGCTAGCGGTGATGGATGAGAGAGAGAGAGAGAGAGAGAGAGAGAGAGAGAGAGGGAGAGGACATCAACAGAAACATAAAATAAAAAATATCGAAATAAATAAGATAAAAAAAAAATGCAAGAAACCCGGAACGCAAGTAAGAATTTTAAAAGATGACAAAAATTCTCAAGGGAATGCACAATGTCCTCCACACGGCAATAATACACTCGCAAATTTGTGTGCAAAGTGTCAAGACGATTAATTGATGTATAAGAAAATAAGATCCCAATTTTGTGTGTGTGTCTCTATGGCCTTACTTCCCCCCCTCCCCAAAAAAAAAGTCCTATGAAAATTCTAAATATTATCGAATGAATAAATAAATAAATAAATAAAAATAGGTATGTAGGGGTATTTGCCTAGAAAAAAAATTATGTCTTAATGAAGACATTAAGGAGAGACGCCAAGATGAAGTAAGTGTTTGGAAGAAAGACTGGAAGAAAATGAGGAAAATAAACTCAAGGTTAATACATGGACAGGCAAGGAAGCCAAACGAAGGGCAAGGCAGACATCTCGTTAATTACCTCAGCTGCTAACAACGCAGAGAGAGAGAGAGAGAGAGAGAGACAGACAGACAGAGAGAGAGAGAACCTTATTAGTGCCCGTGGGGGTAATGAATGTTGCGAGAGAGAGAGAGAGAGGGAGAGGGAGAGTAATTAAGTCAGCTAGAGAAAGGACAATTGGGTGGCAGGCTGGGTCACGTTTGGGGGAGCGTTGTAAAGCTCCATTGAAATTCTTTAGTGGGTCTTGCGTGAGAGAGAGAGAGAGAGAGAGAGAGAGAGAGAGAGAGAGAGAGAAATATGTATGTGTGTATTTGCCTATGTATATCTATTTCTATACCTAAAAAGAAAAAAAAATAATGGAGTAAGAGGGGAGACTAATAAAAAATCCCAACTTCAACCAAACGCACCCTACATTAGATTTTCGTTCTTTTGTAGCTTATTTAACGTTGCGTAGTGGTAGGGAAAAGACAGTAGTATAGCTCTATATCTTTTCCACGGCACTTCTTCGTGACTAGCACCATTACTTTGTTTCTACAACTCAACATTCAAAGAGGAGAGTTGACAATTTTAGACCAAGTTAAAGTGAAAAGGGTATAGCAGCCTCCAACACACACACACACACACACACACACACACACACACACACACACACACACACACACACACACGCACTTTCCTTTCAACCGGACCGTGATCTGTGGAAAATTTGGCGAGGCTGGGACGGGAGATAGGACGCGGCAGTCATCAGAAAACCATAATGCCGTCGAAAACCATTTGCCCTGAAGCTAATTAGGAGTAGGAGCCGGGATTTCGTCAGAGGGGCGGAGGCAATTAGTGGGTATGATGAATAACTGCAGCAACGAAGGAAACGGGAGGCGCGGGGTTATTTATGAGGCTGCGGAGGGCGAGGTGGGGTTGGGGGAGGGTGTGGGTGTGGGTGAGGTAGGGTTGGGTGTGGGTGTGGGAGAGGAGGAGGGTGAGGATAAGGTGAGGGTGTGTGTGGGTGTGGGTAGGAGTGTGTGGGTTTGGGTGTGGGTGGGAGTGTGGATGTGAGAGAGAAGGGGAGAGGAGAAACTGACATAAAGAGAGGTAGTTAAGATGAATGCCAAACTCTCTCTCTCTCTCTCTCTCTCTCTCTCTCTCTCTCTCTCTCTCTCTCTCTCTCTCTCACACACACACACACACACACACACACACACACACACACACACACACACACACACACACACACACACACACACACACACACACACACACTGATCTATGGGAACGAGTTAACACCGCATTTCATCAGAGAAGAAGTGACCCGCTCCTACCCAGTGTTTTATGCATGAGTACAAGTGTGAAAGGCTTTGGGAGTGTAAGACAAGAAAGTACATGTATATACTGGGTTATAATGGCTGTGTTTGTGAGTGAGAGAGTCTGTATAAGCCATAGAAAGAACCTCGAGGGGGTATGAACGTGTGAAACAACATGAGAGGACATACTACTGAGTCTTCTTTAATGTGCGCCCAAGGTAGGTTTGATCCCAGGTCAGGAGATTCGGTACACGCACACGCCACCCACCTGACCACCGGAGGCTCTAAAACATGTTACATATGTGGGGGTGAGGGAGGAATGATGTGGGGGTATGGTGTTGTGTTGTGGTGTGGTGTCATGGCAGGGTGTGGTGTGGTGTGGTGGTAGAGTGTGGTGTGGTGGCAGGGGATGATGCGGTATGATGGTAGAGTGTGGTGTGGTGGCGTGGTGTGGTGTAGTGTGGTGGTAGAGTGATGTGGCAGGGTGTGATGTATGGTGGCAGGGTATTGTGTGGTGGCAGGGTTTGGTGTGGTGATAAGAGTGTAATGTGGTAGCAGGGTGTGGTGTGGTGTGGTGATAGAGTGTAGTGTAGTGGCAGGATGTGGTGAGTGTGCAGGGTGGCAGGGTGTGGTGGCAGGGCATTGCAGCTCTAGTAGAAGTTATGTGTAATTTTTGTCATCAGAATATAATTACATGCCCTTTATCATTAATCCCTTGGAAAAATCACGCTAAATAACTGCTACTTATTAACAGTGTCACATTATTCATTTACAGATCAGGGTTACATCATTAACAGTATTTATTGGCTGATTAATTTTATAACATCAAAATTACGGTATCAATTCGTGCATCAGTACAGGACGATAAACAGTATCTATTCACGTATCACATTTATGAGTTGGTTGTCGTTGTCACAGTTATATATTTATTTTTTTTAGTTCAGTTACTTTATGCAGTCACAGAATTTATAGCATTACCAATAGTGACTGTTCTTTTTTTTTCACGTTAATATTGTATAATAAATCCCTAAGTAAACGTTAATTTGATGAAGAACATTTTTAACAGGTGTACTGCTGCCTGGGATCTGCGCATGCGCCTTGAAGTCAGCTTCTGAGACGTATTGTTGGTTATGTGCGTCGTTTTGTGATACTCTACATAAAATCTACAAACATCCCTTAATCTGGACGCCCGGCGAGGTTACGTGGACTCCATTAAGGTAAGTAAATCCTTGTGATATTGTAGTGAACTTTTGAAGCTTTGATATCAGGGAGAAGTATAAAAACCACAGGTGAAAATGTTTGTTTACGTTGATGTCACCGCCCCGGGTCGCCCTCTCACCTGCTTCCCTTCTCACCTTGCCCATGTCCATCTCTCGACTTCTCATTCGCTTCCTCCAAACCAGAGTGATGAATGTTGTGTTGGATATATTGTAATTCATGAGATGGAAGGGGGGAAGCGTTTGAGGGAGGGGGAAAAGCGCTAAGCGATAAATAAATAGCGGAAATTATGATCGATGAGTAACCAGTGGAATATATCATACTCAGCCTCCGAGCTCACGTTTAAGCCCCGCCCACTTGATGACGTCACGGGGATCTCTCTCGCTGATTGGCTGACGCTGCTCGTAAACACATTTAAACCCGTGACGTATTTTTTCATGTGATTTTTTACCCTTTTCAGATGATTTTGTAGTTTTTAAAGAGCGTCCTGGTACTGAAGGTATTAAATAAGGCTAAATCTAACACCGCAGATTTAAAAGGTGGAATAAATCGTCGTGTTAGTGAAATTAAAACGAAATTCGTCATCGGAGTGAAAGGTTTATTTCCTGCGTGAATTATTGATTTGCTGTAGTGATTTTATTTATTTTATTTTATTTGTGGTTGTGTTAATTATTATAGATATTTATTCCCAAAGGTAGGGTGAAATGAGTACTAGGATTCTCTCTCTCTCTCTCTCTCTCTCTCTCTCTCTCTCCTCTCTCTCAGGTATTTTGTGTATTTTCATCGGTTTATTTATCTCAGTATCTATCAGACAATCTTATCGGCCATT
The DNA here is from genome assembly GCF_032717465.1 of Coenobita brevimanus. Lineage (NCBI taxonomy): Eukaryota > Metazoa > Arthropoda > Malacostraca > Decapoda > Coenobitidae > Coenobita > Coenobita brevimanus. Next base: position 11,132,995 of record NC_137044.1, read on the forward strand.
CATAGTCTTCACCTGTCTTCACCTTTCTTTTTGTCTTCACCTGTCTTTTTATCTTCACCTGTCTCTCTTCACCTGTCTTTCCTTTTGTCTTCACCTGTCTTTCCTTTTGTCTTCACCTGTCTTTCATTGTCTTCACCTGTCTTTCATTGTCTTCACCTGTCTTTCTTTTTGTCTTCACCTGTCTTTCCCTTTGTCTTCACCTGTAATTCATTGTCTTCACCTGTCTGTCTTTTTGTCTTCACCTGTCTTTCCCTTTGTCTTCACCTGTCTTTCCCTTTGTCTTCACCTGTCTTTCATTGTCTTCATCTGTCTATCTTTTTGTCTTCATCTGTCTTTCTTTTTGTCTTCACCTGTCTTTAGGAAAATAGTGAAGGAAGAGAGAGAGAGAGAGAGAGAGAGAGAGAGAGAGAGAGAGAGAGAGAGAGAGTAATGCTCTAACGAAGGATAGCAATTGACAAAAGAAAAAAAGACAAATTATAGAAAACGAAGGAAAAAAAAAAGAAAATAGTCAGCCCGTCCCTCGAAACGTCACCCCCGTTTTCTTTAATGGCACACTGCGTTATAATTACAGTCGCCATAAAGCAAAATTACCCTAATGTCCCTCTTAATTAACCCTCATTAGGATACACGGGGTCATTTTTATCACGGATTTTGATTACCTAGGTCACCTCATTACGGGACACCTGGCTACCCTTTCAGACCAATGATGTAGTGTTTTTTTATTCATTATTTTTATTTATTTATTTATTTGTGTTTTCAAGGAGTTAATGAAGGCTGTATCTTACCCCTCCATTTCGTAAAGCCTATTATTAGGAGACTTATTTTTTTCTGCTATACCGTGTTCACTTTGCATTGGCCTAAAATTGCCATCTCTCCATCTTCAATGTTGATTTATAAGAATAGATGAATTAATAGATAGACTAGGAGAGAGAGAGAGAGAGAGAGAGAGAGAGAGAGAGAGAGAGAGAGAGGATTAAAGAAGTAAACTAGTGAGAGGAAAAAGGAGAGTCTGGAGGTAAATGGAAGAAAGATGGAGGGAGGGAGGAGAGTATGGAGGAAAACTGGAGGAAAAGTGGAGGGGCGATGGAGGAAAAAGTGAGTCTGGGAGGAGAGGATGATGGATGGCGAGAGTTCACCGGGGAGTTTGTTTATAATTTTGCGTGTGTGTGTGTGTGTGTGTGTGTGTGTGTGTGTGTGTGTGTGTGTGTGTGTGTGTGAACCGGTACCTGAGTATGTGCGTGGTGAGTGCCAGATTGTGTGTATGGGTGTTGTGTATACTTAACTGTATGCGGTTGTGTGTGTGTGTGTGTGTGTGTGTGTGTGTGTGTGAACCGGTACCTGAGTATGTGCGTGTTGAGTGCCAGATTGTGTGTGTGGGTATTGTGTGTACCTAACTGTATGCGGTTGTGTGTGTGTGTGTGTGTGTGTGTGTGTGTGTGTGTGTGTGTGCATATAATAACCAGCAAGCTCTTGAACCCCAAAATACTTAAGTGTGATATTGATAATGGGTTTTTTGCATTATCCATCCTCTAACACCTCTCCTTTACCGATTTATCCTACACATACACCCCTAGTATCCTCATGTACTGTATAATATTAATGGAAAATGTGTTGTTATTAAAGTAAAATATATATATATATATATATATATATATATATATATATATATATATATATATATATATGAGAAGGTTCAGGTGTAATTAACAAATCAGTAGGGAAAAGGATTTTTTTTCGCTTCCTCTGTCCATCACCTGAAAAAAAAAAAAAAAATGAAATAAATCGCTAAGGAAGAGGAACTAAGAAGATTTGTATGGGATTTTTTTTTTTTTTTTTTTTTTACAGGATGACGATACCTAACCCCTTCCAGCTCTCATCTCCCCCTCTCCCCCTCCTTGTCTGCTCCTTCCCACCCCTCTCCTCCCCCTTCCAGCTCTCTTCTCTCCCTCCCCTTCCTCCTTTTTTCAGCTCTTCTCTCTCCCTTCCCCTCCTGTTTTCTTCTCCCTCTCCCTGCCCTCTCTTCTCCCCTGTTCTCCACCCTCCAGCCTTCCTCCCTTCACCCTCATTCTTCATAACGTCTCCTCACTCTTTCCCTTCTCCCTTCAGAACCTCTTCACCCTCATCCCCTCCCTTCCCCCTTTCACCGTCCCTGCCCTTTCCTCTCCCTTCACCCCTGCCATCC
>NC_137044.1:11140176-11185176 GCF_032717465.1 Coenobita brevimanus
GTGTGTTTTTTTTTGAGGGGGGGGTGTAGAGTGACATGCGTTGGTTAATGGACTCCCCTTTTTATGTGTGTGTGTGTGTGTGTGTGTGTGTGTGTGTGTGTGTGTGTGTGTGTGTGTGTGTGTGTGTGTGTGTGTGTGTGTGTGTGTTTCAGTATATGTGTGGGTTTGTGCGTAGAAATATGTATATACGTTGGTTTTAATGGAGTCCCTTTTTTATTTGTGTGTGTGTGTGTGTTTGTGTGTGTGCGTAAAAATGTGTATACAGTATATGGTGTACATACTGCCTTTCAGCCTCTCCTTTTTTCTCTCGCATTCCCTTCCCACTACCACACTATAGCTCCAGACGCATCCGGCCCCTTATTTATAAACATTCCTGGGCTTAAGACCTTTATAGTATTCCCTGTATATAAATTTGCCTTCACTTATACACCTACCAGGCACAGTACAATCAAATGAGGGAATATTTTAGTGATGAATATAATACGGGAGAAAAATGGTCAAGGATATTAATTAACTTGTAGTCATGTTTATCCTGTATATTAGTTAGGATTCTTTTTAAATGTGGTGTTGTAAGAAGCCAGTCCCCCCTTCTCTCCCCTCTCTCTTTTCCTCCTCTCTTTCTCCCCTTCCCCCACCCCCCATGGTGCCATATCCAGACGCAATAACACCACCATCATCGCCTCACCCTAGATGCCCTCTCCATAGTATCCCCTTTATTCTGGTGCCATGACCCCGTTTTCTTTATCTTTTGCGCCATTCTCTCCTACCATTCCGAGTTTCATGCCTACCATCCTACCATTCAGTCTGTCATCCTACCATTTCTCTAGCAACGTACCATTCAGTCACTCAACCTACCATTCTCTCTAGCAACCTACCATTCAGCAGCCTACCATTCAGTCTTTCAGAGTACCATTCAGTCTCTCAATCTACCACTGTCTCTCATCCTACCATTCTCTCTAGCAGCCTACCATTCAGTCGATAGTACCGCACCATAATTTTACTCCAGTTACCTTTTTAATAATTTCTCCATCTTTTCTTTCTAACCCATTTTCTTGGGTAGTTCGTCGATTTTTTTTTTTTTTTTTTTTTTTTTTTTTGAGAGCGAGGAGAGGAAAGAAAAAAATCATTCTTCATTCTTGCCCCCATGTGATCATTACAACTTTCTTAAGTATATGTTCAGTTCCGACATTATTATTATTATTATTATTATTATTATTATTATTATTATTATTTTAGAATCTTTTGAGGTGCTTGCGAAGACCTGTTATCAAAATGTAAACTATTCCATGTTTCTCAGCGATACATTATATAGCGAAATTTCCCTTTTTTTTATTTTTTTCTTATCCACATAGGAAAATTATCTTTCGTTGGCGAATAGATAAACCACTTTTTTAGACTCTGTAGACCCTGTTGAAAATCCCAAGGTTGTGAATTTCTTACCTATTATGAAGCCATCCTTTTGCTCCCTCTGTTTGCCTTCCTTTGTACCCCGTCTGTAATCCTGGTCACTGTATTTTCTTCCCCCACTCTTTGTATCCTTTTCCCCCCTCCTGATCCCTTCCCCCATCCCCTATCCCATTTCCCCCCTCCCCTGTACCCCTTCCCCCTTCCCCTGTTCCCTTCCTCCTCCCTCGCCTGAACCTTTCCCCCCCTTCCCCTGCACACCTTCTGCCCCTTCCCCTTCCCCACTGCACCCCTCCCCTCTTCAGACACCTCATTTCCTCGCCTCTCATCTTCCCCTCACATTTCCCCACCATCACCTTCATTCGGCACGTCTGAGTTAGCGGTGATGAGTGGAGAGGGTCATGCAAGGCCACCCCACCCTCAACACCCCACCCTCAACACCCCACACCCCAAACCACCCTCTGTACTTACACCCCACTCCCCTTACCACCCTCTATACTTACACCCGACACCCCGTACCACTCTGTATACTTACACCCCACACCCCGTACCACCTTCTATACTTACACCCCACACCACCCTCTATACTTACACCCCACACCCCAAACCACCTTCTATACTTACACCCCACACCCCACACCACCCTCTATACTTACACCCCACACCCCGTACCACCCTCTATACTTACACCCCACACCCCAAACCACCTTCTATACTTACACCCCACACCCCAAACCACCCTCTATACTTACACCCCACACCCCAAACCACCCTCTATACTTACACCCTACACCCCAAACCACCTTCTATACTTACACCCCACACCCCAAACCACCTTCTATACTTACACCCCACACCCCGTACCACCCTCTATACTTACACCCCACACCACCCTCTGCACTTACACCCCACACCCCGTACCACCCTCTATACTTAAACCCCACACCCTAACCACCCCCCTAACCTACACCACACACCAGTCACCCACCGAACCACCACCTCCACCTTAATTTAGTTTACCTTTACACGTCAGAGACCATTAACGTACACCTCAGTTCACGGTCACAGCTCTAACTGCCTCCCCTCGACCTTACCCTCATCATACTCACTAACCAAGCTAACAGTTGAGCTTAAGTTAAATAGCCACACATTAGATAGCCACGCATTAGATAGCCGCACTTTAGACAGGACCCACTACTTATTAATCAGATTACCTGGAAGAATTTGTAGGTCCTCACTTACACCTGTGCCCACTGATTAACCTTGTCCACCGCGATGGGTACTCAGGTTCGCCTCATATAGCTTATAAGTGCAACATAGGGTTTGGGTGATGATGATGATGATGATGATGGTTCTTCCTAAAGCATAATAAAAGCGTGTGTGTGTGTGTGTGTGTGTGTGTGTGTGTGTGTGTGTGTGTGTGTGTGTGTGTGTGTGTGTGTGTGTGTGTACTTTTAATATCTACCAGAATAATCGAAAAAATAAAATCAGTCCCCGTTTTAATCCTACAAAACAGTAAAAATCCGGACTGATCATTTTTTCCCCTCACGACAGCGTATATTTAGCATCGCCTGAAACCCGGCACGAGAATACCGTAGAGTTTTATTGTCTTTATTTTTTAACTCGATCAGAATTTTTATACTTTATTGCCTAATTTACATGGCTTTTGCTGACGTGGTTTGCTTTCTCTTGCATGGAATTTGGGTACAGCAGTAAGGGAAAGAGGAGAGGTCTGTAGGATCTGTGTAAGAGGAGAGAGAGAGAGAGAGAGAGAAAGAGAGAGAGAGAAAGAGAGAGAGAGAGAGAGAGAGAGAGAGAGAGAGACTATACAGTTCTTACATATCCACCATTGCATTACCATATCACTCTCATGCGCTTGTTGAAGGAGATAAGGAATCCCCCGTCTCTCTCTCTCTCTCTCTCTCTCTCTCTCTCTCTCTCTCTCTCTCTCTCTCTCTCTCTCTCTCCTCTCTCTCAAAAATGCCGCTTCGTTTATTACATCCATTTCCTTTCCTCCTCCTTCTCTTCCTCCTCCTCCTCCTTCCTCCTCCTCCTATACATCATTCACTCCTCTTAATCTCTCCCATCTCTTCCCTCCGCTACCACCTCTTGCCTCCTCCTCCTCCTCCTTCTCCTCCTTCTCCCCCTTCTCCTCCTCCTCATAAAGTGAAGGAAAGCTAAGTACAGGGCCAAATCTTGGAGCACTCTCTTACTTCCTTACTTACTTCCTTTGCCTTTCTTCTCTCCTTCTTTCCTTCATTCTTCAGTTCTTCCTTTATCTTCCTTCTTTTTCCTTCATTCCATTTTTATTCATTTAGTTATTCATTCTGTCTTTTGTATTGCTTTTTTTCTTTCTCTCATTCCTTCCTTCCAGTGTTCCTTTGATATGTTTATTGTTTCCTGTCATTTTTTCATCATTTTTCTGTCTACTCTTTCGTCCCTTTTTCTTTTCTACCATCTTTTCCTCTTTCCCTCCTTCCTTCATGCATTCATTCAATAGTTTGTTCCATTTTTCTTTCATTCCTTCCTTTATACCTTCTCACCTGCCTTCCTTCCTTCCTTCTTTTGTTTCTCTTTACTTCCTGTCTTTCTCCTTTTCACTTACCCATTCATCCACGTTATTTCTCTTCCTCCCGTTTCATCTTTCTTTTCCTCCTTTCTTCCGTTTGAGCTAATCTTTCTTTGTCTTTCCTCCTCATCTTTCTCTCTTTATTTCAGTCATTTCCCTCGTTCCTTCTCCTTTCCTTCCTTCCTTCCTTCTCTCCTTCGATCCCTGTCTTTCCTCTCACTCCCTTTCTTCTTTACCAGCCCTTCACTCCTTCTCTTCTTCTCTTCACAATTCTCTCTTACCCTTTTTCTATTTTTTTCTCTCCCTCATTTCCTTAATTTCTTTTTTCTTCGTTCTTCCTTTCCTTCTTTGCCTCTCCTCCCTGTTCTCTCGTCTCCTGTTTTGCCTCCCATTCTTTCCTCCTCTCCCCACTTATGTCAATCTTCCTTTCTTCCTTTACACTCTCCTCCCCCCTCTCTCTCATTCTTAATTCTTTCTTCCCTCCCCTTCTCCATTCTTCCCTCATCTTCTCTTTTTCTTCCTACCTCTTCTTCTCCCTCCTCTCCTATCTTTCTTCCCTGCCCTTCTCCCCTTGTTGCCTCCCCTCTTACCTCTCATCTTTTCACCCTCCAATTCTTCATCCCTCCCTTTCCTTCCTCTACCCTGTTATGTTTTCTGTTTCTTCTTTTCCTTCCTCCTCCTCCTCCTCCCTTTGTGGAATGCAGTCATCTGGTGTGTGTGTGTGTGTGTGTGTGTGTGTGTGTGTGTGTGTGTGTGTGTGTGTGTGTGTGTGTGTGTGTGTGTGTGTGTGTGTGTGTGTGTGTGTGTGTGTGTGTGTGTGTGTGTGTGTGTGTGTGTGTGTGTGTGTGTGTGTGTGTGTGTGTGTGTGTGTGAAGAAACTGGCTTTACCATCAAAGTTGAAGAAAATATATTGCGCATTACTATCCTTTCATTTCGAGGTGTGTGGAGCCATTGCATTTTAAAGGCCAGAGGTGATAGGCAGTTGGTAATGCCGAAGGAAATAAGACAGCTGCGGAGTTTAACAGCCGCCTACAGGAAACACTGTGATTACCGATTAGCTTCCTACATTAAAAAGTGAACAAAGTGAGTGAGGTTGCATTGCTTAACTGATACCACACACACACACACACACACACACACACACACACACACACACACACACACACACACACACACACACACACACACACACACACACACACACACACACACACACACACACACACATTATACCTTTCTTCATTTCTTCCTTATCTTTCTCTTTCTTCCATCCTCACTTTGTTATCTCTTTCCTTTTCCCCTGCCTGCCCTACTTCCCTTGGCTTCCCTCCCCTTACCTCCTCCTTCCTCCTCTCCTTGCATCGCTTCCTCCCTCTGTGCCTCCATTCTTCTCACCCTCTCTCACACACCCATAACCACCAAGTTCGTGTTTATGGTGTGGAAGAGATACTGGCAAATGCTGATGCCGCTAAAGCCAGTGTGTGGGAGACAGTGTGTGGGGGGGCAGTGTGGGAATGTGTATTAGAGAGAGAGAGAGAGAGAGAGAGAGAGAGAGAGAGAGAGAGAGAGAATGAAACAAGTTAAATCCTCGGGCTGAAGCGGTTAATTGTGACCCCATAATATCATAGTTCCCCCCCCTAATGTCCCCCAACCCCCCCCCTCCTCCCATTTTCTGTCATTTAGATTATTATTCCAAATCGCTGTCATTCATATTATAATAATTTCAGAATTACCCTTAAATCACACCAGCTTTGCCCAGGAGAGAGAGAGAGAGAGAGAGACAGAGAGAGACAGACAGACAGACAGACAGACAGACACAGACCGACAGAGAGACAGACAGACAGACAGGCAGACAGACAGACAAACAGAGAGAGAGAGAGAGAGAGAGAGAGAGAGAGAGAGAGAGAGAGAGAGAGAGAGCGCTAATAAATTGCTTAATAAATCGCTTAATAACGCGCTATCTTTTTAAATTAATTACCCAATCACCGACCACGCAGCCCTAAATAAAAAAAAAAAAACAAGAGTCACTGTAGAAATCATTGTTCCTTCCTCCATAAGTCAGGGTTAGACAAGGCGGTGATTGAAGAGGGATTTTCGACCTTATGTATGTGTGGTTATAAGGGTGAGTTTTGGCTGGCGATTTTGTGGGGTTAATGAGTATTGTCCCCTAAGGAAGCTGTTTGTCATTGGAGGAAGAAAGAGAGGGAGGGAGGTGTAGGTGGGGATGGGGAGAGAGAGAGAGAGAGAGAGAGAGAGAGAGAGACAGACAGACAGACACAAACTCTCCGAGGAACAAGGTCACGAAAGGTCAAGCAGGAATAAGTAGAATAACCACAAATAAAATAATAATAATAATAATAATAATAATAATAACGCGGCAAAAATGTCCATCTCTACAGTATCACCCATTCCTTCATCGCCCCCTTCAGGAGTGTGCTGGGGGCCTTGAACAGGGCGAGAGTGACCAGTCGCTACTCCCTGTGCGGCATTGTCAGTAGAGAATCCGAACCCCACCCCTTGAACGTGATCTCTTATGGGGGACACCCGTTTGCTGCGCCTTAACCCTATTGACCACCAGCCAAAGAAAAAAAAAAGAAAAAGAAGAGAAAGAAAGAAAGAAAAGAAAAGAAAGAAAGAGAAAAAGAGAAAAAAGAATAATAGTCGACAGTACAGTACAGTGGGAAAATTAGTCGTCAGGTGTAAAATTCTACGGGATCACCTTGCTAGGTTTCACGTTTCGACCCATAGAACACGAACGTTTTGTGGATTACTGACTGCATCATTATTATTATTATTATTATTATTATTATTATTATTATTATTATTATTGTCGTCATCATCATTATCATCATCATTATCATTATAGTTGTTGCTGTTGTGTCATTTCATCTGTTTTTCCTTTTTTTCTTTATTTTTCTTGTCAACCCGCTTCTCTACAGATATACAGATAAGAATGATACTAAGCAGCATTTTTAGACGAGGAAATCCAATATAGCAGTCCGTATCTTTGCCACTAGGCCACCAGGCATAAATATAACCCCTGGAGGTGACGAAAATTTTGCTCTCTTTAGTTTCAAGCGATTTTATTTGGTGTATTTTATTTTTTTATTCTAGCTATTTTAAGGTTATTATTATTATTATTATTGTTATTATTATTATTATTATTATTATTATTATTATCATCATCATCATCATTATTATTACGATACTACTATTCTTGATTTTATTTCAAACGATTTTATTTGGCGTATTTGTTCTTTCTACTACATTTATGGTTATCATCATCATCATCATCATCATCATCATTATTATTATTATTATTATTATTATTATTATTATTATTATTATTATTATTGATTTGACTATGTCAAACGGTTTTATTTGAAGTATTTTTATTTAACTAATTTCAAGGTTATTTTATTTATCGCAGGAAAAACTACAGTAATAAAGGAGGTAATAAAGTCTATACATTAACACACAGTACTCCTTTCACCTTAACTTGGCCCAGATTTTCCTTTTTCAGTTAATTTCACGTAACTCAGTGGCAGGAAAAGATAGTGTGACAGCTCTACATCCTTCTCGTAGCACTTCTTCGTGACTAGTGCTGTATTCCCGTTCCATTATTACATCTCAGTACTGGAAGAATAGAGATGGCAATTTTGGGCCAAGGTGGAGTGAAGAGAGTATAGCCAAAAGGGTTAAAAAATAAAGTTAAATAAATTGTTTAGTGATAATAAGGGATAGATGTAGATAGATAGATAGATAGATAGATAAATGAATAAATAAAAAGGCCATCTGATTGACAGGGTGTAAATAAAAAAATCACGTTCTCTCTCTTTCTCTCTCTCTCTCTCTCTCTCTCTCTCTCTCTCTCTCTCTAATTGGCTGGTAGTAAGAAATGTGAATAGACTTAATTTCATGGCTATTGATTCGTCGTAAAGTTGATAAAGACAACTCTCTCTCTCTCTCTCTCTCTCTCTCTCTCTCTCTCTCTCTCTCTCTCTCTCTCTCTCTCACACACACACACACACACACACACACACACACACACACATTTTATCTTTCCATCCACAACCCTCCCCCTCTCTGTCTGTCACCCATACACACACTCACTCTTTCACTCTCTCTCACTCACACACAGTTCTCTTGACACGATGAAGCAATTGTCAACGCCACAACTTCTACCACCTAACCACAGCCCCCCCCCCTCTCTCTCTCTCTCTCTCTCTCTCTCTCTCTCTCTCTCTCTCTGTGACACACACACACACACACACACACACACACACACACACACACACACACACACACACACACACACAGACATAAACACCGACAGAAACAAGACGTCCACCTCGATATACGCACAAAAAAAGAGAAAAAAGAGAGAGAGAGAGAGAGAGAGAGAGAGAGAGAGAGAGAAGAGAGAGTGAGAGAGGTTGTGAGAGAGAATTTACGGTAACGATTAGTAATGACAAGCTTGGACGAAATGGAATGACAATAGAGACGAAGAAAAAAAAATAGTGTAAGAATGTGAGGTACGTGTGTTGCGTGTGTGTGTGTGTGTGTGTGTGTGTGTGATTGTTGGTGGGGGTTATTGCATTGCGGATAGGGAGTGGGGAGGAGGGAGAGGAAGGGAGGTGGGGAGAGGAGGGGGTTTGTGTGTTTGGAGAGAGAGGTTTAGGTGAGCGAGGGTGTAAGGAGAAATGGAGGTGTTGGAGGGGAGATGATGGAGGGAGTAGTAAGGAGGGGAGAAGGGGGAGAGGAGGCAGGAGGGAGAGGGGAAGAGCTGAGGGGTAAGGGTAGGGAGGTATAGAGATAGTGGGGGAGGGGATGTATAGGAGGGGAGAAGGAGAGTATGGGGAAGTGTAGGGGTAACGGGGATGAATACGGGTATGTGTAGAGGAAGAGGGGGGGAGGAGAGATTTAGTTGTATAAAGAGAAAGGGGGGTTGTATTTGGGTAGGGGGACGGAAGTGGAGGGGAAGGTGTTGAGGCAGAATGGGGGTGGAAGAGGGGGAGGGGAGGGGAGGGGTGTAGGGGCAGAAAGGGAGGGGGTAAGAGGGGGGAGGGGAGGGGAGGGGTGTGGGGGCAAAAAGGGAGGGGGCAAGAGGGGGGAGGGGCAGTAGCTTTGGTGGTAATACAGTCATTATCGAGTTTATTGCGTGCTTCATCACGGTACGAAACTTGATAGGAACGGACAGAGAGGGGAGGCGGGGAGGGGGAGATTGAGGGGAAAAGAGGGGAGAGGAACGAGGGGCAGGAGGTGGAGGGGGGAGTGAGGAAGAGGGAGTAAGGGGGAATGTGAGGGAAGGGCAGGGACGGGAGAAAAAGTAAGTGGGAGTAAGGGATGAACTGGGGTGTAAAGGAGGAAGAGAGAATGGGGGAGATGGGAGGAGATTAATGGGGAGGGGGTGGTGGTGGAAGAGAAGGAAAGGAAGGGAGGAAAATATGAGGGAAATCAGGGGGGAAGGGGGAGAATGACGGGGAGAGGGAGGAGGGAGTGCATAAGAGGATGAAGGGGAGGGAATGAGACGGAGGGGAGGAAGAGGGGTGAGAATAATAGAGAATGAATACGAGAAGAGGAGAGAGGCACAGAGAAAGAAGGGAACAAACGAAGACCAGAGGGAAGAGGGAAGGAAGAGGGGAACAAGAGGAGAGAGGGGCAGCAAAAGGAGAGGTGAAGAAAAGAGGGATATCAGAAACCGGAAAAGAATAAGAATGGAGAAGAGAAACGTGGATGGACTGAGAAAGGAAAGGAGTGGATCGGAAAGGGAGAGAGGAAAGAAAGGGAAGAGCCAGGTATGATGGTGAATAGGAGGAGGATGAGCGAGGAGGCAGTGTGTGTGTGTGTGTGTGTGTGTGTGTGTGTGTGTGTGTGTTGAATCACCAAGTACAATCGAGAGCAAAGGATCGCCCAGTTTTTCACCTCTCGTACCTCCTGTTTTCCTCTACTGGCCAATATTTGCACCCTGAGAGAGGCTTAATATATGTCTCTTCCCATAGATAATTCTCTGATATGTTGCGTCAGGGAGGAAAGCGTCGAACATGCACTAAGACTGACGAGAAAGGCGTAGAATACCTGTAGAATACCAGGGAAGCCGTAGAATACCTGTAGAATACCAGGGAAGCCGTAGAATACCTGTAGAATACCTGTAGTAGGCGAAGAATTTTGTCCCTACCTGTAAAATGAAAATAAAAAAATAAAAAAGTGTGTCAGGTCAACTCGACACCTGTTCCACGTTTTCCACTGGCCCGAGCAAACGTCATTAGTGGTGATTATAAAGACTAATGATGAATTAATTTGATGGGGGGGAGGGGGTGGTTCCATTTGTACGTGTAGGTGATTATTAGGCTGGTTATTATCACGTTCCGTACGTGTTTAACTAATTCACTGTCAGGATGTGTGTTTAGTGTATGATGATTGTGATTTTGGTGATGGTGATGATGATGATGATGATGGTGATGATGATGATAATACTAGTGATGATGATTATGATGATGATGATACTAGTGATGATGTTGAAACTAGTGATGATGATGAGGTGGAGAGGAGAAGAGGAGGAGGAGGAGGAACGGGAAAGGAGGAAGTGAAGCAGGTGCGCAGGTGTTAGGCAGAAATGAGCAAGGGTGAGGCAGGGGTGATGAGGTGCGGCAGGGGTGATGTAGGGGTGATGTAGGGGTGATGTAGGGGTGATGTAGGGGTGAGGCAGGGGTGATGCAGGGGTGATGTAGGAGTGAGGCAGGGATGATGTTGAGGTGAGGCAGGGGTGATGTAGGGGTGAGGCAGGGGTGATGTAGGGGTGAGGCAGGGATGATGTTGAGGTGAGGGAGGGTTGATGTAGGGGTGAGGCAGTGGTGATGTAGGGGTGAGGCAGTGGTGAGTGAGGCAGTAATGGGGTGAGGTCACGAGACTCTTAGTTCACGTCCATGCTGATCCACACACACACACACACACACACACACACACACACACACACACACACACACACACACACACACACACACACACACACACACACACACACACACACACACACACACACACACACACACACACACACACACACACACACACACACACACACACACACACACACACACACACCATATATACTCCCCCATTCCAACCCCCATTTCAGTGTTATAACCCCATTCACATCCCTGTTGCCTCTCCCCTTCCCTCCTCCTCCCCCCACTCCCACCTTCCTTTCACTCATCCCCCCTCCCCCTTCACCCTGTCCATCTCCCTTTCACTGTATATCCACATTTCTCCTTCTCCATTTTCTCTCTTCCCCCTTATCCCTCTTTTCTTCTTCCTTCCCCGATCTCTCTTCCCTCTCTTCTCTCCCACTCTCCTCTCCCCCCCTTATCTACCCGTATCCCTCTTCCTCCTCCCTCATCTCTCTTCCTCCCCTTCCACCTCTTCCCCTCTCCTTCATGCCTCTCCCCTTCCCCATCACATACACCCTTCCCCCACCCCTTCCGTACCCCTTCCCCTCGTACAGCTGGTGTCACAGATGGATACCACAGCACCGATGCACATGACACCCCATCATCATCATCATCATCATCATCATCATCATGCACACACAACCTCCCTTTACCGATTGGGCGGGAGTCAGAGCAAGGTCCTTTGATCTCTGTGGGGACATGAATCAGAGGCGAAAGAAAGTCACGGATATTATCTCCCCCTCCACCGCCATCCCTCGTGTGTCATACGAAGAGAAATTACGTAACGCCTCTTCCTTAGCGATTTATTCTTCACATAGCAGCCCCGTATTATCATTAGTTCAGGAGACTCGCTTAGCCACTTTTCTCCGTCAACTTATTCCTGTGTAAGGTTCGTTTTTCCTCATTGTTATTTTTGCACAGGTCAGGGTGATGATGATGATAATGATGATGATGATGATGATGATGATGATGATGATGATGATATACTGCCACAAACATTCCGTAAAGCAGTGCATAGAGAAATTTAAAGCTGTCTCTCTCTTTCTTTATTTCGTTTTTTGGGAGGGGGGGAATCATTCAGTATCTATAAAGGAATGTGTGGCAATCAGTGAGCCAGATGTAATAGGTAACCATTTTTCTTCCCCCTCCCCTATTCCCTTTTATTGCAACCCTCTCCCTTCCCCCCCACCCCTGATGCCCTCCCTTGCCCCCCCCCTCTCCTGCCCCCTTCCTCACCCCCCTCCCTATTCACGTTTATTGCCCCTCATTCTTCCTCTGTCTCCTTCCTGCCCCTTCAGAGCGCACCCGGTGCCCCTCACGGATTTGTATTTGTCTTGGCTGACGCTGCATCCCGTGAGGAGAGGCCGCGTTGAATGTTTCCCCCAATCCCATTCCCACCGTGACTGTACTGTACTTCTTTCATCTATACTTGGTTCTGGTTTTCTTCCGTTTGCAACTTCCTTCACATAGCTCAGTGGCAGAGAAAGAAAATGCTGTGGCTTCAAATAATTTTCTTGGCATTTCTTAGTGACCAGCTTCGTACTCTAGTGTTACCCTTGTTCCGGCTTAGTATTCAAGATGAAGAGATTGGAGTTTTACGCCTAGCTAAGGTGAACACAGTATAGCCAACGTGAACAGAGAATAACTAATGTGAATCAAGTATAGCTAATGTGAACAGAGTATAGCAAGTGTGAATAGAGTATAGGGTCATTACTTTCCGATAAGGCCAGCGACATGCCATGAAAACACCTGCTGTCACCAGTACCCCTCACTGCAGATATTCACCATTACTTAGAGATGTGGTGACAACAGAACACAAGCTGGTGGCAGGAGGTGGCGCTTAGTAACTCATGCTATATCCTGGTGCGCATGAAACAAGGCTCCAGGGCCACAGGGAACCAAATAATTAGTTTGTTTTCAGAGTTGGATGTGGGTAAAACTAGGATGCCCCCGAGGCGAGGTTCACCGGTTCGCTTGGGATAAATTTCTTTTCACCCCTTGACCTTGACCTTTGACCCGAGACCATATCCGAATTTGATGAAGATATGAACAATAGCCACCAACACCTCTTCCTGAGCGAGACACACACACACACACACACACACACACACACACACACACACACACACACACACACACACACACACACACACACACACACACACACACACACACACACACACATTCTGTATTCTCCTTTCGTACTCTTCCTCTTAACCCATTTTTCCATCCCATACACATTCTTTTATCTGTCTTCCTCACTCCTCCCCTCTCGTGCCTTCTCTCCTCCCCTCTCTTTTAATCTTTCCTCTTCTTTCATTTCTCGACATATCCTCTTCTCCCTCTCCCTCCTTTCTTTTCTTCCTTCCGCTCCTCTGTCATGCACTTAACCATACTGTGCACTATTCAATTTGCTCTCTCCTTTTACCAACCCTTCCCCTCCATTCCTTTCCTCCTCCTCCTCCTCTTCCTCCTCTTCCTCCTCCTCCTTCTCCTCCTCCTCCTCCTCGTCGAAATGGCAAACATTCTTAACGATTACTTTGCGTCTGTTTTTACGGTAGAAAACACCACCAGAAACCTACTGTTACCCACAAACCAAGCAAATAGCACAGTCCTTAGTAACTATGCTATCCATAATAATGATATCCTTTCAGCCATAAATAGTACGGACATAAACAAAACCCCTGGCCCCGATAAAATATCACCGAGAATTCTCAAAGAAGCAAAACATGAGTTACTGCTGCCACTCTCTGTCTTATTCAATAAATCATTAAGTACTGGGAAAGTTCCACGCGAATGGAAACTAGCAAATGTAACACCAATTTTCAAAAAAGGAAATGAGTCGCACCCAGGAAATTACAGACCAATCAGCTTAACATCAGTAGTGTGCAAGTTAATGGAAAAAATCATAAGAGATAAAATAGTTAATTATCTAGAAGAAAATAATATAATTAAAGACTCGCAACATGGATTCAGACATCGTCGTTCATGCTTAACTAACCTACTGGACTTCTTCCATGATGTTTACAAATCATACGATGACTCAAGAGCAGTAGATATAATTTACCTCGACTTTCAGAAAGCATTTGACACTGTCCCTCACAAGCGTCTCATGAGAAAAATAGAAGCACATGGAATAAAAGGAAAGACGCTAAAATGGTTACAAGACTGGCTGTCAGACCGAAAACAGCGAGTTGTTATAATCGGAAAGGAATCCAAATGGAGTAATGTGATCAGCGTTCCCCAAGGCTCAGTACTTGGACCGATACTTTTTATTATCTATATAAATGACATTGATGAGGGTCTAAATTGTAAAGTATCCAAATTTGCAGATGATACTAAAATAACCAGTAAAGTCACTTCAAAATTACAGTGGCAGCAGTTACAAAATGACCTTAATACTTTAGCAAGCTGGGCAGAAAAATGGCAAATGAAATTCAACACAGAAAAATGTAAAGTACTTCATATTGGAAGTAACAATGTCCATGCAGATTACAAAATGAACAATATTCAGTTATCAAGTACAGACAGTGAAAAGGATCTTGGTGTGATAATATCAAAAGACCTAAAACCAAGCAAGCAGTGTACCGATGCGGTAAAAATTGCAAACAAGCTAGTGGATTTATTGGAAGAACTTTCGAGTTTAAATCGGAAAAAGTCATACTTGCCTTGTACAACTCGCTAGTGCGCCCCCATCTTGAGTATTGTGTGCAATTCTGGTCTCCGTACTACAGAAAGGACATTGAAAAATTAGAGAAAATTCAGCGAAGAATCACAAAAATGGTACCACGACTTAGAAACAAACCATATGAGGAACGCCTTGAAGAACTTAAATTATTTAGCCTAACGAAGCGCAGGTTAAGAGGGACCTTACTGAAGTTTTCAAAATCATGAAGGGATATGACAACTTAGACATGAATAAATATTTTGATATAGACCGGTCGAGTCAAACCAGAAGTAATGGCTGCAAAATCATGGGAAAACGATTCCAATCCCACGAAGCAAAATACTTCTTCTTTAACAGAGTTGTAAATATCTGGAACAGATTACCCTCAGATACCGTGAACAGTATTTCAATTGAGACATTCAAAAACAAATTAGACAAGTATTTGCACGAAAATCCTCAGCTGACTCTTTTTCTGTCCGAATAACTTGCTTTTATAGCTACGGTACATGTAAGTTCATGCCCCCTTAGTCTACAAGACACCCCGTAAACAATGTACCCATTACATAGTGTTGCGTCACGATATTATACATTTTAATTTATTCGGGTGCAAACAAAGCAATATAAGCACAGATTAGGATCTGCACAGATAACCCTGAGTTAACGGTCACTACTCTTACTTTCGACCTGTGATGGGCTGTGGATCACTGAGGGTCCCTGTTAGTCAAGTGACCACCATCCAGGATTTTAATGTACCAGGGGTCACTGCTTCAGGATGAAACTTGTGTACTGTCCCACATGGGAGAGTTCCTTGTCTCAGTGGAATGAACGGAGCTATTGCCTGATTGACTGCTGCCTACCTAAAAAGCGCCAGGGAAGGTTGCCGCACCACCCCTAAACATCCACTCTGTGCATTGCACATCCACACTGTGCACTGTGCAGTCCCCTTTTATCTAAGACACCCGTCCTATATACGTGTCAGTCTCCCCAGCGCAAAGAAAGCAATATAAGCACAGATTAGGATCTGCACAGATAACCCTGAGTTAACGGTCACTACTCTTACTTTCGACCTGTGATGGGCTGTGGATCACTGAGGGTCCCTGTTAGTCAAGTGACCACCATCGGGATTTTTTTAATGTACCAGGGGTCACTGCTTCAGGATGAAACTTGTGTACTGTCCCACATGGGAGAGTTCCTTGTCTCAGTGGAGTGAACGGAGCTATTGCCTGATTGACTGCTGCCTACCTAAAAAGCGCCAGGGAAGGTTGCCGCACCACCCCTAAACATCCACTCTGTGCATTGCACATCCACACTGTGCACTGTGCAGTCCCCTTTTATCTAAGACACCCGTCCTATATACGTGTCAGTCTCCCCAGCGCAAAGAAAGCAATATAAGCACAGATTAGGATCTGCACAGATAACCCTGAGTTAACGGTCACTACTCTTACTTTCGACCTGTGATGGGCTGTGGATCACTGAGGGTCCCTGTTAGTCATGTGACCACCATCGGGATTTTTTTAATGTACCAGGGGTCACTGCTTCAGGATGAAACTTGTGTACTTGTCCCACATGGGAGAGTTCCTTGTCTCAGTGGAGCAAACGGAGCTAGGGCCTGATTGACTGCTGCCTACCTTAAAAGCGCCAGGCAAGGTTGCCGCACCACCCCTAAACATCCACACTGTGCAGTGTGTAGCTTCCACGTTATGTCCACAGACTTCCCATTAACTCAATGTAACTGGTTTATAATGTCATGCCGTAACTATTATTTTATTAGTTTACTTTCTCTTTCAGGTTACTCTATCGGGTAGCTTATAGATAAAGTATTATAGAATGTGACTTTTCCTTTCCAGTGTTTCCTATAAAATTTCCATGTCAGTTTTTCCATGCTGCATGGTGGTTTTTCTCACTTTTTCCTGGAGGGTTTGGTGGTGGGGGGAGCCTTCTTGCTTTCCTATCCTTATCCTTCAACATGTAGAGTTAGATCTTATAGTCATAGTTTTCTCTAACAAGCAGCCTCGAAAGGACCATAAGGTCTGTTGCTGTTTGCTTTCCTGTGTAATCCTGTGTAATCCTGTGTAATCCTCCTCCTCCTCCTCCCTCCCTCCCTCACCCATACACACCCAATCAAATAACCAACAAGAAAAACGCGAAGAGATTACAGACAGGCAGATAGACGTCAGCCTTCACCTTCCAAACCCCCGTCCCTCCCCCTCCCCCTTCCTTACCCTCGCCCTCTCAAGTGAAGAGCGGATTGGTACGGATTCAGCCTACGAAAACGCCGCTATTATACCGGTAAAACGGATTGCAGCGGATTACTGGGGTGGGGGGAAACGCAGCATCAGTATCAGAATTTTGGCGGCCGAGTTTTGTGGCAGACTTTTGTTTTTTGGCAGGAAAGATTGCGTGTGCGTGTGCGTGTGCGTGTGTGTGTGTGTGTGTGTGTGTGTGTGTCTGTCTGTCACCCAGTTTTATTCTTTTCCTCCTTTTCCTTTTCTTTCCTCTTCTAAGTTACCTCAAATTCTCCTCCTCTCGTTCTTTCCTCTCCCTCCTTCCACCTCTCATTTTCTTTTCCTCTTTCTCTCTTTCCTCTCCCTCCTTCCACCTCTCATTTTCTTTTCCTCTTTCTCTCTTTCCTCTCTCCCTACTTTATCCATACTCCATTTCCTCTCCCTCCCTTTTTTTTCTCTCTCCTCTCTCTCCACCCCCATTCTTTCCTCCACTCACTCCTCTCACCAATTCTCCCTCTCCTTTTATCTTTCACTCCCTTCCTCCTCAGCCCCTCCTTACCCTCACCCAGTCTCTTCCGTGTGTGTGTGTGTGTGTGTGTGTGTGTGTGTGTGTGTGTGTGTGTGTGTGTGTAAGTAGAAATTGATGTTTTTGCTAAGTGTAATTAGGGTCATTTTGGTGGTTATGTTGTTATGTTATTTTATGTCATTATTTTCTTAGGCTTCATGATATATATTTGTTTTTTGTAATTTCTTCAAATATAATGTCTTTATTTGTCTTTATTATGTTTATGTTTTATTTTTTGTGTGATGGGGTTTCTTTGTGTGGTTTTTATCTGGTTTATTTGTTTTTTCTTTTTTTTAATTTATTCTGGTGTTTTTATATCTTTACTAATACAGGTTCATAATATAAGTAAAATCCTCTGTTGGTATCCAGAATAAAAATAGATAGATAGGTACGTCACCTGATTGAAAAGGTTAATCCAACAACCAGATTATCAAATGTTGTGGTGTTAAATATGACACAAACAAACAAACAAACTATACAAAGGACATCCAGCGTGACGGGGCATCAGAGAGAGAGAGAGAGAGAGAGACTGTAAAATGGGCAAAGGAAAGTGAGTGAATTTATTAGGTTGCTAGGAACAGTGCAGCGACCCTACCTTGATTCGTTTCATCCCCCTCTCAGCCTCTTCACCATCTTCTTCTTTCTCTCCCTCTTTTTCTCCTCTTCCTCCTTTGTCTTCTTCCTTTCTCCTCTTCCTCCTTCCTTCTCTTCCTCGTTTTTCCTCTTCCTCCTTTCTTCTTCTTCTTTCTCCTCTTCTTCCTTTCTTCTCTTCCCCTCTTCTCCTCTTCCTCCTTTCTTCTCATCCTCCTTTCTTCTCGTCCTCCTCTCTCCTCATCCTCCATCCTCCTCTTCTTACTTTCTTATCCTCCTCCTCGTCTTCTTCCTCCTCATCATCAGTCTCTGTATCTTCTTCTTCGTCAGTCTTCCGCTTTCTTTTTCCTCTTCCTTCGTCCTCCCCCTTCCTTTCTACCTTTCCTCCTTTTCCTTCCTCTTCCTCTTTTTCCTTCCTCTTCCTCATATTCCTTCCCCTTCTGCCTCTTCCTTCCTCTTCCTCTTTTCCTTCCTCTTTCTCATTATCCTTCTCCTTCCACTTCTTTCTTCCTATTCCTCTTTTTCCTTCCTGTTCCTCCATCCGCTTCCGTTCTTCCTTCCTCCTCGTTCTTCCTATCACTACATATTTAAGGGGTGAAGATTTATTTCATTCACTTTCACTAATACAGTTTTCTTCTGAGGCAAATAAAGAAGCGCTAGTAAGATTGAGAAAGTTGAAAATTACATCTTACTGAAGGAAATAAGAGATGAATAGATAGATAGATAAATAGATCGA
Source organism: Coenobita brevimanus (assembly GCF_032717465.1). NCBI lineage: Eukaryota > Metazoa > Arthropoda > Malacostraca > Decapoda > Coenobitidae > Coenobita > Coenobita brevimanus. The sequence goes on from NC_137044.1 coordinate 11,158,884, forward strand.
TAGATAGATATAGCGACAGATTGAACGATGGATAGATAGATAGATAGATAGATTGATTGGTTGATGGATGGATAGATAGATTTTTTTTACTCCGTCAGTATGAGAGGTCGCCCCCAACCTGATTAAAATGGCCTGGTGTTAGAGAGAATTTAATGAAAGACGCGGTGATAGCAGAGAGAGAGAGAGAGAGAGAGAGAGAGAGAGAGAGAGAGCATTAATAAAGACACATCTACGCTCGTATATTTCTGCAAGAATGACGAAGTACCCCATAGAGAGAAAAGAAAATGGAGAGAGAAGAAGCAGAGAGATAATAGGAGAAGGTGGGAAGGAAAGAAGAGAGAGAGAGAGAGAGAGAGAGAGAGAGAGAGAGAGAGAGAGAAGGTGGGAAGGAAAGAAGAGAGGGAGAGAGAGAGAGAGAGAGAGAGAGAGATGATGGGAAATGATTTGCTAAGATAGGAAGGAAAAGGGAGAATAATAATAATAATAATAATAATAATAATAATAAGGAAGACGAGGAGGAGGAAAGATAAACAGGAGCACCAGAAATAATAACAACAACAGTAAAGAGGAGGTTGAGGAGAAGACATAAAGAAGGAGGAAGAAGGAAGGAGGAGAGAACTGGAAGGCGGAGAGAATAGGAAGAAGGAAGGAGGAGAGAACTGGAAGGAGGAGAGAATAGGAAGAAGGAAGGAGGAGAGAACTGGAAGGAGAGAATAGGAAGAAGGAAGGAGGAGAGAACTGGAAGGAGGAGAGAATAGGAAGAAGGAAGGAGGAGAGAACTGGAAGGAGAGAATAGGAAGAAGGAAGGAGGAGAGAACTGGAAGGAGGAGAGAATAGGAAGAAGGAAGGAGGAGAGAACTGGAAGGAAGAGAGAATAGGAAGGAGGAAGAAGGAAGGAGGAGAGAACAGGAAGGAGGACAGAATAGGAAGGAGGAAGAAGGAAGGAGGAAGAAGGAAGGAGGAGAGAACAGGAAGGAGGAAGAAGGAAGGAGGAGAGAACTGGAAGGAAGAGAGAATAGGAAGGAGGAAGAAGGAAGGAGGAGAGAACAGGAAGGAGGAAGAAGGAAGGAGGAGAGAACAGGAAGGAGGAAGAAGGAAGGAGGAGAGAACAGGAAGGAGGAAGAAGGAAGGAGGAGAGAATAGGAAGGAGGAAGAAGGAAGGAGGAGAGAACAGGAAGGAGGAAGAAGGAAGGAGGAGAGAACAGGAAGGAGGAAGAAGGAAGGAGGAGAGAATAGGAAGGAGGAAGAAGGAAGGAGGAGAGAATAGGAAGGAGGAAGAAGGAAGGAGGAGAGAATAGGAAGGAGGAAGAAGGAAGGAGGAGAGAATAGGAAGGAGGAAGAAGGAAGGAGGAGAGAATAGGAAGGAGGAATAGGAAGAGGGAGGAATAGGAAGGAGGAAGAAGGAAGGAGGAGAGAATAGGAAGGAGGAAGAAGGGAAGAGGAGAGAATAGGAAGGAGGAAGAAGGAAGGAGGAGAGAATAGGAGGGAGGAAGAACAAGACCGAGGAAGAGGCAGGGATAAAGTAAACAAAGGGTCACTGAACTGAGCTTAGCAACATACATTACTCCCTTTACATCTTCTGTCACACATTTTAGAGTTATCTCTCTCTCTCTCTCTCTCTCTCTCTCTCTCTCTCTCTCTAACTTCATAATTCGGACCCTCTAAACACAAAATTATGTATTCGGCCAAAGTTTTGGATTCAGCGCATTCACACCAGAGTTACCCGCGTGTGTGTGTGTGTGTGTGTGTGTGTGTGTGTGTGTGTGTGTGTGTTTACATGTGTACCTCGCACGGGCACTTGTGTTTACTTATGTGTACCCAGGTGTGTAGGAGAGAAGTGTATGTGCGTGTTTGTATTTATGCCTGTGTGTGTGTGTGTGTGTGTGTGTGTGTGTGTGTGTGTGTGTGTATAGGGGGGTAGAGACCTGGCAGGATGGTAATTGAAGGTTGAAGTGAGGATGAGGGAAGGATGAGGGAAAGGACAGTGTGAACGTGAGGGAGGTGAGAGTGAGGGGAGGGTGAAGGAAGATTTAGGGTGAGGGAGAAGATACTGATGGTGAGAGTGAGAATATGAAGTGTGGGTGAGGGTGAGGGTAAGGGTGAAGGATGAGTAAGGGAAGGAATGGAGTGATTGTAATACTGACGAAGGAATGAGGGTGACATTGAGAGTGAGGGTGAGATGAGGGTTAGGACAAGGATAGGAGTAAGGCAAGGGTGCAGGGAAGGATATGGTGAAGTTAAGGGTGAGGTAGGGTGAAGTTGAGGGTGAGACAAGAATAAGGGTGAAAGGGAGTGCAGGGTGAAATGAAGGTAAGGGTGAGGGTAGGGTGAAGGCTAGGCAGAGGTCAAGAATATAGGCGATGTAAGTGTGTAAGGGAGGATAAAATGAGGGGTGAATGAGGATGAGGGAGAGGATAGGGTGCAACTAAGGGTAAGAAGGGTGCAAGGGAGGGTAGGGTGAGGTGAGGGCGAGGGGTGAGGGAGGGGGGTGTACCAAGAAACCCGCTCACTTAATATTTCACTCACTATTGACCACGTATGAGGGGGAGTGAGGGGGAGGGGGAGTGGGTGGGGGAGGGGAGGGGGAGGGTGAATGGGTGGGGGAGGGGAGGGGGGACGGCAAACTGACGGGAGTAAAGAGTTAATTTATATTATTAATAGAGGGAAGGGATTGCCTGACAGGGGTACAGAATTATGATAGATAGATAGAAATATTTGCAAATAGATAGAGTTTCAGATATTGAGATGGATGTGTTCGTTAATTGATGTTATTGGTTTAAAAAATGTATGTAGATTTAGATGGATAAATTGTAATAAATAGATGGGAGGGTAGATTGAAAATATTTTGCAAGCAACACACACACACACACACACACACACACACACACACACACACACACACACACACACACACACACACACACACACACACACACACACACACACACACACACTGTTTACACCTTCCACACACCTTAGCCACACCTTGTCGCTCATCGTCTCACACACACCCTGTCATTACCTGCCACTCTCGCCCTCAAAGGTATTCTACACACACACACACACACACACACACACACACACACACACACACACACACACACACACACACACACACACACACACACACACATTGGTCCCTCATAGCACCTCTTTCCAACACACGGCACTCATTTGTACCTATTTTATTGTTAACTGCAAATGAAATCCTCAGCCACATTCATCAGCAACGCCTCTATTGCCTTACTTCCATCGCCACCAATAACCTTATCGTTTTCTGGAAGTCCCTCTATGCCTCTCACACACGTAGGCTACATATATACACTTACTGACATACGTACATACATATACTGATACACTTACAGAGGTCAGACACACACACACACTTATTCATAGTGTTCATACTCGCATATACTTGCTCACAGTTTCATACACTCCACCCCATCCCAAGCCGTCACGTCCTACACTACACTACACTGCACTGCACTACACTCCTTGACACTACTTTACACTACACTATGCTGTCACTATGACCTGCATTCCATGACTGTTTAATTTCTTCTGGACATGATACGTTCTCCCTGTATGAAATATTTTACAGTATAGAACGTTAAATGTGGATTCCAGATACACTACACTTCACTGTATTACGCTGCACTACACGACACTACTCTCTCTCTCTCTCTCTCTCTCTCTCTCAGACATACAGCCAGTTAGAAGCACCCCCCCTGAGAAAGCTAGCCATCAGCATATTGAAGTACCATGTAATCAGTCACGTACACTTACACTTCACCCCAAGGAAGGGATATACAATTGTTCCACTGCATGACCTGCTGACTGACATACGGATGGGTGCAGGGCAGGTGAGGATGTGGATGTGGGTATATGTGTGGGTGTAGACTAGGTATGGAAGTGGGTATGGATGTGGATGTGAAGTAGCTGTGGATGTGGATGTAGGTGAGGTGAGGCTGTTTTTTTTTTTTGTTTTTTTTTTCATACAACACCCTACGATTCTTTAGTCTCTCAAATATATCTTTCTTTTTTTATTTTCTGTACTGGTAAAACTGGCATCAGCATCAGGCAGGAGGATGTTAAGGTGTAATTGGCAAACTAAATCAATGAAAAAGGGGTGTTACGAAATCACTCCAAGGTAGAGAGTAGAGTATGTCGTATTATTTTATTCTCCCAATTTCCCCTCGATTTTATTCATATTGAGGTAGATTTTTCGAACCTGGAATATTATATAAAATCTCTATAATTAAAAAAATAAATAGTGAATAAAGTAACTCGATGGCAGTGTGATTAAAATGAAAAAGAAAATACGAAATCTTATTGAAAGGAAACAGTCAGATTATTGGACTGTGTTGCGTTTGTTCAGTTTCGTTTGTAAGTAATCAGCTTTGTTTGGTCTCGTCCTTGGGTTCTTTCTTATTTTTTTGGCTTTGAAACATACAGAATCCCGTCTTCCCCGGCCAACGGAAAAAAAGTGAAATGAAAAAGGAAATACCTGTTTTTTAACGCGTATAAAATGAGCAAGGTAATAGAGGAAAATACCTGTGACTTTACCTGTAGAAAATTAGCAAGGTAATAGAGGAAAATACCTGTTACTTTACCTGCATCAAATTAGCAAGGTAATAAAGGAAAATACCTGTTACTTTTCCTGTATAAAATGAGCAAGGTAATAAACGAAAATACGTGTTAATTTGCCTGTACAAAATGAGTAAGGTAATAAAGGAAAATACCTGTTACTTTACCTGTAAAAAATTAGCAAGGTAATAAAGGTAAATACCTGTTAATTTACCTGTACAGAATGAGCAGGGTAAGAAAGGAAAATACCTGTTAGTTTACCTGTACAAAATGAGCAAGGTAATAAAGGAAAATACCTGTTAATTTACCTGTACAAAATGAGCAAGGTAATAAAGGAAAATACCTGTTAATTTACCTGTATAAAATTGGCGAGGTAATAAAGGAAATACCTGTTAATTTACCTGTATAAAATGAACAAGGTGATAAAGGAAAATACCTGTTACTTGTATAAAATTAGCAAAGTTAAAATAGGGCCTACAAACAAACCTTTCCCGCGTCAGGTATTCAGTGCACGCCTAGTACAAGCACGTTCCCTGTGGTGTAGAGTTTCGTACTAATATGCAGAGTGTGTGGGTGCTGTGGCCGACATATTCACACCCTCTGTATTTCTGCACCCACTAACATTTCACAGCCCACCCCACTCTCTCTCTCTCTCTCTCTCTCTCTTAAATTACTGCACACACGGTGACTCTTTTCTCTCCCTCTCACAGTCACACAACCCACGTGGAAACTGGAAGTTGTGTGTGTGTGTGTGTGTGTGTGTGTGTGTGTGTGTGTGTGTGTCATCTCTTTCACACCTACCCCCTTTCTCGCTCTTTCACTTCCACTGCCTCGCTTCTCTCTCTCTCTCTCTCTCTCTCTCTCTCTCTCTCTCTAACCACGGAGGCAGAAACCGAAACTTGTATGTGTGTGTGTGTGTGTGTGTGTCTCTCTCTCACATCTCGTGTCGGCGGCAGCGGAGTTGTGATAAGTTTTAATCAACATCCCACGGCCCAGGTGAAGGGGGAGGGGGGGAGGGGGGAGAGGCGAGGGGAATGTGTGTGAGGGGGGGAGGCAAGGGGGATGTGAGTGAGAGGGAAATTAGGTGAGGAAGAGAGAGATGGGGGTTGAGGATGGGGGATAGGTGAGGCTTGGGGATATTTTTTTTGTTTTTGAAAGGAAAAAGGAACCTAAGGCCAGAAGCTCTCTTGAAAAAATAAAAACAAAATAAGAGAGAGCCAGATTCAAGATCCGTTCATTTCGAGATGCCTTGACACACTGCGTTTAAGACCTGATCTCTCTCTCTCTCTCTCTCTCTCTCTCTCTCTCTCTCTCTCTCTCTCTCTCTCTCTCTCTCTCTCTCTCTCTCTCTCTCTCTCTCTCTCTCTCTCTCTCTCTCTCTCTCTCTTTAACTTCCATAGCATTTTCTCTCTCACTTTATCCTTCCCCATACACATCTTATAAATATTATCTAATTATCTCCCTCTCTTTTCTCTTCTAGTATTCCTCCTAGCAATTTCTCCCTTCCTCTTTATCTTCCTCGTTTCCATGTTCTCCTTTTGCATTCTTCCGCTTCGTTTCTTCCTTCCTTCCTGTCTCCCTTTCTCCTCTCCTTATGATCTCACCAAACATTTACCCTCCCCTCCCCTCCCCCCCTCTCTCTTCCTCCCTCTCTCTCTCTCTCCCATCCTCCATTCTCTCCCATCGTATCTCTGCAAACATTCTTCCCTCCTCCACCCCTCTCCTCCACCTCCCGCCTCCAACCTCCCAGCTATAACCTATTCTCATTCCCGTCATACCTCCCTCGCCTCTCCCTTTCACCACCTCCAAAGCCTCCTACCTCCCCCTTCCCCTCCCCTTCCGCCTCCCCCTCCCCCTCCCCACATAAAAAAGCCCTTCGCTCCCTTACATTCCTTCCTATCACCCTTTCTATTCCCCTTTCCCTTCTTCACGTTCCCTCCATCCTCCTCCTCCCCCCCTCATTTCCACCCCTCCATTTCCTTTTCCTTCTAACTTAGCCTCCCTTCCTCCACCTCACCTCCTCCTCCACGCTCTTCCCTCCCTTTCCACTCCTCCATAGTCCTTTCTCTTTACCCTACACACCTCCTTCTATCTCTTATCTCCCTCCTTCATACTCTTACACCCCTCCATCTACCCCTATAGCACCCCCCCATTTTCCCATCTCTCTTCTACAATGTTCCTCCACCCTCCTTCCATCCACATGCCCAATCTTTCCCTCCATCTCTTTCTCCTTCCTTAGCCCTCATCATATCTAACCTTCATTCTCTCCACACTTCCCTTCACTCTTTCCTTCCCTCTCTTCACTCCATCCATCCCTCCTTCCATTCACTCCACACGTCCCTTCATTCACTGGCTACTATGCCCGAGGAAGAGGTGGGCGAAAGAGAGCATTCCCTTTTTCCACGTATCTTTATCTTAATTAATTCTACGGGACCAAATAGCCTCGTTTCAGGATATTAAACCTCTTGTAAGGCCCATATTCTCGTCGATTAAGGAAGCTCCCGATCACCTTTTCCTAAGCGATTTATTTTTTTTATTGCACTTTACAGTCCTCTTCCGTGTTGCGTAAATCCTTCCAATGTCACCGTAATCTACATAAATAACGTGAAAAAGGATATTAATTAGCCATATCGAAAAATAAATCGCTAAGGAAAATGTGTTAGGAAGCTTCCATACCGACGAGAATACAAGCCATGTTCTCTGTACTTCATTTATGTTCACTCATCTTTTCTCTCCACTTCTCCCTCCGCTTCCCTCCTCTTTCTCCTCGGCTTCCCTCGATTTCCTCCTTCTTGCCTTTCCACTCGCCGCTTCCTTCCACGTCTTCCCCCATTTCCCTCCATTTCTTTCACCTCTCTCTCTCTCTCTTTTCTCTCCATCTCTTCCCTCCATCTACACATTTTCCTCCTTTTCCATCCATCCCTTTTTCCTCTTCTCTCCGTCCCCTTTAGATCTTCCTCTTTGCCCTCCAAATTCTCCCATTCCATTTCCCCCATCTGTCCCCCTTCCACTTCTTTATTTCCTCCCACTTCTTCCTTTATATCCCTCCACATTTTCCTTTCCTTTTTTCCACTTATTCTTCTCTTTCCACCCTTTTCACCTCTTCCTCCTATCCCGTCCACCTCCCTCATTTTCCCTGCACCCCTTCCACCTTGTCCCACCTTTCTGTTTCCTCCACTCTTCCTCCTTTCTCGCCCACCTGTTCCGTCTCTCCTCTCCACGTCACAGAGCTCAGTCGAATTACGCAAGAGGCGATGGTTATAAAATTACTAGCAGGTGTTTCCAGTCACACAAAACAGGTCATTTCTTCTTCACTTAGACTACACATGGAAAAAATGTCCGAGGAATATTTTAAGGTGTGGTGCAGTAATAACATTTAAAAGGACGTGAATATATATCTCTCGAGTTCCCAGGTAAACACGTTCGCACCTGGATGATAGAAATATTGGTTTGTTATTGTTTTCCTCTCATTCATTGCTTCCATATTTCCCCCTTCACTTCAGTTCTTTTATCTTTCCCTTTCACTTCGTTTCTTCTGTCTTTCCCCTCAACTCCCCCACCATTTCTTCCATCTTTCCCCCTCCGCTCCCCTACCATTTCCTCCATCTTTCCCCTCCACTCCCCCACCGTTCTTCCATCTTTCCCCTTCACCCCCTCACTCCCCCATAATCTTTCCCCCTCACTTCCCTACCATTTCTTCCATCTTTCCCCTCCACTCCCCCACCCCCACGCCTGTCCACGCCTCCAGTAACTGGCCATAAAGCTGCCAATGGTGAGTGTCCGATCGTTTAGTGCTTCTCGTAAATGACCAGGATTTTGGCTGGCGGCGGCGGTGGGGGAGGCGCATCCTATACCTGCCCGTGTGTGTGTGTGTGTGTGTGTGGTGGTATTGGTTTTGTGTTGGTGTGGTCATGTAAGTTAGGTCTTGTTGGGGTGAAGGAATGTATGGTTGTGGTGGTGTTTTTTATTGTGTTTTATGGTGTTTTGTTTATAATTCTCCCCCCCCCCTTACCAGCTTTTGAGTGCCGTGGTGTAGGGGTGAGGGTGGCACTGTGTTCGCCGTATTTAGCAACAAGAAAAAAATTGTTTGGATTCTTGATGGTGCAAAAGGGGATGGATAATTTTTGTTTATTCTACGTTGTGCCAGTATTTTTTTCAGTTGTGCATTTATTTTGTCTGTTTACTTCCGTGTTCAGTGTGTGTGTGTGTGTGTGTGTGTGTGTGTGTGTGTGTGTGTGTGTGTGTGTCAGAGGCAGCAAAAGGCGGGTTGAGGAAGGGCTGGGAGGAAACCTGAACCTCGCTTTGCCTTTACTCACTTCTCCTCTTATTAGCTGTCTTCCTCTCTCTCTCTCTCTCTCTCTCTCTCTCTCTCTCTCTCTCTCTCTCTCCTCCTCCTCCTCCTCCTCCTCCTCCTCCTCCTCCTCCTCCTCCCCGGCAAACTCTACTGCAACACCATCTCTCACCCTCTTCCCCTCCCCTCCCCTCCCCTTCCTCCCTCTCCCAGTTTCATGTAACTTTCAACCCTTCCTTAGTGTCCTTCCCTTCCTCCTTCCCTGCCTTCCACTTCCTCCCCCTTTCTCCTTCCCCCCTTCCTCCTTCCTTTCCTTCTTCGTCCTTTCCCTTTCTCCTTCCTTCCCTCCCATCCTCCTTTTTGCGTGTGGCTTTCTCTCTCTTCCTTCTTCCGCCTAACTCCTTGTATCCGTTCCTCCTTCTTTACTTACCTCCATCCTTCCCTTCATTATTTCCTGACTCTATACTTCCTTCTTTTCCACTTACTTTTATTTATATTTTCCTCTATTATGTACTTCTTCCTCTTCTTCCCTGCCATCTACTTTTCTTCCGCCCATCATCTTCCTTATTTCTCCCCTTTCTCTTTCTTTCATACATTCTTCCTTCTCTGTCCTTCTGCCTCCCCTTTTCTTCCTCCCTACCTCCTTCTCCCAGTTCTTTCCCTCCCTTTCCTTCTTCCCTTCCATCTTCCTCCCTCCCCTCCCTTTTCCCTTCCACACTTTCGTCCCTCCATCATCTCTTCTTCCTCCCACTTCCTTTTCCTATCCTTCCTTCAGCTTCCCCCTCCTTCCACTCATCCTTTCTGCCTCCCCCTCCTATATCCTTTCCTGCCTTCTTCTGTATCCTCTCCCTTCTTCCCTCCGTGTGTCTCTTTCCCTCCCTTTTTACATCCTTTCTCACCTGCCTCCTTCCTCGCCGTCTCCCCCTCCAGTCGTCCTTCCTCCCTCCCCCCCTCCTTCGGCCCATGTCGAGACAGATGGTGTCTGGTTGGGGGGGGAATAAGGGTAGGAAGGAAGGAAGGACAGACTGAAGGAAGGAATGAAGAAGGGGCGGAAGGAGATAACGGAGGAGGGGAGAAAGGAAGGAGGGATAGAAGAGAGCGTGGTAAGGAAGAAAGGAAGGATAGAAGAGAACGTATTAAAGAAGAAAGGAAGCAGGGAGGAAGGAAGGAAGACTAGAAGAGAGAGTGTTAAGAAGGGAAAGAAAGAAAGCATGGAGGAAGGAAGGAAGGATGGGAGAGAACGTGTTAAGGAGGGAAAGAAAAAAAATCAGGGGGAAGGAAAAAAGGAAAGAACGGAGGAAGGAAGGAAGGAAGGAGGATAGAACTGTGGGTATAAGTGCCTAAGGGATGAACAATGTGTGTGTTGCGTCATCTGTTGCGCGTAGGGGATCAACTTAGCTACAGGGAACGGATTATCTTACCTATACCTAAAGCAGAGAGAGAAAAAAAAAAAGCCCTTAGATCAATATGAAAATTGTCCTTGATTTTGTGTCTTGATTTTGCATTGCCGTGAATTTACAGTCGAAATAATATACGCAAAATTATTATACGCATTTATTCTGAAGAGAGAGCAGTTTTGGCCCGACTTGGAGCGTCTTTTTTAGCCAGGGTCAGAGTCGGGCCGAAATTGTTAAATATTTACAATAGGCACAAACTTAAGTGGGTTCAAACTTTCCCCATTGGTTTTCCTGAAGACCTGCACATTAGCTGTTTATTCCGTGATTCTTCGGACAGACAGACAGATGGACAGGTGGAAAATATAAGCCTGAGTTTGATGAGGGTGGTAATGAAGAGGGCGGGAGGCACAGCAGTCGAGATGGAAGGAAAGGGTGGGTATTTGAAGAGAACATTGAAGGCATGTGGAGAGATAGAGAGAGAGAGAGAGAGAGAGGGGGGGGAGGGAGGTATGAACGAGGTGTCTGGGCGGTCAACCAACTTCCCCCCCCCCCACACCCACTCCCCACCCCCACCCCCACCCCCTTGAGCCTCATAATCCCAAACTTTAAGGAAGGCACCCGGCTTGGCTCCCTCCACCCCTCCCATCACTACTTTTTTCTTTACTCTTTTATCTTCTTTAAATTTACTTCTTGATATATATGGTATTTTTTTTTTTTTTAGATTTCTTTTTCGACTTTGCTTCCTCCATTTCCTCATATCGCCACTATTTTTTCGCTTTTAAATATCTCTCTTTTTTTTCTTATATAAATGATTTTTAGATATTGTATTTTTAGGTACGTTCGGTAGAAAAAAAAACATGATTATGATGGTGATGATGATGATGATGATGATGACTGATGATGATGATGATGATGATTTTCTTTCCTTCTGGTTCTGGAATTTATTTGGTGCCATAAATAGGCCTATATATATATATGTATATATATATATATATATATATATATATATATATATATATATATATATATATGTATATATATATATATATATATATATATATATATATATATATATATATATATATATATATATATTTAGTCAACCTTTTTTGATGATACGCTTTTTTTTTTTGCAAGAATTTTTAAAACAGGTGACACTTTACCTGTCTTTTATTTTTCGTTTTATTTACGTTGTTTTTTTCAGTCTCAACTTACCTGATGAGACTTGAGTTACTTTGGGTTTTATATTAGCATAGGGTAAGCTTGGCTTCTCTGCATAGGCAAGTGGGGAAGATTTTTTGATGGGGGTGTATGGCAAAAGAAAAGAGAGAGAGAGAGAGAGAGAGAGAGAGAGAGAGAGAGAGAGAGAGAGAGAGAGCAGTATGCAGGTGTATATTAATCTTGTGGCTTTGACGTGGGAATGATATGAGGGAGGAGATGAAGAGAGGAGAAGGGAGAATGACAGAGAAATTGCGAGAAGGTGGTGGGAAGACGGAAAAAAAAAAAAAAAAGGAAGGAGAGAGAAAGGAAAGGAAGGAGAAAGGGAAGGAGCGAGAAACGATAGTAAGGAGAAATGGGAGGAGGGAAAAATGAGAGGAAGGAGAAAAGGAAGGGGAGGAGAAAAGAAAGGAGGGAGCAAGGAAAAAAGGAAGAAACGGAAGGAAGGAGAAAGGAAAAGAGGGAGAAAGGGAAGGAGGGAGAAAAGGAAGGAGGGAGAAAGGAAGAGGGAGAAAGGGAAGGAGGGAGAAAAGGAAGGAGGGAGAAAGGAAGAGGGAGAAAGGGAAGGAGGGAGAAAGGGAGGAGGGAGAAAAGGAAGGATTAAAGGGATGCCTAGAAATGGCCTCTTCCACAGTCGATATATTTGCATCTTAATGAAAAGAATCCTCAAAGCCACATTATAATCAACTTCTTTTCATCCGACAGAACTGGGTCACTCACGGCTTGAATACTAAGATTGTGTTTGCTTGGAGTTCGTTTACCCTTAGTTATGTGGTAGAAGTGAATCTCCTTGGTTACTAGTCAGATACACCTGTCTGACTACACCTGGCCATCAATTAAGCTGAAAGGTGTTATGGATCTTTATCAAATGGAAATAAGACGTCAGTAGGGAGGCATAAATCATACTAAATATTTCTCTTTCCTTCTTCCTAGTCCTCTCTCCCCTCCTTTCCCTCCGTTCCTTCCTTCTCCCTTCTGTTTTCCCTCCCCCACTTCATCCCGTCTCTCCCTCTCTCACTCCCCTTCTCTGTCCCCTCTTGTACCTCTCACCCTGCTCTTGTTCCCTTCCTTCATCATTTCCCCTCATCTCCCCTCTCATTAACCTTACCACATTTCCTCCTTACGTGGTTTCTCTCTCTCTCTCTCTCTCTCTCTCTCTCTCTCTCTCTCTCTCTCTCTCTCTCTCTCTCTCTCTCTCTAGCCAGCTTCTACCCCCTTTCCCATCGCCTCCCCTCTTCTCCCCCCTTTTATCCTCCCTTGTCAAATGTCCACCCCATCACCCCACCGAACATAAATTTAATATCAACTTAATCCCTCCATCTGTATCTACATTTTCGTCGGATATATAAACCCATTATTATTATTATTTTTTTAATATATCCCACAGAGGTCACCAGATTCTGACCCCCCCCCCCGTAAGAAATTTTTCAGGCTGCGCTTTCACCGGATCGAGGAAGAGGACCCGCGCGATCATGGTCCCATCAGATTGCGCTTTCATGGGATTCTTAAAACTGCCCTGCCCTGGGATTTATCGCAGGCTGCAGGACGATTTTTGTCGATCGCGCGGCCCTGAACGATTTTTTTCATTTTTTGTATTCGGTTGCGCTTTCATGGGATAAATCAGATTGCGCTTTTATGGAATTTTTGGCAGGGGCATTTTTGAGGGGTCGTGTGTGTTGGAAGTTGGGTGGGGGAAGTGGGGAGGGAGGGTGGAGTGAGGAGAGGGTAGAGTGGAGGGTTGTGGGGATGGGTGGAGGGAGTGGAGACGGGGAGGAGTAGTGGTGGATAGAAAGAGGGTGGAGGAAGGGAGAGTGAGAGTGGGGAGAGGTTGGAGGGAGAGAGAAAGAGTGAGAGTGGGGAGAGGATGGAAGGGGAGAGGGGCAGAATAGGGACGATAGATGGAGTGGAAGTGGGATGGATCGAATGACTGGAATGGGGAGAGGGTGTGAAGATGGGATAGGAAGGAGGATGGAAGGGAGGGGAAGGGAATGTACAGACGGAGGGGAAGGATGAGGTAAAGAGGGGGAGGATGGGAGTAAAGAGGGAGTAGAGGTAAAGAAAATAAGAAAATTAGGAACTGACGAAACAAAACAACATTCATATCTCTACCATACTCTTTTTATTCTGACCTGGCCTAAAATTGCCATCTCTCCATCTTGAATTCTGAGTTGCTGGAGTATGTGAACACGAGAGTATGATGCTAGTCACGAGGAAGTGGTATGACAAGGATGTTTCTCTGCCACTGAGCTACACGAAATGATCTGCAAAAGGACGAAAATCTGGGCCAAGTTTAAACAGTTATAATGGATGTTTCAGATTGTTTGAGTTTTTGCAGTATATATTCGTCAAACCCTGGGACCATACTTATTTCTCTGATTGTACAGTGAGTGAGATTAGCAGAGAAATGACCTGGAGGAAATGAGTAGCTGGTGGAAATGAGTAGGTGGAAATGAGGTGAACAGTTATGCAAGGCGAGAGTGTGAGAATTAGGGACATGAGTCGTGAATGAGACGGGTAGACAAAGGTAATGATGAGTGATACGAGGTAATGACAAGGCTGGGAAATGAGTTAGTGTGATGAGTGGGTGTAGGGAGGCGTGGATAGACAGGAGTGATGCAGTGTAGTGTCCCGGAAGAGAAATAAGCCATCATCATCATCATCATCATCAACATCATCAGTGCCGTCACCATCGTCTCATTATCACCATCACCCACATCATCATCATCATCATCATCATCATCATCATCATCATCATCATCATCATCATCATCATCACCACCACCACCACCACCACCACCACCACCACCACCACCAGTCCCCCAAAAAAATAAATAAATAAATAAAAAATAAAAGTCCCATGAACGAAAAACACCAATGAGCACAAACCCAAGCGAAACATTTTGGAAACTTTCGATCAAACAGACGAGAAAAAAACATCTTTATCATCAATCCTACAGCAATTTACGTAGCCATTAACCACCCCCCTTCCCCCCGCTGCTTGGGCCCTCTGGTGTTTTATTTAAGCTATTGGTAGACGATTTTATTCAGCTGAGGGAAATAGTAGTTGACGGGGATTAAAGCCAATAGTCATTGAGTTAAATAGTTTTAAAAAAAATAGTGAGTCAGAAATAGTGCTAAAAAAAGGGGTTGTCTTCAGTAACTCAGGTAAAATGATTCTCTCTCTCTCTCTCTCTCTCTCTCTCTCATGCGTAAGTCAATTAACTATTTTTCTTGCCTCCAACTTTGAACGCTCGGCATGTTTCGGACGACACACACTTCGTAAAAAGGAGTTTCGGACGTACACACACACACACACACACACACACACACACACACACACACACACACACACACACACACACACACACACACACACACACACACACACACACACACACACACACACACACACACACACACACACACACACACACACCATACACTGTTACTTCCTCTGAGGTATAGATAGGAAGAGAGAGAGAGAAGGCCGTAGAGAAAAAGAAAGCAACCAGGAAGTGAGAGAAAGGGGGAGAGGGAGAGAAAAACAGGAGAGAAAAATATACAATGAGGAAGCGAGAAAATGGCGGGAAATATAAATAAAAGGATGGAGGAAAGGAAGAGATGGGAGAATAAGGGAGAGAAGAAAGATGGAAAAAATGTAGTTTGGTTAGGGGAGAGAAAGAGAGGTAAGAAAGAGCAACACGAGAGAGAGAGAGAGAGAGAGAGAGAGAGAGAGAGAGAGAGAGAGAGAGAGAGAGAGAGAGAGAATATTGGTAAATGGCAAAGATAATGACGAGTTGGTCTTATCACTCTTTCCAGATTTCTCTATATGATTTTCTCACATTTACTCATTTCCCTCTCTCACTCCTTTCTCTAACACACTCGCTTTCCTCCTCTCACTCTCTTTTTCTTACATTCTCCTTATTTCCTCCTCTCCTTTTCTCAGTCAGTTATTTTTACCCTCAATTTCCACTTACTGCCTATTAATTTTCCTCTCTCACTTTTCTCACATTTACTTAGATTTTCTCACTTTTTGTAAGTCACTTTTACTTTCTTTTTACTCACATTCAGTCTTAACTTTCTCCTTTCTTTTTCTCAAACTCTCTTTCTCTGTTTCCCACATTCACTGTTTCCTCCTTTCTCACCTTTTCTCACATGCACGCCTACTCTCTCTCTCTCTCTCTCTCTCTCTCTCTCTCTCTCTCTCTCTCTCTCTCTCTCATCGTAAGTTATCTTTTTCTCTTCTTGTTTTCTCCCCTTTCTCCTCTCCTCTCCTCCCCTCTCCTCTCCTCTCCTCTCCTCTCCGCTCCTCTCCTCCCCTCCCCTCTCCTCCCCTCCCCTCTCCTCTCCTCTCCTCTCCTCTCCTCTCCGCTCCTCACCTCCCCTCCCTCTCGTCATTGAATTGTACCCCTGCCTTCATCGTTTTTCAAAATGTTTAAACGAATGTCAAAAAAAAAAAAAGAAAAACAGAAAAATAGTCAAATGTTATGGCCAGGAAAATGGATATACGAGTGAGTTGGATTTTGTGTATTTACATATGAATAAAAAAAAAATATATAAAAAAAATGTAAGCGCAAGACAAACGTAAACAGAGAACGTCAGCAATAGGGGAGGGAGGCTTGGAGTGGTGGAGGGAGGGGGAGGGAAAGGGGAGAGTTGGGGAAGATTGGGAGGAAGAGGATAAAGGGGAGGAATGGTGAGGAGCTGAGGAAGAATGGGGAGAATGAAAGGGAGGAATGAGGAAGAGAATAGGGGGGAGTGGGGAGAGGAAGGGGAAGGGCTAGAGTTGGGGAAAGAATGGGAAGAAGATGGGAGAGAGGAAGAGATTTGAGAAGGGGAATAGTGAGGGGCTATAGTGAAGAAATGAGGAGAAGTGGGAGAAGAGAGGCGGAAGGGAGAAGGGAGGAAGAGAAGAGGGAAGAGGAAGGTTAAGGGAGAGGAGAGGGGGTAGTGGACGGAGGAAAGGGAGGGCTTGGGGGAATAGAAGGGAGGAGAAAATGAGGAGGGAGAAAAGGGAGAAGGACGAGGGTAGGAGGGAAGAGGAGAGAGAGAGACGAGTTGTTGGAAAAAGAGAGCAGGGTGGAGGAAAGAGGAAGGGAGAGGAGGGAGAAAAAGGGAGAGGGGATGAAGATAAGAGGAGGGAGAAAGTGGAAAAAACAGGGAGGAATAGAAGAGAGGAGGAGGCGGGGTGGGGAGAGAGAGAGAGAGAGTAATCTGAAGGGGGAGAGGGGAGAGAGGGGAAATAGATGAACAGAGGAGAGGGCTTTTGGCTGATGGATAGATTGGAAAGAATACACACACCCTGACGAGGTACACACACACACACACACACACACACACACACACACACACACACACACACACACACACACACACACACACACACACACACAGCACCGGAGGCCAAAGCTCAAAATACCACTCCGGTGCCGTGACAAGTTCAGCGCTAAGTTTTCGTGGCCACTAATGGAGAGAGAGAGAGAGAGAGAGAGAGAGAGAGAGAGAGAGAGAAAATATAGTTGTGTGTGTGTGTGTGGGTGGGTGGGTGGCTGGGTGTGCGAGGGAGGGCTTTCCCGGGCTCAATAATAACCATCTAGAAACAAATCAAATAAATAAAAAAGCAACATCATATCAAAAAGAACAAAAAAAGTGACATATTAAAATTGACCAACATTACAAAAATTCAGTGTCAGAAAAAAAAAACGAGACGCAAAATTACATTCAGCCATGCCACTATAATTAAAAAACAAAATGATTTTTTTGTTTCAAAGACTAATTAATTGTTTAAATATTCGCGCACCGCCATTGGAACCTCCGAGATCTTTTCATGAATTTGTTTGGCGACATTGGCGTTCGTGAGCCCCTATTTGATTAGGTTACCTTCGTCTATAGTCTGTTCACCTTTAATTGGCGAGGATTATCTTGGCTCGGTGGCAGGAGAAGTGAGTATGAAGGGTCTGCAGTCTTTCCGTGGCACATCTTCGTGATTAGCAAAGTAAATTCAGTGTTAATCTCTTGTTACACCTCGTCATTCAAGAAGAGGAGATGGGAGTTTATGATCAAGTCGAGAAAGACGAATAAAAGGACGATTTTCAAACAGTCTAGCATTTCTCACAGACGATTCTCACTTGGACGATTATTTTACTACCAAGCCATTATTCTCAGTACATCATTTATTCTCATTACTTTATTATCACCTTTGTACCGGTGGTTTGGGGTGACAGAGCTGCCTAGGTTTTCATTCTGTCCTTGTTATTTATGTGTATCTTTCCTTCGCCCCAACCCCTTTCCCTCCTTTCGTCCACCCTTCGTCCTGCTTCACATTATTCTTTTTATCTTCGTATCCCTTTCTGTTTCATGATGCTTCCCTTTTCTTCTGGTATTCCATCCCTCTCTCCCCCAGGTCCCTTCCTCCTTCCTTTTATCCATTCTTACCTCCCCACATTATTTCTCTGCCCCCCTTCCGTCTCTCGTTGTCTCTAACCTAGCTTTCTTCCATCCCCTCCTTCCTTCCTTCCTTCCTTTTATTCTGTCTTGCCTCCCAACATTTTTTCCCTGCTTCCCTCCCTTACATCTTTCCGTCCAGTCTTCCATTCTTCCTTCCCCTTCCCTTTCCCTTCCCGCGTTCATCCTTCCTTTTCTCCACACATCCCTCCCTCCCATTCCACAATCTTCCCTTCACATACTCCTTTCCCTTCGTCCATCACTTGCTCCCCACACCCTCCCTATCACTCCCACCCTCCACTTCTCATTCTTTCCCTCCCACTCCTTCACCTTCCCACACACTGCCCCCTCCCACTCCCTCCCCCACCCACACACTTTTCCCCCTCCCCCTCCCCCCTCCCCACACACTCCCCTACATGGACCGCCTAAGTAATCTAAAGTTTGTGTGTGACGGAGATTTATGTAGAGTTGGGACGCACATGTGTACACCGAGAGGACGCCACGTGTGCACATTCAAAACACACATGTATGAAGACTCCCACCCCCATTTTAACCCTTTTATTGCAATGATGTTTTTTTTTTTTCGTTTTATTTTCCTTATACACAAAATCATTACATTGACTTCAGAACACACACACACACACACACACACACACACACACACACACACACACACACACACACACACACACACACACACACACACACACACACACACACACACACACACACACACACACACACACTTCCTGGGCTGATAATAATCCCTTTGTTTTAGTTGATGTCAGACTAGCATATAAGGCTGAGAAAAATTAGCAGATTTTACTCATACATACATATACACATACTTATACATACATACATACATACATTCATTCATACATACATACATACATACATACATTCCGAAAAACACACAGTTACACACACATATTCCAGAATGCTTCCCAAACTATGATAATAATATTTCTTGCTTTTCTTCTCTTCAGGTGAGGGAAGCGAGTCAAATCAACGTTATTGGCCTTAAAATCAACAAGAGTGAGTACTGATGTGATATTTGTCTGTCTTTTGGTATTTATGTATGTATGTGCGAAGGCTATGTATGTACGTATGCATCTACACACACACACACACACACACACACACACACACACACACACACACACACACACACACACACACACACACACACACACACACACACACACACACACACTCTGCCCTGTTCCTGTGCTTATCCTTATCGCCCGTCACTCTCTCCCTTTCTTTGTTACTCTCCCTTCATTTCAGTTTATCTCTCTCTTTCTCTCTCCCTTCCCCTGTCAGCCTCTCTGTTTTTCTCTGCAACTCCACCTCTTTGTCTCTCTATATAACGGGTATTTTTTTTATTTTATTTTATTTTATTTTTTTTTTTTTTTTGGGGGGGGTCATAGGTGATTTGTATAATTTTTTTTCCCTCCCAATTTCAGGATATTTTGTGTCCTAATCGGTCTGTATTTTCTATGTAACATAATTAATTTCTGTCGCCTTTATTGTGTATTTTTTCGTCATCTGTTTTCTTTTTAGAGGGCATAATTTTCTCTCTCTCTCTCTCTCTCTCTCTCATTCCTGCCTCCCCTCTTATCACCTTTGTCTCTTTCATTTCATTCGCTTTCGTCATATTTTTTTTATAGGTGGCTTTTGTTGTTAGCTCTCTCTCTCTCTCTCTCTCTCTCTCTCTCTCTCTCTCTCTCTCTCTCTCTCTCGGGATAAAATTGTATCATTAATTTAAGGCCGAACCACCTCGTTTGACCATAGGAAGAGAGTCATGAGGGAGGAGGGAGGGAAAAGGGGAAAGACTAGAGGGAAAAAGGGGGAAAGGAATGAAGAGGGGAAGGACTAGAGGGAGAAAAGGGGAAAGGAATGAAGTGGGGAAGGATTTGAGGGGAAGGGGAAGAAATTGGGTAAAGGGGAAATGGGGTAGAGGGGAAGGGGATAGAGGGGAAAAGGGATTGAAAATAAGGGGTTTAGCAGAACATGAGAACATAAAAGACGGGAGCTACAGTCATCCCCTCACTATCAGAACAAACTCAGATTTATTTCCACACAATTCCAAATCACACAAACTTTACTTTTTGCATTTTTATCTTTATCTATAAATTTGATATGCTTTTCCCCCTCTTTTTCAACCCCCCCCCCTTTTTTTTTAATGAAGTGCACCCGTAAATTGAAGAACTGTTATCAAAAGTTCCATCGATATCTATAACACTGATTTACCATTTGTGTCAATTTATAGTAGAGTCAGTAAGTCAGCCAGTCAGTGAATCAGTAAACCAGGCAGCTGATGGTCCTTCATGTAATCAGTCAGTTAGTCAGGTAATCTATGGTTGGCTTAGGATGTCACCTGTTCACTTAACCAATCAGTCATCAGTCAGTCAATTCATCAGCCAGTCACCAGTCAGTCAGTACATCATCCAGTCAGTCACCAGTCAGTACATCATCCAGTCAGTACATCAGCTACAGTAGTTAGTCAGGCAATCAGGTGGAGAGGTGGTGCATTACCCCGGCCATTACTTCCCTAATTACTGCACTCTCTAATCACCACCCCAACCACCCATGCAACCACCCCGTTCCACCCTCTCGCACGTAGATAGGTAAGTAGGTAGGTAGGTGGATCTCCAAATAGTGGGTAGGTAAGAAGGAAAGTAGCTAGGTATTTAGGTGGACACAGCATACGAGTATAACCTAAAATTTCTCCTAACACCCAAGCTCCATCTCAAATCACCTGGCAATAATTAACATCCTGTACCAGAGTTATCCCAATCATGAGGTAGTTACAGGTACCCGGTATTAACAATCAGGCTCCTTGAACTCACGTAGCTGAAGGAAATCGTCTGACTCTGAGATAGAATGCTAGAGTTGCCCCGACCATAAGAGAGCTAACTATAATCAGGCCAAATGGGAATCGTCTCGTCAGGGGTCAGTTTAATGGAATGACGAAACCTCTTTAAGACGATGAAGGTCCCAATGGGCATCCTCACTTGGGTCTTGGGGGATGCTTGGAAGACTGTGGGTAGATACGAAGGTAGATGGACCGGAAGGAAGGGAGGGGCGGTAGACAGGTATTCATAATTGAGTAAGTAATGGAAAGTAGATGGGTTGGTAATTGGTACTATAGGGGAAAATTTAGCCAAGTTCAGATAGAAACTTCCTAATTCCGATAGAAAACAGAACTGAAATTGATATATATATATATATATATATATATATATATATATATATATATATATATATATACACACACACACAGAGGAGAGAGAGGTAAATCAGACAAGGATATTTTTCATACGGCATATACACAAATTCACATACACGTGAGTGCAGGAGTACCGAAAGCATTACACACACACACACACACACACACACACACACACACACACACACACACACACACACACACACACACACACACACACACGGTCAGGCCAGGCCAAGCAAGGTGAGGTGAGGTGAGGGGAGTTGAGGTGAGGTGAGGTGAGGTGAGGTGAGGTCAGTGGTATTCAGTCTCCCAGGTGATCCTATGATGGGGGGCATGGAGAAGGGAGAGGGAGGAAGAATAACGAGAGAGATGGAGAGAAGAGAGGAGTGAATAAAATAAGGAGGAAGGTACGAGAGAAAATGGGAGAGGAAGGAAAGATAATGAGAGAAAAAGCTATAAAACAAGAATAAGAAAAAGAATGAATTATAAGGGTACCAAAAACTTCCATTTCATTTTCTCATAAGAACATAAGAAGAGAGGATAACTGCAGTAGGCCGGTTGGCCCATGCTAGGCAGCTCCTAGAAAAGTAACTGAACTACTAGAATGAGATAAGGATAGCAAAGAAGACGGCTCTCCCCCGCCCTCCAAACTCTCCAGCCGAAGCCGGCAGGAAAAAGTCAGAAAGAACACCACGCCGTATAGAAAAACTGGCGTGGACATTTTACAGGAAAGTGTGAAAGGAGAATAGAGGCTATCACAGTGTAACCTGAAAAGGAAAAATTATGAATTAGTATTGGTTATAAGATTTTCTTTTTTCTTTATCCACCCCTTAATAGTCATATGCTTATCTAGCCTATGCTTGAAACTCTCAGTGGAAGAGGCAGCAACTACTTTACTAGGTAGCATATTCCATTCGTCTACTACTCTATTACCAAACCAATTTCTACCTATTTCCTTACTGAAACGGAATTTTTCTAGTTCAACCATTAGTGTAGATACATCCACTCAGGCACCTCAAATTGAGCAGGCGATGATAGATGATAGAACAAGCGATGATAGAAGGGCGGTGAGCTATAGTACAAAAAAATGTTATATTAGTAAAGTAAAGAGTTTCCCAGTTAGTAACAAAATAAATAACAGTAAATGCCAAGGTAAAGGCATAACTACTAGTAATACTCTGAAAGTGTACTACACAAACAGCCGGAGTTTACGTAATAAAATGGATGAACTGAGGGCTTTAATTTGTACAGAAAAAATAGACATTGCCGTTATTAGTGAAACTTGGATGAATACGGACACACGAGAATTTTTAGCAAAATATCAGATAAAAGGCTATAATATTTTTGTGTCAAACCGTCAGGGAAGAAAGGGGGGAGGGGTAGCTATTTATGTAAAGGATTCATTAAACTGTTACAATAAAGCAGACATTAAAGTAAATAGGGACACAGAAAGTGTCTGGGTTGAAATTAGTAACAATAGGGAGAAATTAGTCTTAGGAGCAATTTACAGATCTCCTAAATTAAGTAGAGCTGATAGTAAATACCTCTGGGAGGAAATTAGGAAAGCATCACAGTCCAGCTTAGTAATTATTGCAGGGGACCTTAATCTACCAAGGATAGATTGGAGAAATCAGATAGGGGATGCAGAGTCAGTGGAATTTCTAGAGGTAGTACAGGATAATTTTCTTTATCAGTATATCAGGGAGCCCACCAGAGGTAATAATACACTAGATTTGGTTTTAGCTAATAAAGAAAATATCATTAGCGATTTAGAGGTTGGTGGACGACTTGGTAATAGCGATCATGAAGAAATTAAGTTCAAATTTATTTGGGATGTCTGTTCCACTGAAAATACCTCCACCGTTCCTAATTTTCGTCTAGGAGATTTCGATGGCTTAAGAGCTTATTTTCGAACGGTATTCCACAGGGAGATTAGCTATTTGAGGGAATGTCAGGTCAGTGGGGAACCCCAGGTCATAGGTCAGGCTCAGGAAACACCTGGGGATGTCCGTCAGGTGTCTGTGAGGGGGGAGGTGGTAGATAGGAATGTAGTCCAGGTGACGGGAATTAACTCAGCTCCAGTACCAAGCAGACGTTCGACCAGTGAGAAGTATAACGAGTTAATAAATATAATACACGGAGGCCAAGATAGATATATCCCTTCAAAACCGTTTAGAACTAACAATTCAGAACCAAGATGGTTAAACAACAGATTAAAATCTCTCATAGGCCAAAGGAAAGGAATATATAGAAAAATAAAACGTGGAGAGGAACACTTACGTAACCGGTACACAATTTTAAATAGAGAAGTAAAGAGGGAGATGAGAAAAGCAAAGAGAAGTTATGAAATTAAGGTTGCTAGTGAATCAAAAGAAAACCCCAAGGGTTTTTATCAAATGTACCGAACGAAAAATAAAGATAGGATAGGACCACTCAGAACAGAATCAGGTGACATTGCTAGTGAAGATAAAGAAATGTGCTCCATCCTAAATAATTATTTCATATCAGTATTCACCAAGGAAAATCTAGACCTGGTCCCTCAAGCAGCAAATATTTACGATGAGAATACGGAAAATATTCTTAGTAAAATAACCATTAGTAAGGAGGACGTATTGAAAGAAATTAATAAGTTAAAACCTCAAAAATCGCCAGGTCCGGACGATATATATGCAAAAATTATAAAAGAAACCAAAGAAGAATTATGTCAGCCACTTTTAACATTATTTAATGACTCTTTAAGTTCAGAAGAAGTTCCCGAGGCGTGGAAGACCGCAAACGTAGTGCCCATCTTTAAAAAGGGTGATAAATCAGCTGCGTCGAATTATCGTCCGATAAGTCTAACGTCAATAGTAGGAAAAATGTTGGAGTCAATTTTGGCAAATAAGATTAGAGAACACTTAGAAAGATTTAATCTTATAAACGAAAGTCAGCACGGATTCAGGCAAGGACGATCCTGCCTCACAAACTTGTTGTCATTCTGCTCGGAGGTCTATGAGGCAGTAGATAGCGATAAAGCTTACGATGTTATTTATCTGGACTTTAGTAAAGCTTTTGATAGGGTCCCACACGAAAGGTTAGTTAGAAAGGTTCGAGCACACGGTATAGACGGCGATATCTTAAAATGGATAGAATCCTGGCTGAAAGGACGAAAGCAAAGAGTATTAATAAATGAAACTAAGTCGGACTGGGGATTAGTACCTAGCGGTGTACCACAAGGTTCAGTACTCGGTCCCTTATTATTTATCATATATATAAATGATCTAGACTTAGGAGTCAATAGCAGCATCAGCAAATTTGCCGACGATACAAAAATAGGGCGTATCATTAACTCGACTGACGATTGCCATAACTTACAAAAAGACCTCGATACATTGTCCAAATGGTCTAAAACTTGGCAAATGGAATTTAACGTTGAAAAATGTAAAGTACTTAACGTAGGCAAGACCATTGGAGATACTAAATACAGCTTAGATAACAAAGAAATTAGCAAATCGGAATGCGAGAGAGATCTAGGAGTTATGATTAGTAACGACCTTAAACCAAGGCAACAGTGTATTAATGCAAGAAATAAAGCAAATAGGGTCCTAGGATTTATTTCGAGAAGCGTGAGCAATAGATCATCTAAAGTAATACTGAAACTTTATCTAGCATTAGTAAGGCCACATTTAGACTACGCAGTACAATTTGGTGTCCTTACTATAGAATGGATATTAATTCGTTAGAAAATGTACAGAGAAGAATGACAAAAATGATACATGACGTCCGGAACCTGTCATATGAAGACAGACTGAAAAGACTAAGTCTGCATTCGCTAGAGAGGCGTAGAGTAAGGGTAGACTTAATTGAGGTGTTTAAGTGGATGAATGGTATAAATAAGGGAGATATTAGCAAGGTACTTAAAGTGAGCATACAGGATAGAACTAGAAATAATGGTTTCAAACTAGAAAAATTCCGTTTCAGTAAGGAAATCGGTAGAAATTGGTTTGGTAATAGAGTAGTAGACGAATGGAATAAGCTACCTAGTAAAGTAGTTGCTGCCTCTTCCATTGAGAGTTTCAAGCATAGGCTAGATAAGCATATGACTAATAAGGTGTGGATATAGAAAAAAGAAAATCTTATAACCAATACTAATTCATAATTTTTCCTTTTCAGGTTACACTATGATAGTCTCTATTCTCCTTTCACACTTTCCTGTAAAATGTCCACGCCAGTTTTTCTATACGGCGTGGTGTTCTTTCTGACTTTTTCCTGCCGGCTTCGGCTGGAGGGTTTGGAGGGCGGGGGGAGAGCCTTCTTCTTTGCTATCCTTATCTCATTCTAGTAGTTCAGTTACTCTTCTAGGAGCTGCCTAGCATGGGCCAACCGGCCTACTGCAGTTATCCTCTCTTCTTATGTTCTTATGTTCTTATTATTTCTAGTTCTATCCTGTATGCTCACTTTAAGTACCTTGCTGATATCTCCCTTATTAATACCCTTCATCCATTTAAACACCTCAATTAAGTCTCCCCTTACTCTACGCCACTCTAGCGAATGCAGACTTAGTCTTTTCAGTCTGTCTTCATATGACAGGTTCCGGACGTCATGTATCATTTTTGTCATTCTTCTCTGTACATTTTCTAACGAATTAATATCCATTCTATAGTAAGGACACCAAAATTGTACTGCGTAGTCTAAATGTGGCCTTACTAATGCTAGATAAAGTTTCATTATTACTTTAGATGATCTGTTGCTCACGCTTCTCGAAATAAATCCTAGGACCCTATTTGCTTTATTTCTCGCATTAATACACTGTTGTCTTGGTTTAAGGTCGTTACTAATCATAACTCCTAGATCTCTCTCGCATTCCGATTTGCTAATTTCTTTGTTATCTAAGCTGTATTTAGTATCTCCAATGGTCTTGCCAAGTATCTCCAATGGTGTTCTCGGATTACTTTATTTTTTTGTGAAGTAATGTGCAAGTAGAAGCCAAATTTATTGTGTCCAGTACGTGTGTGTGTGTGTGTGTGTGTGTGTGTGTGTGTGTGTGTGTGTGTGTGTGTGTGTGTGTGTGTGTGTGTGTGTGTGTGTGTGCGCGCGCACGTCCAAACAGCTTCTCGTAAATGTAAAGGAAAAGTGGAA
>NC_137044.1:11190176-11200176 GCF_032717465.1 Coenobita brevimanus
TGGTGAGGGGAAAGCCAAGCAACATTGTCGTCGGCCGAGTCGCAAGGAGTTGAGCTTGGTGCTGCGGACATCACACCACTCCGTCAACAGGCGTCTGCTGGCACGCCGGCAGCTGATCCAGGACATGCAGGCCAGGGCTCAAACTAAAGAACAACTGCCTCAGGGGGCCGGTAAATCCAACCTGGAGGAGGAGTTTATCGCCGTGTCGAGTGAAATGAAAAATAAACGACGGTTGAGCACGGAGGTTCACCCTCGGGTTCTGGCCTCCCGTCGCAACTCCCTGCCTCGCCTACCCTCTCACCGGCCCAGCATGACCCTTATGCGTCGCATGTCGTCATCAGCAGCCGCTCATAACAAACCACGTCAGCTCAGAGACGGCCACAATTCGAGAATAACCAGATTTTTGCATCGGGTGGTTGCTGAGAGGACGTGGCAGCGTGTGCAGTGGTCGAGTGTGCAAGAGTGTTGGTCGAGGCTGGTGGGACGTCGAATTGCAAAGGCGACCCGACAGCTACTCGCAGAAGACCAGAGCGATCATGTCGACGATTCTGACGTGGAAAGTTACCAAGACATGGCCAACATGGACGCGTACGAGCTGGTGCAAAAATATCTTCGCATGAGCAAAGAGACTGCCATATAAGTAGGGAGACAGGGTTCTAGATTATTAATTCCAACATTACTTTTTTTCTGTATGACGACCTCAGTTAATGTGGAACTGCAACTAAACATGTGATAAATTCCCTGTAGTTTTGCAGAAAGGACAAGGAAAGTGACTGGAGAATCCCATTTCCTTTTCTTTCTTCAAAAACAAACTTTGATTATAACAGGGAAATTGATCTTTGTTATGTGAATATGGCCTCTGGGCTCTACTGCATTTACGGGTACACACACACACACACACACACACACACACACACACACACACACACACACACACACACACACACACACACACACACACACACACACACAGAATACCGCACCTTTCATGGGGCTCTGAATCGCAAACTCAGCACTGCTCGTTGGGGGCTGCCACTTACATTATGGTGATCACGTGCAAAAGTCCTCACGTGTATAGCACTAGAGCATATGATTTCGTGCAAAACTATGGCCATCAGCAAAAGTTCCCTGACAATTCACTCCTTTCGTTGCGTCCTTCCATATTTCTCATTCTTCCCCAGACGGCAGCGAGTATCCTTCTTTCTCTCAAACAAATCCTTCTTCTCATACTCTTTTGTTGTGCTTCATATAACTCACATAAAAATAGTTCATCTAAGCCCTTCCATCGCCTCAGCAGGCAGAGGAGTAGCGGCGACCTTTCTCCCTCATGGCTTTATACAACATCAACTTCTGAGACATATACACGATTTCTTAAGTACCCTCGTCTAAGCAAAGAGACTTCCTTGTGATGTGCTTTGTATGATAACCGTATCTGGTAATGTGAACCTGCTCTGTATTGTGTGTCTGTACGTGCCTTATGCCCTCGTAAAGAATGGCATCTCTTGAGCAGAACTTATGATAATTTTAGGGTATTTTCTGCACTGTTTTTGTGTTGCACCATTTCTGTGAGTCATTTTTACCTCGAAAATATAATGAGAAATGTATTGGTATTTGTTGCAGTTTTTGTTATGTCTTCTTATGTCTGTATATCTTCTGTATTGGTAATGACCGTCACCGCTTTTGCAAGACTAGAATTATTGACCTCTGTTCTTCACTTAATCTCATGCATTCGCAGGTATTGCAAGGATTACCGCACTTGGTATAATTAGTTTTTGTGTATATTTAGTGGCCTTTTTTTTCTTAGCATGTTGATTAAGGTTGCCATGCTAATGTTTGAATGCTTAGAATAATGTGTCTTTATAATTTATGTCAGGGATGTTAGTAGTCATTGTACAGTAGAAGTCACTCCCATACCTACACACTTCCACACTGCACACATTATACACACATCCACACCTCACACTACCGCACTGCATCTGCACGTTATACACACATCCACACTGCACATACTGCTGCTCCATATACGCCTGTTCATCTACACACCCACACTACACACACTACTGCCCTCCATACACATCCACAGTACCACACTTCACATACAAGTCGGGAATGCCACACTACGGTACACACTGCCACTTTGTCCATACTATATAGAGGCTCTTTTTAACACAGTATAGTTATAATGTAAGCATATTTTCCATACATACTATGTTTTTATCAGTTTGTAATTTTATATGACCAAATTATATATAAAATGTAATGTTTTCTCAAGAGTTTTGCATTACCTTGGACCTAATTAGTTTAGGAGGATGTCTGATGAATAAGGAAATATCACAAGAAAAGAGAGTGACACTAATAGGTCGGTTGGCTGTTGTTTGATGACTAGTACGAAGGTGAGGTTGTAAAAATAAGACAAGGATAACAATGATGAAGTAGAGAAGATGAGAACATAGAGATACAGTTTTCCCTTAGTCTTATAGTCTGACACATCTAAACGTAGGGTTTTGGTGGAGTCACCCCCTCCCTGCACTGCTGCCACGTTTCCGAGCTGACCTCTCCATCAGCGATGACCTTGACACTGTTTCCCTCTTGTGATCTCCGTTTTTCTAATACCCCCTATACCCCTGCCACCAACACCCCCTATACCCCTACCCCCAACAACACCCCCATCAACAACACCCGCTATACCTCCACCACCAACACCTCCTATAAATATAGACCCCCACCATCAACACCTGTATAATAATTAGCCGTTGATAATTGCTATACTTTTATTGAAAGCATACATTCTACCCTATTGCTCAAACTCCCTAATCTTACAATCCCATCTGTCTTAATCCTTCCCACTGCCTTCGTTCCTAAATCCCTTAATTGATCTATTTTTAACCTAAGTGTCCCCACACCTTTTAAACCATTTACCTCTCTGTCACTATTCTCCACCATATGTATCAACTTGTGTATAGAACTTTCATACTGTATGCTGTACTACTGTATAATGTATAAGAATACCCACTGTTTAGTGGAAATAAAGTTTTATTATTATTATTATTATTATTTCTCTCTCTCTCTCTCTCTCTCTCTCTCTCTCTCTCTCTCTCTCTCTCTCTCTCTCTCGCTAGATTTTGTTATGTGTCATCCATGGTTTTTTACTTCCATTTTTATGTATGGATTATAATTTTGACTTTATTTCCGCACCACCCTTGAGGTAAAAGTCACGGCGCGTTTTTTTTTATAGAGCTCTCCCCAATAGGCCTAAATCCTGTAGGGGGTTGGTGACCTCCCATAGCGTACACACAAACACGTGTCGCGTGAGTACTGCCACCCCAGAGCTGTTTGATATATTTATTTTAATTATGAAAGGATCGCCTCTTCCCACTTTTACCCCTTCAAATTTTCTTGCAATTATACTTGCTAAATTAATTAGCAATGTTAGAAGTGTTGGGGAAGTAAATAATAATTAGAATATTTTTAGAGCAACACTGCCAAATTTTTATGCCACGTTTCTCTATTATCGTATAATATAGTATGCAGAATAGTTTTATTCTTCCTTGATACATGTCAGCACTTTCATTACAGTTATATTAGTATGAGTTATGTTTATGTATCATTCCTACTACACAAACCACAGGCGTTATACATCGTAGGGTTAGGAAACATGGCAACAGTGTAGGGAGGGGGTGACTCCACCCAAACCCTATGTTTAGATTTGTCAGACTATAGGAGCAATTTACAGATCTCCTAAATTAAGTAGAGCTGATAGTAAATACCTCTGGGAGGAAATAAGGAAAGCATCACAGTCTAGCTTAGTAATAATTGTAGGGGACCTTAATCTGCCAAGGATAGATTAGAGAAATCAGACAGGAGATGCAGAGTCAGAGGAATTTCTAGAGGTAGTACAGGATAATTTCCTTTATCAGTATATCAGGGAGCCCACCAGAGGTAATAATATACTAGATTTTGTTTTAGCTAATAAAGAAAATATCATTAGGGATATAGAGGTTGGTGGACGACTTGGTAATAGCGATCATGAAGAAATTAAGTTCAAATTTATTTGGGATGTCTGTTCCACTGAAAATACCTCCACCGTTCCTAATTTTCGTCTAGGAGATTTCGATGGCTTAAGAGCTTATTTTCGAACGGTATTCCACAGGGAGATTAGCTATTTGAGGGAATGCCGGGTCAGTGGGGAATCCCAGGTCATAGGTCAGGCGCAGGAAACACGTGGGGAGGTCCGTCAGGTGTCTGTGAGGGGGGAGGTGGTAGATAGGAATGTAGTCCACGTGACGGAAATTAACTCAGCTCCAGTACCAAACAGACGTTCAACCAGTGAGAAGTATAACGAGTTAATAAATATAATACACGGAGGCCAAGATAGATATATTCCTTCAAAACCGTTTAGAACGAATCATTCAGAACCAGGATGGTTAAACAACAGATTAAAATCTCTCATAGGCCAAAGGAAAGGAATATATAGAAAAATAAAACGTGGAGAGGAACACTTACGTAACCGATACACGATTTTAAATAGAGAAGTAAAGAGGGAGATAAGAAAAGCAAAGAGAAGTTATGAAATTAAGGTTGCTAGTGAATCAAAAGAAAACCCCAAGGGTTTTTATCAAATGTACCGTACGAAAAATAAAGATAGGATAGGACCACTCAGAACAGAATCAGGTGACATTACCAGTGAAGATAAAGAAATGTGCTCCATCCTAAATAATTATTTCATATCAGTATTCACCAGGGAAAATCTAAGCCTGGTCCCTCAAGCAGCAAATATTTACCATGAGAATACGGAAAATATTCTTAGTAAAATAACCATTAGTAAGGAGGACGTATTGAAAGAAATTGATAAGTTAAAACCTCAAAAATCGCCAGGTCCGGACGATATATATGCAAAAATTATAAAAGAAACCAAAGAAGAATTATGTCAGCCACTTTTAACGTTATTTAATGACTCTTTAAGTTCAGGAGAAGTTCCAGAGGCGTGGAAAACCGCAAACGTAGTGCCCATCTTTAAAAAGGGTGATAAATCAGCTGCGTCGAATTATCGTCCGATAAGTCTAACGTCAATAGTAGGAAAAATGTTAAGAGTCAGTTTTGGCAAATAAGATTAGAGAACACTTAAAAAGATTTAATCTTATAAACGAAAGTCAGCACGGATTCAGGCAAGGACGATCCTGCCTCACAAATTTGTTGTCATTCTACTCGGAGGTCTATGAGGCAGTAGATAGCGATAAAGCTTACGATGTTATTTATCTGGACTTTAGTAAAGCTTTTGATAGGGTCCCACACGAAAGGTTAGTTAGAAAGGTTCGAGCACACGGTATAGACGGCGATATCTTAAAATGGATAGAATCCTGGCTGAAAGGACGAAAGCAGAGAGTATTAATAAATGGAACTAAGTCGGACTGGGGATTAGTAACTAGCGGTGTACCACAGGGTTCAGTACTCGGTCCCTTATTATTTATCATATATATAAATGATCTAGACTTAGGAGTCAATAGCAGCATCAGCAAATTTGCCGACGATACAAAAATAGGGCGTATCATTAACTCGACTGACGATTGCCATAACTTACAAAAAGACCTCGATACATTGTCCAAATGGTCTAAAACTTGGCAAATGGAATTTAACGTTGAAAAATGTAAAGTACTTAACGTAGGCAAGACCACTGGAGATACTAAATCAGCTTAGATAACAAAGAAATTAGCAAATCGGAATGCGAGAGAGATCTAGGAGTTATGATTAGTAACGACCTTAAACCAAGGCAACAGTGTATTAATGCGAGAAATAAAGCAAATAGGGTCCTAGGATTTATTTCGAGAAGCGTGAGCAATAGATCATCTAAAGTAATACTGAAACTTTATCTAGCATTAGTAAGGCCACATTTAGACTACGCAGTACAATTTTGGTGTCCTTACTATAGAATGGATATTAATTCTTTAGAAAATGTACAGAGAAGAATGACTGAAATGATACATGACATCCGGAACCTGTCATATGAAGACAGACTGAAAAGACTAAGTCTGCATTCGCTAGAGAGGCGTAGAGTAAGGGGAGACTTAATTGAGGTGTTTAAGTGGATGAATGGTATAAATAAGGGAGATATTAGCAAGGTACTTAAAGTGAGCATACAGGATAGAACTAGAAATAATGGTTTCAAACTAGAAAAATTCCGTTTCAGAAAGGAAATCGGTAGAAATTGGTTTGGTAATAGAGTAGTAGACGAATGGAATAAGCTACCTAGTAAAGTAGTTGCTGCCTCTTCCATTGAGAGTTTCATGCATAGGCTAGATAAGCATATGACAAATAAGGGATGGATATAGAATAAAGAAAATCTTATAACCAATACTTATTCAAAAAAAATTTCTTTTCAGGTTACACTATGTTAGAGTCTATTCTCCTTTCACACTTTCCTGTA
This sequence comes from Coenobita brevimanus, assembly GCF_032717465.1. NCBI lineage: Eukaryota > Metazoa > Arthropoda > Malacostraca > Decapoda > Coenobitidae > Coenobita > Coenobita brevimanus. Next base: position 11,196,598 of record NC_137044.1, read on the forward strand.
AAATGTCCACGCCAGTTTTTCTATACGGCGTGGTGTTCTTTCTGACTTTTTCCTGCCGGCTTCGGCTGGAGGGTTTGGAGGGCGGGGGAGAGCCTTCTTCTTTGCTATCCTTATCTCATTCTAGTAGTTCAGTTACTCTTCTAGGAGCTGCCTAGCATGGGCCAACCGGCCTACTGCAGTTATCCTCTCTTCTTATGTTCTTATGTTCTTATGTTCTCCCCTCTTTTCGTTGTTTGTAGTCGATTCCTCTCTTTCTTTTATTTTCTCGTGTAATTTCGCTCCTTCTCTGCTCTTTTTATTTATTTTTTTTTACATTGTCCCAGGCTACAAAGAAAGCGCACACACACACACACACACACACACACACACACACACACACACACACACACTATTCTCCTGTGGCGTGGAACAATGACAGCTGGGAGGGGGAGGCAGGAGTGGGGCATTAACCATAGCTTAGTGTGTCTAATTAATCCCAGGGCGACTGTACTGTACTCTAGGGGATTTTAATTTACCATAGGGGGGATTTGCGACATTGAGGGGATTATTTTACATGCTTTTGGTCACACTCTTTTTTTTTTTTTCCTTTTTTTCCACCACCCAAACATTTTACTTGCATGCGTAAATATACACATGCGTACACAAGGAAGCGCGCGCGCGCACACACACACACACACACACACACACACACACACACACACACACACACACACACACACTCCACATCAAAAACACACATAACCAGGCCCTTCACCCTCCTCTCTATAGTAGTAGTTGTTGTTGTTGTTGTTGTTTCATCACAACGCTTCGGGTTTTAATAATATTAATTCTGTTTTCATTCATAATTAAAGAAACCCATTGACACCATAACCAGAAACCACTAAACAGTCTCACGCAGTAAACAAATAAAAATGCATCACTTAAATAAATAACGTAATAAAGCACTTAATCAAGGGAAAAGCCACAGCTATCAGAAACAAAAGCATACTAATAGCCATAAATAGTAGGAATCGGGAATGAGAAAGCAAGCCGTCAGACATGAAAAGAAGCAATCATACCCACAGCCACGCAAAAGCCAATCAGAAGACGAAAAGGCAGAGACCAAACACACAATCAGAGAGAGGGGGGGAAGGGAGGGAGAGTATGTGTGTGTGTGTGTGTGTGTGTGTGTGTGTGTGTGTGTGTGTGTGTCCAATCAGAAGCTCGTGTTTTGTCCCTCCACCAGCCAATCAAAGTCACGGGCCCAACTGCATACTGGGACTGCGAGTATGGTAGGGAAATGGTAGTGAAATGGTAGGGAAGTGGTGGTAGTATGGTAGTGGAGTGAGTGGATCTCTCTCTCTCTCTCTCTCTCTCTCTCTCTCTCTCTCTCTCAAATCCACCCCATACACAAAAAAAAAAACGCTCCCCATCCAATAATTACCCCCATAATTACACCCCTCATTAAGACCACATATCATTAATTCACAGCATCTGTTACTAGTGCTCCCAGGGGCGTGCAATTTCCAATACTAATAATATAGCTAAGTTATTGGTGGGGGAGATGGAGGGAGCTAGGGTGATGAGTTGGGAGGTGGTTGGAAAGGGAGGGTGGTGAGTGAAAGTGGTGAGGAGGGGAAGGTGAGGAGTGAAGGTGGTGAGGAGGGGAGAGTGATGAGTGAAAGTGGTGTGGAGGGGAGAGTGAAAGTGGTGAGGAGGGGAGGGTGAAGAGTGAAGGTGGTGAGGAGGGGAGGGTGAGGAGTGAAAATGGTGAGGAGGGGAGGGTGATGGGTGAAAGTGGTGAGGAGGGGAGGGTGGTGAGTGAAAGTAGTGGGAAGGGGAAGGTGATGAGTGGAGGTGATGAGGAGGGGAGGGTGATGAGTGAAAGTGGTGAGGAGGGGAGGGTGAGGAGTGGAGGTGTTGAGGGCTGAGGGTGAGGTTAAGGTGTTGAGTGTGAAGTCGTATTTTCTATATCATTCTTCATATCGTTAAAAAAAAATAATGCTAAGTTTTGGTGAGATCATTAAAATCTGTCCCCATTTACCCCTTCCCAGTCTGACGTCTTTCCCTCAGCTGAATGAAATCGTCTGAAGGTAACAAGAATATAGTAAAAAGAAAAATTAGACAGTCATAATGAAGAGGTGTAACAGGATTGACGAATTATACAGTGTTACGTAATTACACTTTACACTCATACACAGGCTACGCTTGTACGAACCGGTGGTCCTGGCTGGTATTCTCGCCCCAAACACCTTTTGCTAAGCTATTTATTTTATCACGCCAGACAGTCCTCTTCTGTGTTACACAAATCCTTCTAGTATCCCCATACCCTGCATGAATGGCGTACAAAAGGATATTTATCAGCCATATCCAAAAATAAATCGCTAAGGAAAAGGTGTTAGAGGCCTTTAGCGGCATTTCCTCTTGACTTAACCACGTGACTCCATGTGACGATCTTTTGGGTTTATTCCCCCCGCTACGTGAGTTGGGAGCAGGGTAGTGAAATGGCGGGGGACAGGGCGACTTGGAGGCGATTTGTTTGTGGCCACCCCAAACGGGATTGAGGCGTCTGGCAATAGATAGATAGATAGATAGATTATAAAAGGCTTTTCTTTATGGGCTATATATATATATATATATATATATATATATATATAACTTCGCCTGCTCGAATAATCTGTCTCTGAGCTGAATAAAGTCGTCGGGGGATGGAAGGAAAGGATGAAAGGAGACATATTCCAGGCCTGTAGGTCAAGGACGAGATTCGTCATACTTGCACAGAGAGAGAGAGAGAGGAATGTGTGTGTGTGTGTGTGTGTGTGTGTGTGTGTGTGTGTGTGATGTTACGGTATACACCAAGCAAGACTGAAATTTGAACTGTATGTTACTGTGCATGAATATAAACCTGGATTCCATTCATCTCTTCTCCCGTATAGAGACACTCACGACCGTATTGTGAAAAACTGAGTATCCGAAGGTGAAGACAAGGCCCACATTAAAAACGGTAAGCTTTATCTCACCTGTAATGGCGACAGGTAATAATTAGGCTGCATTCCAATTAATATAACGCAATTAGCAACGAGATAGAAAGGTAATTTTTTTCCATTTTTAATCACGTGTTTGAAAAATGGAGCTAAAATTCATAGGTTTGTGATCTCCACTAAAAAGAAAAAAATAATTATGCAGAAGGCTCTCCCCCCACCCACTACACCTTCCGGTAATTCGGCGTACGTGAGGACAGGTAAAAGGAACATCTTGAAGGATTAATTAGCACGAAGGAAATTTTATAGGAACGTTAGGAAGAAGCAGTAAAAGTTAAACTACTAATTATAAGGTGAGAGTGAGATGATGCGATAACAAGGGTGAGAGGAATAAAGAGTGATGGATGAGGGAAGGAAGCGTGATAGTGTGAGGATCAGAGAAGTGGCGTGTGGATGGATTTTCATTTTTTCTTCCCCAGGACGCCATTTTACATAATTTTTGCTGTTGATAGATAGATGGATAGGTAGCTAGGTAGGTAGAGAGAGAGAGAGAGAGGCGTGGAATAGGGGAGGGAAGGATGAGGAGGGAGACAAGCTTGATGAAAGGGAGGAGGAAGCA
>NC_137044.1:11202676-11245176 GCF_032717465.1 Coenobita brevimanus
CCCTTCCACCTGATGCGTTCTTTTATTCCGTCTTCCTATATCCTTTCTAATTCCTTCTCTCACGCATTCTTTCTCTCCTATCTTCCTTCCTTCTCTCCCTTCCTCCATTTCCACTGTTACTACCTTACATCATCTCCTCCTTCATCCTCTGATCTGCTCTCCTTCCTTCCTTCTCTGTTCCTTCTTATTTTCCCTCTCACTTATCCTTCCTTTCCTTACCTTTCCTTTCTCCTTCCTCACCCACCCTTCCATTCTTCTCTCCTACCCCTCTCCCTGTCATATCCCTTTCTCTCCTTCCTTCCTTTACTAGTTCTCCCTTCTCTCATTTCTTCTTCCTTTCACTTAATTTTATCCGTCTTCCTCCTTCCTGTTCATTCTCTCTCTCTCTCTCTCTCTTCCCCTCCCCCCACCCCCTTCGTGCGGTGGCGGTGAAGGGTGGGCGGGGAAATGGATGAGAGGTGTTGAGGACGGACTAGGAGAAATGAGCCCTCTCCTATTTTGGGCTGAGAGAGAGAGAGAGAGAGAGAGAGAGAGAGAGAGAGAGAGAGAGAGAGAGAGAGAGAAAATGAATGAGTGTAGCATAGACAGATAGATAGAGGTAGATAGATAGATAGATATAGAGAGAGGGGGGGATAATAAATGATAAATAGAAGACTTAGGGGAAGACTGAGTAATAAAAAATAAAGGAATAATATTAAAGGGGAAAAAAAGGGAGGGAATAAAGATAAGGGTGGTAAAGGGAGGCTGTACTGAGAAGGGGGAAAGGGAGGAAGAGGGAGAAGGGAGAAGGGAAGGAATCAAGGTGAGAAATTGAAGGTCTGGTATAAGGTGGATAGGGTGGGGGATGCAAAGGGAGAATGAGGGAGGAGGGAGAGACAGAGAAAACTGGTTGAGGGTAAGGGAGAGGGAAAATAGAGGGAACTGGTAAAGGGAGGGGAGGAAACAATGAGGGGGAGGAGAGAGAGTACAGGGGAGAGGGGAGGTGGATAGGTAGGGAACTGACAGAGGGAGAGGGAGAAGAGATGGATAGGAGGGGAATGGAGATAGGAGACTGGTAGAGGGAGGGAGAGGTAAGAGACAGGGGGAGGGAAAGGAGAGAGGGTGGAAGGGAGGGAAGAGATGCTGAAGGAGATACGGGAGACTAAGAAAATGAGAAAGAGGTAGGATATGGGGAGAGGAAATGAGTGAGAGACAGAGAGAGGGGAGGGAGAAAGGGAGGATAGGGAAGGGGACGGGAAGGGAGGGAGGGAGGGAGAAAAATGAGAGGTGAGAGATGAGGATAGCACGGAACAAGAAAGAGAAGCTGCTGGGAAGGAGCTTAGGAGAGAGAGAGAGAGAGAGAGAGAGAGAGCGAGAGAGAGAGGGGGGATGACTGAAGTAGGAGGAGAAAGAAGAAACAAGGGAAGGAAGGATGGAAGGAAGGAAAGCACTTAAGAATGAAGTAAGCGAGGTATGAGGAAAGACAAACGGGCAGAGGGAAGATGGAGTAATTAAGAAAGGAAGGAAGGGAAGGAAGGAGGAAGGTGAAGGAAATGAAGAAACGGAAAAGAAAGAAGGAAAGTCAATCCAAGAGAAGAAACGAGGGAAAATGAGGAAATGATAAGGAAAGAAAGGGAAGGAAGAAAACAAGAACAGAAGGAAGAATAAAGAAGGAAGGAAGGAAGGAAGGAAGGAAGAAGGAAGAGACAAGAAAGAGCGAGAGAAGACAAAGGGGAGGACATTTACAGTCTTAATAAAGTTAGGTGGAGGAGAAAGGGGCACGAGAAGGCGGAATTAGAGAGAGAGAGAGAGAGAGAGAGAGAGAGAGAGAGAGAGTGTGTGAGCGAGAGAGGAAAGAAAATTGACGTTTAAAGCGAGAGTGAGAGGGGAAGTGGGGAAAAGAAGTGAGGGGAAAAATGGAAGGTGATGGAGGAAGAAGGAAAGGTGATAAAGAAGGAAAAAATGGGTGACCTGAGAGAGAGAGAGAGAGAGAGAGAGAGAGAGAGAGAGAGAGAGAGAGAGAAAATGGAAGAAAGAAATTAAAAGCAAGAGATAGTGAAAAAAAAAAATCCTTGTTAATATATTCAGCATCTACGAGAGAGAGAGAGAGAGAGAGAGAGAGAGAGAGAGAGAGAGAGAGAGAGAGTGTGTGTGTGTGAGAGAGAGAGAGAGAGAGAGAGAGCTAAGACGACATTAATGAGAGGGGACCCGGGGTGAGGACGAAAGACAAGAAGAAAGCAAGAAAAGAAAATCAGAACAAGACAATGAGAACGAAATAGGGACGAATTTTTGACCGATTTTTTTTTCTTTTTTTTTTCCACTAGGCGATTTTTCTAAGCCTAGGAGAGATTTCCAGGGGATTTTCTTAACCCAGGAGTGATATTCAGACGATTTTCTTTGCCTAGGAGAGATTTCTTGGCGATATTTTGGTCCTTTTCTTGATTTTTTGGCCTATATTCGACAATTTTTCTTACCTTGGGAGAGAGATTTCCAGACGATTTTTCTTAACCTAGGAGAGAGATTCCTAGACGAATTTTAGCCTAGGAGACATTTCCAGACGATTTTTCCAATCTTAAGGGAGATTTTCAGGCGATTTTTCCAAGCGGCGGTGGCTCAATCGGTAGAGAGGTGGCCTGCGGTCCTACCGGACCCAGGTTCAAATCCCCGCTGGGGCAGGGAACAGTTTAAGGATTTGAATTTCATGTAAATCAGACTTTACTGATCTACCAGAAGACCTGCCGACATGTCGTAAGAATACCGCCGTTAATACCAATACACCAGTCCTGTATGAAACAGCCCTAGCATGTATGCAATATGGACGATGGGTGTTAGCGCCGAAGTGGTGACATGTAGAGGTGTATGATATGTAGGACTACTGGGCCTTGGGAGCAGGCTGTGAAGCCTATGCCCGGAGTTGAGCACATAAAAAAAAAAGTTTAAGGGAGTTTTTCAGACGATTTTTTCAAGCTTAAGGGAGATTTTCTGACGATTTTTCAAGCTTAAGGGAGATTATCAGACAATTTTTTCAAGGTTAGGAGTGAAATTCTCGAGCTGGAAGGGTTAGATACAGACTTCAGTATTTTTTTTTATTCTGAAACTTTTTTTTTAATTGAATAAAAATCGTTCATTGTTGGCTTCTTTAAAATGTGTCATCGTACTTAAGGGGTTCATTTTCCCTTAACACTTCCTCGTTACCGATTTGTTTTGTATAATACCCTCGCCCCCCCCCTTTTTTTTTTTTGTTTTTTTTTTACTTTCTGAAATTGACTCTTTGAGGGAGGAAGAATTTGGAGGAGAGAGAGAGAGAGAGAGAGAGAGAGAGAGAGAGAGAGAGAGAGGGAGAAAATGAGACAGAGAGAGAGAGAGAGAGGGGGGGGGGACTTTGGGGGTGGAGAGAAAGGGTGAGGGAGGGAGGACAAGGGTAAGGGAGAGACAGGGAGAAAATATTCCAACGATACAAATGGCTGGACGAATCTGGGTAGCATTAGTAGGATTAAGGGAGGGAGGGAGGGAGGGAGGAAGGGAGGGAGAAAATGAGGAGGGAGGGAGGGGAAAAATGAGGGAGAAGGAGGGAGTATTGTGAGGGAAAGAGGAAGGAAATGAGGGAGAAAGAGGGAGTATTGTGAGAGAGGAAGGAAATGAGGGAGAAAGAGGGAGTATTGTGAGGGAAAGAGGAAGGAAATGAGGGAGACAAAGGGAGTATTGTGAGGGAAAGAGGAAGGAAATGAGGGAGGAAGAGGGAGTATTGTGAGAGAGGAAGGAAATGAGGGAGAAAAGAGGGAGTTACTGAAGAGAAAGACGAAGGAAATGAAGAAGGAAGAGGGAGTTTTGGGAGGGAAAGAGGAAGGAAATGAGGGAGAAACAGGGAGTAGGTGAAAGGGAAAGAGGGAGAATATAAAGAAAATGAGGGAGAAAGGGAAATAATGAAGGAAGAGAAAGAGAAAATGAGATAAAAGAGGGAGAAAATGAGACAGAAAAAGGGAGTAGACAGAAGTGAGGGAGGAAGGGAGAGTTTGAGCTCGAAGAGGGTGGATAAAATGGAGGCTGGGAGGGAGGGAGAGGGAGATAAATGGTGGAGGGAGGAAATAAAGGTGAGAGAGAGGGAGTAAAAACAAGAAAGGAGGAAGGGAGAAAATGAAAAACAAAAAAAAGGATGAAGATAGAGTGAGGGAGAAGAAAATGCAAGAGATGGAGAGAGAGAGAGAGAGAGAGAGAGAGAGAGAGAGAGAGAGAGAGAGAGAGAGACGCCACTTACCGTCTATATTAGTTGCTGTTACCAGACACCATAGCAATTACCTGTGTGTGTGTGTGTGTGTGTGTGTGTGTATAGTTAAGTCATACACATAACTTGAACCATATAAACTACTGGGAGCGTCCATATTATTTTTACACAGAGTCTGATGTCTGTGTCTATCTATCTTACCACTGTTTATGTATCGATCTGTGCATCAATATATGTATCTACCAGTCTCTCAGTCCCTCTGTATGTCTGCATATCTATCTATATCCATATGTATATCTATATCTATCTGTCTATCTTTATCTGTCTGTCTGTATGTACGAGTATGTATGTGTGAGAGTCAGGTAAGGGGGAGGGTAAGCCTGACACAGAGACCCTGGGAATAACTGGGGCACTAACTTGCTTTCAACTAAGTTTTTTTGGGCCTAACTTCTAGCATGTGTATGTGCGGGGCAGAGAGAGAGAGAGAGAGAGAGAGAGAGAGAGAGAGTCTTATTTTGCTCCGAAACGTGAGAAATAAACTCTGGAGGCATACTTAACATGGGCTAGAATATTAAATCAGTAGTTTTTCTTCCTCTCTTTAGTGTTGTTGCTGCCTCTCTGTCTCGGTCTCTGTCTCTGTCTCTCTCTCTCTCTCTCTCTCTCTCTCTCTCTCACACACACACACACACACACACACACACACACACACACACACGCTTCTACTTCCATCCTTATTCCCATTTCAACTCCAGTTCCTACTCCCATATCCCACTCCCATTCCTATTCTCCCTTCCCCCTACTCCCACTTCTTCCACTACCGTTCCTGTTCCCACCCCACCCCTATTACCACCCTCATCCCATCCCACCCCCACACAAATCCGCCCTCCCATTCCCACTTCCCCTCTTCCCTGTCCCCACTCTCCCCCTCCCGTCACTCTCACTCCCCCCTCTCCCCACCCTCACAATTGGAGGTCGGTGTAAACAATCCCAATATAATTACATTTGTACTGTAATTAGTTGATTGGGTTTACTTTCCTTTCCTCCCCTCTCTCCCCATCCCCCTCTCCTCCCCATCCCCCTCTTCTCCCCATCCCCCTCTTTCTTTCCTCCCCATCCCCCTCTGTCTCTCCTTCCCATCCCCCTCTTCCTCCTCTCTCCATACCCCCTTTTTCTCTTCTACCCCCACCTCTTCTCGTTTTCCCTCCATCTCCCTCCTCAGTGCCCCTCCTTCCTCCCACGCCACCTCCTTTCCTTCTTCTCCCTTCTCCCTTCTCTCCCTCCTGCTTCGCTCTCCTCTCTCCCACTTCTTCCCTCCAATCCTCCCTCTCCATTCTCCCTCCCCCTGTCACTCTGTCTTCTTCCCCTCTCCTTCCCTTCCCGCATCGTTATTGTTGATGTCTAAGGTCCTCTCATTTTCCCTTTTTCACCCTTTTTTCCCCTCCCGTCCCTCTTAATTTCCCTCCTCATCCCATCTCTCCCATTTCCTCCCTCTCCTTCTATACTCCTTCTCTCCTCTTTCCTCCTCTCCCTCCCCCATTCCCTTTCCCTCTCTCTCTTCACCCCTCGTCTCCTCTTTTCTCCCCTCCCCTCTCCTTCTTCACCCCTCGTCTCCCTCCCCTCCCCTCCCCTCTCTCCTCCCATTCTTATTGTTAATGTCTGGCTTCCTCGCTTCTTCCTCTTACGTTACCGCCTCTTTATCGTACGTAATTTATTTTTTAACTTACGCTAATCCTGCTTCTTAGTACATCATTATCATTTTTAGGAATCTTTATTTTCTTCTTAATCGTCCCTGCCTTCTTGTTTATCATTATTTTTTTTTTACAAATTTATCGTGTTCCTAATTGTCATTCTTTATTCCCCATGTGCTATATTACTTGTGTTTATTTCTCTAATTTGATTTCGTAGCGGGTTTTTTATTTTCACTTATTTACATTTATGGAGGTCATGTATTTAACCCCGGCTTTGTTTACTAGTTTCTCTGCAAAGGGTTTCAGAATTTTTACGTCAGTTTACGATAAGATTTAAGTGAGATTTTTTTGTGTGTGTGAGTGAAACTTGCGTACACTTTTATTTTTTTTTATTTGCTTTTTTGGATACTCCCGCCATGCTACGTCTTCCTTAATTTATTCTTATTGAACTTTAGAAAGGCCACTGGTATCAAAGGGGTTTATTAAGGCTGTATATTCCGGTCGAAAAGTCTGCCCCAAGAGGAATAAAGTCCTTAGAAGATGCCAAGAATGAAAGAACAAAAAGGTCCCTGGAGTGAATGTGTTATGGTTCATGATTTCGCTGCCACATTGAGACAGGGTTAGCAAAGAGGACTCTCCCTCGCCCACCAAACCCTCCAGTCAACAATGGCAGGATAACATGTCTGCTGAAATGTGTCTGCTGCAGTCTGTGTATTATAATCTGTCTATCCCTCTGTCTCTTTATCTCTCTGTCTGTCTATCTGTTCTGTCTATCTGTCTATATAAATTAATGGCTTCTGAAGAGATCATGGGTGCCCTAAGAAAAATCACGCCAACCCTTATGTCATGTAAAGCAAACCCATTTTTTGAACTCATTTGCACGACCACTAGCCATTGCATCAGCTGACTAATTCTACTCATTCCCTAGTCAGTTTTCATACCACTTCCATCCTCTCTTCTCGATGAAAGGGGAATATTTTTTGGACTGAAACCATTTGAGCGAGTCGCAGCCTCTCCATTCGCGTTGGAAGTTTTGCTAATAACTCCTGTATTCAATCTCTTCATCCACTTAAACACTAAGGAGATTAATTTTACCCGTGCCGAGCTGGAGTGCCTCTGCTCTGGTGTTTTACTGCGCAGGAAATATATATGTTGTCGAGATTATAGAATACTTTAGATAATTTATACTGTGAATATGAAGGTAATGATAAATATGAAAGTAAATATATGTGTGTCCAGCCATTTGCATATGAACTGTTCTTGAATTAGGCTCTCTTCTTGTTTTTGTTTTTTTCTTGGAGGGAACAATTTTGCAGGCTCCTGGCCCTTGGTTCCTTCTTCCTTGCGTAAAAAAAAAAAAAAAAAAAAAAGTGTCCATGGCTTCATTTTTTTTCGGGAATTTTGATGCATTTTTCCAGCTTAATATTCACTCTGGTTTGACTCGGATGTAGTAGGAAAAATTTGGTAGTTTTATAAGTGACAATGAAAAGTGCATAAAAATAGTTTTCCACACAACCTAAGCTAAGTAATTTTAAGTAAGCGTTTTGAAGTTATTATTATTATTATTATTATTATTATTATTATTATTATTATTACTATTATTATTATTATTATTATTATTTTATTATCCTCTGCCATCAAAGGACGAGTTTTTTTTTCTTTATCCAGGTCTGTCTATTTGTTGGTCTACTTGGATCGATGGCTTTGTGTGTGTGTGTGTGTGTGTGTGTGTGTGTGTGTGTGTGTGTGTGTGTGTGTGTGTAGTGTAGTGTGTTGTTAGGGAGTGACAGGGTGTAATTTTAACTGTGCTTTTGTCGACCGTTGTCTGTTTGTTATTCTGTGTTCACATCCGCCGACAACTTTAGGAACACACACACACACACACACACACACACACACACACACACACACACACACACACACACACACACACACACACACACACACACACACACACACACACTGCACTCAAAATATCCCCCCCTCACTATCACGTCTTCCCCTCTCACCCCTCCCCCTCCCTCTCTCCCTCATCTCCCCCCAGTCTATGGTGATGAGGGGGGGGCAATGAAGCGTGGCATTTCTCCGTAGTCCGCTCCTCTTTCGGAATGAGGGGGGGAGGGGGGAGGGGTTTGGTCTCTGGGGAGGGGAGGTTAAAAAAAATCCCCAGGTCGCTACGAAAATAAGCAAGGAAAGGCAGAACTGGATAATGTCAGACGGGGAGGGAGGGGTTGAGGGGTGGGGGTGGGGGTTGTCGGGTGGGGGAAATTAGCGGGTGGGGGAGGCAGTGCATGGGTGCGGGATTACAGAGGAATATTGTCACTGCAGAAACATCAGTACATAAAACGGGCACTCACATTTACATATATATCTGTATCTAATTTTGTCTATCTATCTATCTATTTATCTATCTTTCTATATCTGTGTCTTTGTATGTCTGTCTATTAATTTTTGTTTATCTATCTATCTATTTGTCTGTGTCTGTCTGTTTATCTATCTGTTTGTCATGCAGCCCTTTTTTGTCTCATCAAAAGGGTAGAGGCCCGAGGCTAGGTTATTCACTCCCGACATTTAAGGCGAAAGTGACCAACCTCGCTCGCCCCTGAGTGGCATTTTGTGGGCCTTAAACCTCAGCTAACCCTCAAATGTTAACCTTCAATATGCTTCGTCTGGTTTCTGTTTCGTAAACCGCAAGATATTTGGTTATATGGTTACCTCCCAGCGTAGTAAATGGTTTCCCGAGTTACAGGAAACCATTTGGCTTCTTAGTCAGCGTAGTTACCATCGAGTGAGTGGATGGTAGGCCCCCTCAACCTACAAGTCAGCGTACTAACTATAATTTTTTTCCCCCGAGTTATAAGAAACCACTTGTCATTCAGTGTAGAGTCACCTGAAGGCCATACTACATCGAGTGAGTGGATGGTGGGCGTCGCGAACCTACCAATCAGCTTGCTATAATTTTGTTGTGTGGCTAGGGCAGTGTCAGTCCGGCTTGAACTTGTAATTTCACGCACAATTTCAGTCTATAATTAATTCAGGTATTTAAAGGGCGTGTTTAGGTCAGGTCTTGTACTGAATAAATACCAAACGACAATCAAGTCTACGGAGGGGCAACCCAGAGATGGAGGAAGAGATCGGGCAAAAGGAGAGAAAGATACAGAGATGAATTTCCAGGGATGGAGTGAGAGAAAGGGGCAAAGAATGTGGCAGAGATGAAATTCTAGAGATGAGGGTGAGAGATAGGGGTACTGAATATGAAAGAGATGATTTTCGGGGATAAGAGTGAGAGAAAGGAGCAAAGAATGTGATAGAAATGAATTTCTAGAGATGAGGGTGAGAAAAAGGGGCAAAGAATGTGATAGAGATGACTTTCTAGAGATAAGGGTGAGAGAAAGGGGCGAAGAATGTGATAGAGATGAATTTCTAGAGAAGAGAGTGAGGGCAGTGGGAAGAATTAGAAGATAGAGAGAAAAAACTAGAAATGGAATGGGAGCAAGAGGTAGACAGAGACCAAGATGGAGAAATGAAATAATATAGATGAAGTGAGAGAAACAGCCAGCCAGACGCTTTAATCCCGTAAGGGGTGGCCACAAACAATTCGCCTCCATGTCGCCCTGTCCCCCGCCATTTCACTGCCCTGCTCCCGGCTCACAACCCCCTCTCTCATATAGCTCTCCACTCCATCCCTCCAGCTCATCCTTGGCCTCACCCCCCGGAGAGAAACAGACAGAAAATAAGATGAAGATATGAAATTCCAGTGAGTGAGAGAGGAACAAGCAGAGGTCAAGATGGAGAGGTGATATCCCAGTAAGAAAAAGATATAAACAGAGAATTTATTAGAGAGATGAAATTTTGGGGATGGAGTGAGGGCGATTGACTGGCAGAATATAATATGGAAAGATGAAATGGGCAAATATGCTTAGTTTTTTTGTTGAATATATGAGTTACGGATACTTTTTAGTAGGGGAAAATGGGAAAGGGATTCGAATGGGAGTGGAAATTTTCTAGGTGATGATGGTGATGATGATGATGATAATGATGATGATGGGGAGGAGGAGGAGGAGGAGGAGCATGATGGTTAGTGAAAATGACGATGATAGTGCATGACAGTGGCGACGACGATAATGATGATTTTGATGATGATGGTGCTGATGATGATGATGATGATGTTTCAAGAAGTTCAGTATAATGTAAGAAAAAAAAAAAAGATCTGCACTGACCCAGGTATCGTATTTATTCCCAAAACTAAAAATACAAAAGGCAAAACGCAGTCTCTTATCATACCTACAGTGATGAAGTGTGGCCCATTTTGTCTTGGGACTTGGTTGAATTAAAGTATGTTTCTCTCTCTCTCTCTCTCTCTCTCTCTCTCTCTCTCTCTCTTCCTTGAAAAAAATACACACCCCTTAAGAAATTGCCACGAAAATTGACACTAGCTCGACTTGCAGAAACACTGAATAGTCCAGGGAAGCACAGATTGCCCCCACCAAAGAGAGAGAGAGAGAGAGAGAGAGAGAGATTGACAGTCAGAATTCCGACCACGCAGACATCCACCTCGACAAAAGTTTGAGAAAAGAAAAAATAAAAGATGCGGAACTTGAACATAATTATAGCATGAAATAATGAAAAGGAGAGAGAAGGGTGATATTAGGCCCTGGAGAGAGAGAGAGAGAGAGAGAGAGAGAGAGAGAGAGAGAGAGAGAGAGAGAGCTGTCTTTTGCATTGCCTACTTGGTGATTCAAAGTTAACATTAATATTTCTCGGAAGACTTACTCCCTAATTACAAAAGTTAGAGAGAGAGAGAGAGAGAGAGAGAGAGAGAGAGAGAGAGAGAGAGAGAGGGGGAGAGAGAGAGAGAGAGAATGTCGGAAGGGGGGCGGGGAGAGTCGTGGAGATGTGAAGACAGGACATACAGACAGCGGACGTCGACAATCTCCAGGGTGGATGAATGTTTGATGTGATAATGTGTGTGTGTGTGTGTGTGTGTGTGTGTGTGTGTGTGTGTGTGTGTGTGTGTGTGTGTGAGAGAGGGAGAGAGAGTAGGTACGGTATGTGTTTGATATGGTAATGTGTGTATGATATTTCTGTGTTTGTAAGTGTGAGAGGAAATTTAATATATTTGTGTTTCAGAGAGAGAGAGAGAGAGAGAGAGAGAGAGAGAGAGAGTGTGTGTGTGTGTGTGTGTGTGTGTGTGTGTGTGTGTGTACGTGTAAAAGTCTACATGTACTTTGAAATTTACTCCGAGCTCTGGCTGATGCTGATAAAGGCCACTGAAAAAATGATGCGACACCTGTACGTCCGCACCCACTGTTTAGACTCAAAAAAAGAAAAAAGAAAAGAAGGCGCAGTTGTAGACCTTTTTCAGAATCCCCAGAAAAATTATAGAGGGCGAATCCAAAGTCCGAGGCAACAGTTAGACAAGCCTGAAGGAATAATAGGCAGCTTAGAAAATCCATTGAAATTTGAAGCCTGCAAGCCCTAATTTACGAGGGCTTAATTTTTCGAGATATTTTCTGGGGATTTTCAATGGTCGGATGTTTGGATTTGATTGACGGGTGAAGAGGTCGGTGCTGTGACGACGAATCTTTTTTTTCCTGAGCTTAAAAAATCGTCTTTAGAGAGGGAAACTGAATTTTGTATATAATGTTGTTCTTCTGCGGTGAATAATGGGGATGGTTTCTGTCCCTCTTCTTACAGACGGTTTTTCTAAGGTTCAATAAAATCGTCTGGGGATAAAACTTAACTACTATATAAAGACGATTTCATTTTGTTGAGGTAACTGGAAATTGGTATGAGATTTTTTGCACAAGGAACGGGCATGGCTTGACATTGAAAATAAATGAATAAATGAATAAATTAATAAACCGTCTGGCGAGAGGAGGAATGAAAATAAATGACGTCATGGTACTGAAGGGGTTAATAATTTTTTGCGTAACTCTCACTCCGGAAGGTTTGTTTTAAGATGAACAAAATCGTCTGAAAGTATAAGAAAAATCTGAAGAAAGTACAGGTAATGACAATGAAGGAGAGAGGGGAGATGATGTGTTACCTCCCCTCTCCCCATCTCCCCAAATTCTTTCGTTCACCCAGCCCATGTCCTTCAGTCTTTCATTCCTTCACCTTCCCTCTTCCTTCATTCCTTCATTCATTTCATCATTCCTTCGCCCAACCTCTTTCTGTACTCCTTGGCACCACCATTTTCTTCATTCCTTCATCTCATATCTTCCTTCATTCTTCACCCAGCGCCTTCATTTATTCCTTCATTTCATCACCCTACCTCTTCTTTCTTTCGTCATTCCTCCGCCCTGCCTCTTCCCTCACCTCTGCTTCAGTTCCTTCATTCCTTCACTCCAGGTCTTCATTCCGTCTCTTCACCTTTTGATTCATTCTTGTAATCCTCCACCCTGCGTCTTCCCTCACTTCACACTCTGTTCCTTCATTCCTTCCCTCCTCCATTCCAAGCTTTGCTTCATTCCTTCTTTCCTTCACCTCACCCCTTCCTTCACTTCTCCTTCAGTTCCTTAGCCTGAGTGAAAAAAAAAAAAAAATCCAGCTGTGTATACGAAGAGTTTGGATTCATTTTGTACACACACACACACACACACACACACACACACACACACACACACACACACACACACACACACACACACACACGCTGACGTCTGGTGTGTACAGGTTGATATGTAAATTGCCCGTGAAGGCTGCCGCAACACTCAGTACGGACGCGAGAATGAAACAGTACCCCCTCCTCCTCCCTGCAACCCCCCTGCGCCCACCCTTCCCTTCCCTGCACCCCTCCAGCGCCCCCTTCCCCTCCATCCCCTTGCTTCCCCCTTCCTGCACCCCCTGCCCCCCTTCCCTCCACCCCCTTACGTCCCCCTTCCCCCTTCCAGCTTTTCTTCCTCGTATTTTCTCTCACCCTTCGCACAATTCTTCTCCCCCCTCTTTGTTTTTCTTTCTCCCACTTCTTCTACACACCTTTTCCCCTTCCTGTCTCTTCCCCACCCCTCCAACTTCTTCCTTTATTCTCTCTCACCCCCCAACAAACACTTATTCCCCCCCTTCCTCCCCGCTCCTGCTCTCCCACTCCCCACTCCCTTTCCCGACACCCCCCCACACCTTCTCACCACTCATCCCCCTCCTTCTTCTACCCTTTTGTTTTCACCCCCCCCTCAATACTCCCCCTCCACCCTCACTCCTCTGAACATCTTTTCTTCCCCTCCGTCCCCCCCCACACCCCTCTGCTACATCATCCCTCCTTCTACCTCATATTCCTTTTTCTTCCCCCTTTACACATCCTCCCCTCCCCCGCTTAACCTTTACCCAACACCACCTTACCCCCCATCCCCATCTTCTCTCCCCTTGAACAAATTCTCTTACTCACCCCCTCCCCATCAAGTAATTTCTCCCATCTCCTTCACACACCTTCTCCTCCCCAATAAAACATTTCCCCTCCCCCTCTCTTTCCACCCCACTATCCTCCCCTCTTTGCCCCCCACATTACCCCTTTCTTGACCACCTTACCTCCCCACTCCTCACCATGTTCTCTCCCCTCCTCTCTCCCCTCATCTCCCTCCACACTCCTTCGCGTCCCTTCCCAATTTGCGCCTTCTTTCTCATTCTTCTAAGCCTTCTCCTTCACTCTCTCCTCTCCCCTTAGACTTTTCCTCCCACCCTTTCCTCCCCTCTTAAACCTACTCCCCAACCCTCCCCTCCCCCGTCAAACCCCTCTCCCCAACCCTCCCCTTCCCTCTTCCGGGCACAACCATCTCGCTCCATCCCTTCCCCATCCACACTTACCTTTCAACTGTAATTACTCCATCAATCAGGTGTCTTCTTTTTCTGGCGTAAAATTGCTGCCTCCAGACGATTTTATGGGGCATAGAAAAGGCCTCTCGTGCTGGAGGGATTCATGAAGGCTGTATCTAACCCCTCCAGTTCGGAAAGCCTCTCCAAAGCTGAATAAAATCGTCTGGTGGTAGTGAGAGTTAGAGGTGACGTCCATAGGTTGAAGGGATGATTTCTCTCTCTCTCTCTCTCTCACACACACACACACACACACACACACACACACACACACACACACACACACACACACACACACACACACACACACACACACACACACACACACACACACACACACACACGCCAACTCAGGAAAACCGCGCAAACAAAATGCCCGACAACACCAAGGAAAAAAAAATATAAGAGAAAAATCCCGAGAGAGAACCCTTGTCAGAAACGAGAGAGCGAGTTGGAGCGACATAAGAGAGAGAGAGAGAGAGAGAGAGAGAGTTATTAGCCCCATTCATCTAACTCTCAGCCTCGCTTCGTGCAATATGTTTTGAATAATTATACACGTTAATATATATATATATATTTTTTTTTTACTTATATCTTTCTAATGTCAATATAGTTTGCATCATGAACATACAGAAATAATTAAATTGTTCTAATCAGAATAAATCGCATAAAAAAAGGGGGTTGAGGGAGCTCCGAAACGAACGATAATGCCACCTGTAATTAGTCCACCTACTCGCTCTCGCCCAGGTATGCCCACACAGTTTCCCACACGAGCGGTAAATAGCGAGACGGTGAACGATGTCTTTTGAAACTCAGTGTTGTTGTCTTCGGAAACTCAACACACTTTTCAGAATATTGTGGAGGAGTTTCGTAATTATTCGACCAAAATATTGAGCGATTTTTCTCACCGCTTCTGTATCTCGCTTCGTATACTAAACAGATAAAAAGGAGGAGGAGGAGGAGGAGGAGGAGGAGGAAGAAGAAGAAGAAGAAGAAGAAGAAGAAGAAGAAAGTGGAGGAGGAGGAGGAGGAGGAAGAAGAAGAAGAAGAAGAAAGTGGAGGAGGAGGAGGAGAAAAAGAAGGAGGAAGAGAATTATACTTAACCTCTTCATTTCTAAGGCCTAATTTCTTTCATTTTTGCCAACTCCAGACGATTTTATTCAGCGGTGGAGGGATTTTTCGTCTTGGTATATCTTTCATTAACCCCTTCATCTTTAATGACCCTCCGAAGCTGAATGAAATCGTCTGTCAGTGGCGATATGGAAGGAGAAAAAGACATGATTAAAAGGGTTAGGTACTTTCAATTTATTCCTTCTGCCTGAAGACGATTTTCTTTACCCTAGATTTTTTTTTTTCGAACTGGAGGGATTAGATAAAGCCATTATTATTATTATTATTATTATTATTATTATTATTATTATTATTATTATTGTTAATGGAAGCCTTTACTGACAGAATAAATTGAATTGATAGAAAACGAGAAATATAATTATAAAATCCCATCTGATTCAAGAAGTTAACGAGGCTGTAAATCTCCCTACTATATTCTTAAGAAGACACTTAATATAATTAAGAAAAAATAGTGCTCAAGAAATAGAAAAGAACGGAAAAATGGAAAAAAAAAAGTCCCACCTCATCTGCTTAATAAATTGAAACTTTGGCGATCTGATTTGGCACGAACGGTTTTCCAGTCGCATTGGCCTCATAAATTGGCGCCCATTTTATCCCGCGAAACTTTTGGCGAATATTTATTGGCGAAACTTGATGCCGCAGAGGAGGAAGAGGAGGAGTTTCTGTGCCTGGGCGTCCATATTGGCTGCGAAGGAGGAAGTTTCGATGAGACACGCATTTTGTCATTTCCAGATTTTTTTTTTTTTTTTTTTTAGAACTGTCGGATATGAGGTTGGTTGAGAGGAGGGGGAAGGGGGAGGGTGGAGGGAATGAGGTGAGGAAAGACTGAGGGAGGAGGAGGACGAGGACGAGGCGGAAGGGTGGGATTGAGAAGGTGTCGAACATGGATTAGAAGGACTGTTGGCGGAGGGAAGGAGAGAGGGTGGAGAAGGAGAGGGAAGGGAGGGATTGGGAAGAGGACTGAAGGAGGAAGCGAGAGAGGGAAGGAAGAGGAGTTGGGAAGAGGGATGAAAGAGAAACAGAGGGATGGAGGGGGAGAGGATGAAGAAAAGGAGGGAGGGAGTGAAGCGAGGTTGAGGGAGGATAGACAGGGATGAATACAGATTGACGGGACAAGAAGAGGGAGGGAGGCAGGGGACTTGGGAAGGGATGAAATACTGAGAGACAAGGAGGCGGTAGGCAGTGAATGCAGCCTGCGAAAGGAAGGAGTAGGGAAGGAAGGAAGAGAGATGAAACACAGAATAGAGAGAATGAAGGAAAAGTGTGTACAAAGGATCAAATAGCATCAGACACATTGGTCCTTTCGTGGCTGTTTTTTGTGGAAAGAGAGAGGGGGGGAGGGAAACATTGTAAAGAAGACAGACACAGACAGCAACATACAGATTTCAGCACATACTAAACGGGCAGGCAGAGAGTTAAAACAGGAATGTATGAGTAAGATTTATAAAACGATAGAAACGATCGCAGAAACCTTATGAGGCTCTGTTGTGGGATGGACAGTAAACATAAAACTACCTGGTTTTATGTGGCGCTGTTTGTGGAGGGTATGATAGGACTGAGAGAGAGAGAGAGAGAGAGAGAGAGAGAGAGAGAGAGAGAGAGAGAGAGAGAGAGAAACCCACACTTCATCATATTCACCCACTCACAAAATTTACATATACATAAAGGGAATTATTTATGTATATTTTTTCTGCAACATCTTCAGACTCTCTTCACAGTAGCAGAGAGAGTAAAGGAGTATTCTTATTTATTCTTTATTGCATATATATTACAACGCATTCTTAAATAATGACTGTAAGGAAGGACTGTGAGAAAGGAAAAATGAGAGAGAGAGAGAGAGAGAGAGAGAGAGAGAGAGAGAGAGAGAGTTAAGGAGGAAGTGAAGCAGTTAGAAGGAAGACTTTTAAGGTGTGTATGTGTTTGCATGCATGTGTGTGTGTTTGTGTATGTACGTGTGTGTGTGTGTGTGTGTGTGTGTGTGTGTGTGTGTGTGTGTGTGTGTGTGTGTGTGTGTGTGTGTGTGTGTGTGTATACAGCTGTGGGCCAACATTTCCGATAATTGCCCTCACCCTCATCGGCCGTAAAGCCTCACCACTCAATAATGCCGCCACGTTTTATTTCCGGTTTTATTTCCCCCGCCCACGTCCCTTCCCTCACCCCCACCCATCCCCTTACCCCTCCCCCCACACCCACACCCTCCCCCACCCCACCTTCACCTTCGCCGCCCCCGCTCTGTCATCTTTCCCCCGTTTTCTATATCATTTCTTCTCCTCATCCTCCCTACCTCTTTCTTCCCCTCTTTTTCCCTCCCCCTCTCTCCCCCACCTTCCGCTCTCCCCCTCTCTCTGTCTTCTATCCCCACTTCATATCATCTTCTTTTCCCCTCCCCCTGGTCTCTCTACCCCCCCCCCTTCCTTTTTCTCTCATTTTGTCTCCCTCTCCTACCTCTTATCTCTTGACTTTTTCTCCTCTCTCTCTTTATCTCCTCTCCTATCTCTCACTCCTCTTTACCTTATCCTGACTTCCCCCCCCTCTCTCTCTCTCTCTCTCTCTCTCTCTCTCTCTCTCTCTCTCTCTCTCTCTCCACGGTCATCAGGTTTCGGGTTTATGGGTCGTATCGGTCGAGTTTAATTATTGTTTTCTGTTTTTTTTTTTCTTTATTTTTTTGGCGTCATTTCTTTTTAGTTTTTTTTGGTATTTTTGTGGAATTTTTGGTGGTATTTTGGTGGTATGTTTGGCGGTATTTTTGTGGTATTCTTGATGGTATTAAGGTGGTATTTTGGGTGGCATTTTTTGGTATTTTAAGGATTTCCTGTCTTTCTATTCGAATTTTTGGTGTTTTTCATTGGTATTTTTGTGGCCTGGTATTTCTGTGATATTTTTGTGACTGGTTTTATGTTTTTTTTTTAGATTTGGTATTTATTACAATGGGGTATTATTTTGGAACGACAGCGATTTTTTTTTACATTTTCTGACACAAGGCGAGTTTATTTAAAGCAAGGAGAACAGCTCAGATTGACGAGGTAAAACTATCATCACCACCACCATCGTCATTTTCGTCGTCATCGTCACCGTCATCGTCATCATCATCGTCACTGTCATCATCATCGTCGTCGTCGTCATCGTCGTCGTCGTCGTCATCGTCGTCGTCGTCGTCATCGTCATCGTCACCATCACCATCATCATTGTCATCGTCACCGTTATCATCATCGTCGTCTTATATGCATCTCCGTACATACTTCATCAGTTACTTTTCATGATCAGTCCTTTTGCTTCCTTAGCCTCCCCTTCCTCGCTTATTCGCACATCCAGTTTTATCGATCCACCCTCTTCTTGGCCTCCCACGACCTCTCTATCCTTTTTTTTTAATCTTTTTATATATATAGCTCAGTGTTGGGGGGTCAGGGAGTGGTGCAGGCATACAGGACGCCAGGCACACCTCCTAATGCCACTTTACCGCAGTGTACCCTCGCAGAAGATGAAAAAAAAGGGAAGACAACAGTAAGGATATACCTGAAGACGCTGTGATACTCAAGGTGGTGATGAGATTGTTTCTTGGCTTTCCTCTCCTCTCCTCTCCTCTCCCTCCCTCCCTCCCTCCCTCCCTCCCTCCCTCCCTCCCTCCCTCCCGCCCCCCCCCTCTCTCTCTCTCTCTCTCTCTCTCTCTCTCTCTCTCTCTCTCTCTCTCTCTCTCTCTCTCTCTCTCATCCCCAGAATAGGTCAGTTACTAAGCTATTCCCAGTCTAGGTCACACAGGAGGGCGGTGTTAATGACTCATAATAGTTTACCTGAGTTTACCGTAATTGACTCGTATACCTGTAAATAAACACCTGGCATGCAGAAAATTAACCCCTTCAGCCCCAGGACCTGATATTTTATTTTATTCTTGCTTTCTTCAGACGATCTTATTAAATTTAGGAAAGAATTCTTGGTCCGTGGTGTGGTTGGTGAAGGAAGCCCCCTAACACCTTTTCCGAAGCGATTTATTTCGCTCACTGCACCTTACTGTTTAATTGCGTGTTATAGTAATCCTTCAAACTCGCCCTACTCTGCTTTAATCACGTTCAGCTGGGGATTAACCAACCATGCCCAAAAATAAATCGCTAAGGAAAAGATGCAAGGGAGTCTCCGCACCCGTCGAGAATACGGGCTCTTGTTGACGCATTTCGATATTATGTTCTTGCTGTGACACGACGATTTTATTTAAGTCAGGCCTCCGATAGTGAAAGGGTTAAGGGAGACCATATCTAACCCTTTCAGCTCGAGAGGTGTATCCAAAAGGTGTATTAATTATTATCCAAAAGGTGTAATATTATTATTATTATTATTATTATTATTATTATTATTATTATTATTATCTTTAAGTGAGAGGTCGTTTATTAAGTTGAAATTGGAGGAAGCAAGAAGCAACCAGAATGCATCATGGCGGTGAAGGGGTTAATGAACGTGCTAATGGCCTCGTCTAATTAATGTTTGCGGTCCAAAATAAAACGCGTAGTCAGGAGAAAATGATGCATGGAAAATTCTGGGACAAGAAAGAAAAAATGAAACTAATTTTTTTCGATTCGTAAATTAAATGTTAGTTATTTGTTTATTGTTTTAGAGAGAGAGAGAGAGAGAGAGAGAGAGAGAGAGAGAGGAAAGAGGAAGTAGCTGTCTGTCGGGATGAGGGAGAAGAGCAATAAGAGTAAGAGGAGAGGAAAGGAGATAAAGAAGAGGAAAAAGGGAGGAACTTAGTGTAGCTGATAAGAAGTAACACACGAAGGGAGAGTGGGAGGGAGGGAAGAAGGGAGGAGGGAAGGAGGAGCAGGAGAGGGAGGGGAGGGAGGGAGGAAGCTGAGGAAAGGAAGAGAGGGAGTATAGCAGAGGGACGGGGAGAGAAAGGGAAGACTGTATGATATGACGGGGGAGAGGAGGAGCAGGAAACGGAGGGGAGGGATGAAGTAGGGAAGGAGGAGAGGAGGGAGTGGGGAGAAAATGATATTGCTGTACTGAAAGGCTTAAGGGAGAATAAGATGGAGGAAGGAAGGGAGAGAGAGAGAGAGAGAGAGAGAGAGAGAGAGAAGTGGAAGATGGGAAGGAAGAAGGAACAGATATAAATTTAAAGAGGAAGGAGGGGAAAGATTGAAGGGAGAAAGAGGAGGAGGGAGGAATTAAGGAAGGACTGTGAAAGAGAGAGAGGGAGGGAAGGAATGTTTATGTGTGTGTGTGTGTGTGTGTGTGTGTGTGTGTGTGTGTGTGTGTGTGTGTGTGTGAGGGTAGGGTCATTCAATTTAGGTTACTATATCATGACCTTAAGCCTTGATCCGGACAAGTGTGACCTGTGAGCCAGCTTTGTTGCATTTGAGAGAGATTTTTTTTTTTTTTTTTTGTCAGTCTGATTTCTTCTTCGTTATCTTCTTTTTCATCATCATCATCATCATCATCATCATCATCATCATCATCATCATCATCTGCTTCCTCCCCCTCCCTTTCTTATCCTCCTCCTCCTCCTTTTTCTCTTTTGACTCCTTTACCTCACACTTTCTCTTTCCTCATTTCTCCACCAGTGCTTGCTTTGATTCTAATCTCTCTCTCTCTCTCTCTCTCTCTCTCTCTCTCTCTCTCTCTCTCTCTCTCTCTCTCTCTCTCTCTCTCTATCTATCTATCTATCTATCTATCTATCTTTTATAACATTCCTGTAATCCAGATTTTTTCCCCTGCTGTTCCTCATTTCCTTTTTCATCTCTTTAAGCATATATTTCATTTCCCACGTCTCTTCCTTGCACACCTTTATTGCATTCCTTTTCTCTAATTAATTTTTTCTCACTTTCTCACATTTTCCTCCTTTCCTCCTCTTCCTCCTCCTCCCCATCCTCATCCTCATCCTCCTTCCTTATCAGCACAAATATAAAAAAAAATCCCAAAACAGCTCCATCTCAGTCCGCACAGGGAAATAAGGCGTGCAAATCCCGTAGACTTCAGCCCGTAATTCATCCCCACACTGGTTCCGAATTTATTGGGGCCAAAATTTTGAGTCCAGAGTTGTATTTATTTTTGCTGACCTCCTTCCCTTTCTCTTTCTTATATATATTTTTTGGGTTCCTCCTTCCTTAGCATCCATCCTTCAATTCCTGTCTTTCTTCTTTTACTTCCTTCCTTCTCTTCCATCTCTCCGTTTCTTCCACTCCTCCATCACTTTCTCCCTTCCTTCTCTTCTTCCCATCCATCTCTTAATCCCTTCCTTCTCTTCCTCCCTTCCTTCCTTCCTCTCTTCCATCTCTTCCTCCCTTCTTTCCTTCCTCTCTTCCTTCTCTTCCTCCCTTCCCTCTCTTCCACATCTCCTTTTCTTCCCCGCCTCCTCTCTCAGCCTTCCTTCCTTCCTTCCCTTCCTGCTTTCTCTTCCATCCACCTTCTCTTCCTTCCTTCTTTCCTTCCTTCTCATGCTCTCTTCCCAGTCTTTCTCACCCACTTTTTTTCTGGTCTTCTTTCCTCCCTCCGTCCCTCTTGTACTCCTCCAAACTTCCTCTTTCCTGCTTAATATATTTTTTTGGTCTCCTTCCTTCTCTCTCTCTCTCTCTCTCTCTCTCTCTCTCTCTCTCAGTTTTATTTGGTTTATTTTTCCTGTTTTTTACTCAGAATTTTTACATTATTTGCTACCCCCTTAGAAGAGCCTTGACTGAACCCTTCCCCTTCCCCTTCCCTTTTCTCTTCCCCTTCCCCTTCCCCTCTACCTTCCCTCTTGTTCCCTTCCTTCCCCATCTTTCCTCCCCTCTCACCCTCTCTCACCTACCTCTTTCCCTTCCTTACATTTACCTCCCTCCTCCCTTTCCACAGTCCTTACCCCTCCCCTTCCTTACTCCCCTCCCCATCCGCTCCCTCATCTCCGCTTCCCCCTACTACCCTCACATCTTTCCCCTTTTTCTTTCTCCTCCCCTTCACCTTCCACCTCCCCCTCCCCCTTCCCCTTCCCCTTCCCCTTCCCCTTCCCCTTCCCTCTCCCTCTCCCCCTTCCCTCTCCCTCTCCCCCTTCCCTCTCCCCCTTCCCTTCCCCCTTCCTTAAGCTATGCCATTTTATCTCTCCCCTTTTTCTTTCTCTCCCCCCCTCCTCCGACACCCCCATCTCTCCCCTTTTTCTTTCTCCTCCCCTCCCCCTCCCCTCTATCAATCATGAGAGTCTGACGTGCAAAATCCTGGTGGGGGAGGGAGGGGAGGGGAGGGAAGGGGAGGGGGGAAAAAGGGAGTGTGAGGGAGGGGAACTATTTGAAAGCTGGAGAGAGAGACAGAGAGAGACTTTGGATGGGAGGGAGAGGGCAGAAAGAAGAGGGGGAGGGGAGAAGAAGGTAAGAAAAGGGGAGAATTGTGGAAGTGGGGAGAAAATTGGGTAAGAAAGGAGTTGTTAGGGAAGGGGAGACAACTGAAAAGGAAAGGAAAGGAAAGGAAGGGAAAGGGAGGGGGAGGGGAAAGGAAAGGGAGGGAGGGAGAGAGAGTAGTTGGGATAGGGAAGGAAGGAAAACACATAGGTGGAGGAAGGAAAGGAAAGATAAGGAAAGGGGAGAGAAGGAAGGAAAGAATGGAGGAAGGAAGAGAATGGGGAACTGTAACTGAAGGGAAGGGATGGGAAGGGAAAGGAAAGGAAAGGAAAGGAAAGAAAGGGAAGGGAAGGGAAGGGATGTAGAGAGGGGAGGGAAGCAGGATGGGAGAAGGGGAGGCATGGGATGGGATGGGATTTAGTGGAGTAGCAGGGAGGGAAAGGGGAGGATGGTATGTGGGAAGGAGGGAAGGGAGAGGGAGAGAGAAGAGGAGAGAGGATGGGATGGAGGGGAGGGAGAGGGAAAGAGAAGAGGAGAGAGGGAGGGAAGGAGGAGTGAGGGGGATTTGCGATGAGGGATTTTGGCGGATGGGAGAGGGATGAGTGGAACAGCAGGGACGAGAGAGAGAGAGAGAGAGGAGGGGAGGAGAGCAATGATGGAAGGGATAAGAGAAGACGGAGAATACAGATGGAATATAAGAAAGGAAAGTGAGAAAATTAGAAAAAGTGAGAAAAAAGGAAGAAAGGCTTGAAAAAAGAATGAGGAATCAAATAAAAAACGAGGATTATTACATGTTAAAGAGAAAATAGAGTTAGAGAGAAGAAATGGAAAGAGAAAATGAGAGAAAGTGTGAGAGAGCGATGATGGAAGGGAGAGGAAGGGAGGGAGAGACTATGGGATGGAGAGAGGATGGAGAGAAAGTGTGAGAGAGTGAGAGAGAGCGATGATGGAAGGGAGAGGAGGGAAGGGAGAGGCTATGGGATGGAAGAGGGGAAGGAGGGAAGGCAAAATAAGGTTAGTGGAGGGGAAAAGAGGGGAAAACTGTACCCTAAACTGAATTATTTGGAGTAGAAAAAATTATTATGTATCAAAAAGTTACTGTCAGAATTATACCTTTGCGATTGATTAATATTATTATTATTATTATTATTATTATTATTATTATTATTATTATTATTATTATTATTTTTAGTAGTAATAGTAGTAATAGCAGTAGTAGTAGTAGTAGTGGTAATAGTAGTAGCAGTAGTAGTAGTAGTAGTAGTATGATGAAGATGATGATAAAAAAACTGGAAATTAATGAAAGAAAATAACAAAGAAAAAGTCATAAACAAATTTAGAAACGAAAAACGAAAAAGGTAACGAAAAGGAAATCTATCTATCTATCTATTGCCAGACGCCACAATCCCGCAAGGGGTGGCCATTTGACTTTGAGTTAGTTGTTTTACGGGGAGGGGCATTAACCCTCCACCAACCCACTTGTTGACACGTAGGGAGCACGTATGGTTTGGTTATATGGTTACCACCTAGCGTTGTAAATGGTTTCTTGGCTTACAGGAAACCATTTGGCTTGTCACTCAATGTAAAACCACCTGTAAAGGAAAGAAAAGCAATAAGAAGTGACAGGAAAGATGGGAGAAATAGGAATAGAGGAGGACAGGCACAGAAAAAGAATGATAAAGGCTAAGGAAGGAGTAGGCAGCACTACATCAAGTGAGTGGATGATGGTCGCCACCACCTACCACAAAAAGAAATGAAAATACAAAATATCCTCATCACCTGCATTTTTTTTTTTTTGAGTCCCATTGGTAGTGAAGGGGTTAATGGAGGTAAGACAAAAAACCCTCTAGCTCCAAAAGTCTCTCTCAGGTTGAAGAAAAAATCGTCTGAAGGTTGCAATAAATGGAAAGAAAAAACGGAAATTAAAAAATGACATTAATAATTCGAGAAAAACTTTGGAATTTAAAAAGGGGGTAAAATTCTGAAAAAAAAAGGAGATAAAAGATAAAAGTTAAAAAGAGATTAAAAAATTAGATAAAATGGAGATAGTAAAGGAAAATTAAGAAGGAAAATATAAGGAAAGGAAAGGAAAAAAATTCACTGAAAACTAGGAAAAAATAATCGTAAAAAAATGTATATAAAAAAAATGGCTCAGTCCTTCGTGCAGTATACGTGCCAACTTTGACATTTTTCTCCTTCCGGTCTTTTTTTTTTTTTTCCTGGGAAATTTATGAGTGGGAATGATGAACGGAGGCGGGACTGAGAGAGAGAGAGAGAGAGAGAGAGAGAGAAAGAAAGAGAGAGAAAATTACTGTGAATGGAAACTAGGAATAACACAGAAAAAAGTGATGAGTAGAACAGAAAATGAAAAAGAAGAGAAAGAGAGAAAAAAAAGTAAAATTAGGGAAAAAAAGATGTGAAAGGGGAGAAGAGGGAGGGAAATAGAAGAGGGGAGGATAAAGAATGAAGTGTAGGAGGAAACTTGGGTGGAGGAAAGAGAGGAGGAGGAAAAGAAATGTTGGGAAGAGGAGGAAGATGCAGAGATAGGAGAAAATGAGGGGAGGGGAGGGAGGGAACAGAATGAGGGGAGGGGAAAGGGAGTAAAGAGGGAGGGGAGTTCAGTCAGGGGAAGACGGGAAGGGAGAGGTAAAGGGGAGGAGAGGGAGGAAACAGAATGAGGGGAGAGGGAAGGGGTAGAGAGGGTGAATGGTGAGGATAGTATGAGGTAGAGGAAAGGGGACAGGATGTGGGGGTCGGTTCATGGGTAGAGGTAGGAGAGGGGAAATGAGGGAATGGAGAGAGGGGGGGAGAGAGATCAGTCAAGGGGGGAGGGGTAAGGGGGAGATTTCATTGAGGGGAAGCTAGGGTAAGGGGTAAGAGGGAGAGAGGTCAGGGAGGTGAACGGGAGGGGAGGGGAGGAGTAAAAATGAGAGGGATATAAAGTGGAGAGGGGACAGGTCAGTAAAAGGGAAAGGAGAGAGGGATAGAGGGCAGAGGGGAGAGGCCAGTGAGGGGAAGGGTAGGGGAGGAGAGAGGGAAGGGGTAGGGGAGGGGGGAGAGGGATAGAGAGGGGTGTAGTGGCAGTGGGCAGTGGGGATATATTTGTAGGGGAGGGGAGAGAGAAGGGGTAGGGGAGGGGGTAGAGGGATAGAGAGGGGTGTGGTGGCAGTGGGCAGTGGGGATATATTTGTAGGGGAGGGGAGAGAGAAGGGGTAGGGGAGGGGAGAGTGGGGATAGAGAGGGGTGTGGTGGCAGTGGGCAGTGGGGATATATTTGATTAATAGTCGGACGTGTTCCTGGGAAACCAACACGTGGTCACATTTTTCACACTCAGTCTCGAAATATAAAAAAATAATAATAATAATAATAATTCACGCATTTATATTTTAACCTCTATAATTGATTCGCAGGGGCAGCCGAAATTAGGGGAGGAAATTAGATGTATAATTCTGATTAGAGGTGGAGTTAGAATATCATATTATAGAAAGGATTTTGCATGGGTGATACTAGATAAGTTATAGATAATGCTCAATTGAATTATACTAACAATTAGGTGTATGATTCTTAAATAGATGATGGATTTAGGATTTCACCTCATTATAGAAGGTATTGGTTGGATTATACTAGAACTGATGTATTGCAGAGAAATAATCGAATTATATTGGATTTTATTTGCAGAGGGGGCCGGAAATTAGAGGTAAAATAAATGGGTGTTTCTGTTTGACTGATAGAGGCAGAAATTAATCAAATTATGGGAAATGTATAATTATATTGCATTTTATTTATTTCCAAAGGGAGGGAAAAAAATAAGGAAAAATAGATGCATGATTTTGAGTAGCTGGTAAAAAAAAATAATTAAAAATAAAAATAAAAGAGAGAGAGAAACAGATACATGATTTTGAGTAGTTGGTGAAAAAAAAAAAAAAAAAAAAAAAGGGAAAAATGGATACATGATTTTGAGTAATTGTTAAAAGGGAAAAAAACGAGAAAATAGGAAAAAATAGATGCAGAATTTTGAGTAGTTGGTAAAAGGAAAACAATTAGGGAAAAACAGATTCATGATTTTGAGTAGTTGGTAGA
The DNA here is from genome assembly GCF_032717465.1 of Coenobita brevimanus. Taxonomy (NCBI): domain Eukaryota; kingdom Metazoa; phylum Arthropoda; class Malacostraca; order Decapoda; family Coenobitidae; genus Coenobita; species Coenobita brevimanus. The sequence goes on from NC_137044.1 coordinate 11,228,878, forward strand.
GGCAGAATTTCACCATATAGAGAAAGATTTTTGGGTGAATGATACTTGGTTGATTTTTTTTTTTTTTTGGGGGGGGGAGCTGAAGGTAGAAAATAAGATACAAAATAATAATAGTGTTTTGTTTCTGAATGGATATGGGAAGAAATAGACCAAATTATAAAAAAAACTAAAATTAATGATACTAGAGGTGGTGCCAGATAAAATTCATAGGAGAACTAATACCAATCTGATATTAGTGGAAAAAAAATGAGGGTGCATAATTTTGAGTGAATGATGTAGAATTTCAATATATTATAAAAAGGTATTGGATGAACGTTAATACATAGATTTTATTTGCAGGAGGAAGTGGATGTAGGGAAAAAAGTATAATTTGCAGGAGGAGCTGAAATGGGGAAAAAAAAAAAAGTATGATTTGTAGGAGGAAGTGAAATTAGGGGGAAAAAAGGTATTTGCAGGAGGAAGTGAAATTGGAAAAAAAAAAGTATGATTTGCGGGAGGAACTGAAATTAGGGAAAAAAAAAAGTATGATTTGCAGGGGAACTGGAAGTAGAGAAAAAAATAAGCATTAGATTATGGCGGGGACAAAAAAAATTTCATTTTATAGGAAATACTTAGATTAATGAGACTAGATTTTTTTTGCTAGAATTACTACAAGGGCGGAGGTGAAATGTATGGGTCTCAGTGGATCACACACACACACACACACACACACACACACACACACACACACACACACACACACACACACACACACACACACACACACACACACACACACACACACACACACACACACAGACGATGCTCAAATGATCGATATTTGATTCTGTTCGGAGGGAGAGAGAGAAAGAGAGAGAGAGTTATTTCTCGTCTCTCTGTCTTTCATATCTGCTCCCAGTATTTATCGTAGTAATATTTGTCTTTGTGGTCCGGTTCTGTGTGTGTGTGTGTGTGTGTGTGTGTGTGTGTGTGTGTGTGTGTGTGTGTGTGTGTGTGTGTGGCTTCCTTTATTGCATGTGTGTGCATGACAGCAGATTCATTGTGTATGTGTGTGTAAAAGAGACAGACGACCTTGACTGTACAGACAGGTGGATAGAAAGATAGATATAGACTGATAGATACATACATACATACCTTCATACACACATGCATACATACACACGTACATGCATACGTTCATAGATAGATAGATAAGGACAGAAATATATAAACAGCTGTGTATGTGTTTGCAAGCATATAGATAGATAGATAGATAAATATAGATAGATAGATAGATAGATGTATGTGTGTGTGTGTGTGTGTGTGTGTGTGTGTGTGTGTGTGTGGTGACCGTGATTGCGTGGTTGCGTGCAGGCGTCTTGCTTCCGAGCCTCCAACCCACTACTCTTGCAAATTACCCTCCGCCTATCCCATCCCCGCACTCACACCCACACCCACACACCCACACCCACACACATCCACACCCTCACCCACATCCACACCTACACTCACACCCACACCCACACCCACATTCTCTCCCACAAATTCCCATCCATTACCATATTTTCACATTCACATCCTTTCACATTTCCTTCACCCTCACCCACACCATCACATCCTCACCCACACCCACCCACACCCACACCATCACACTCTCACCCATACTCACACTCACCCATTATCCTCCCCCGTCACTCAGCTTCCGTCATAAATTTCTCATATCAATATCCATTCTCACTTTCCTTACCTTACCCACGTTACCACAGCTCCACACCCACACCCACACCCACATTCACCCGTATACTTACCTTTCCATTGGCACTCCCTCACATAAAAGCTCATATATTCTCTCCATCATTTACACTCACACCTACGCCCACATCCCCACCTACATCCACACCCATACTCACCTCCCCATTGTCACTCCACACACGCCCCTTCTTCCTCCTCACTCGTCCTCAGAATCATATCCACCTTATGTCCTCCCCACACGTACAGCAAACTCCACATAAATATCCATATCTACGTCCACATCCACACCCTCTTCTCCCACTCGCCAGCCCCAGAATCATACCCATTTCATGTCCTCCCCACACCCACACGTACAACCAAATCCACATAAACATCCACATCCACGCCAATTACCTCCACTGGACTTTGGATTGTGTGGTCACGGTTTCGATCCCCGACTATTACGTTGAAAACTTTGAGGATTTGGTTTCTATAACACACGGTACCTCTTCCACTGACCTAAGCGACACGGCATAACAATCCCTTTGTTTATCTCTCTACTCCGTCCACTTTAACTTGGCTCAAAATAACTCTCCTTCTGCTGCACTGGAACAAAAGATAAGCTGTAGATGCTAGTCATGAAGAAGTGCTGTGAAAAAGCTGTAGAGGCGTGTAGAGCCGTAGTGTTGTCTGGTTCTTCCACTTGAGCGACGGGATATAAGCTGTAAAAAGGTGGAAGGGATGAATAACAGTAGTGAATTACAGTAGAGATGGTGTGTTGTGGTATTCATGGTGTGACGCTTGAGGGCTACTTGTCATCAGAACACACACACACACACACACACACACACACACACACACACACACACACACACACACACACACACACACACACACACACACACACATCCCTCCCCCTCACTCCCACATCTCATCTCCAGCCACCAGTATGCCACACCTCTATCATCCGTATATCAAGGCATAAGTCCGGAGGCATATCATCACCACGCCTAACCCTACTGCTATAATTCCCCCCTCACCCCTCTCTTATATAACCCCCTCTCCCTTCCCCCTCTATAATTCACATCTGAGTTACGTGGGCGGTATTTTATCTCCGTATTTATTTTCCTAACTTAATTTCCACCCCCACCCTTTCTCAGTAGTTTGTGTTGCTAATGTAATAATGGTTACGTAATGGGTGGGTGTATGGTATATGCTGTGTATTTTGGTATGCTAATGTGTGTGTGTGTGTGTGTGTGTGTGTGTGTGTGTGTGTGTGTGTGTGTGTGTGTGTGTTATTTGTTTTAACTTGCGATATGTTTTTTGTCTTAACATCCATCCTCTCAATTTTTCATGTGTGTGTGTGTGTGTGTGTGTGTGTGTGTGTGTGTGTGTGTGTGTGTGTGTGTACCTTATGTATGTGTGTGTGTGTGTGTGTGTGTGTGTGTGTGTGTGTGTGTGTGTGTGTGTGTGTGTGTGTGTGTATAAGAGCCGGGGTGCCTGGGTTTCATTATATTATTTACGCTTCTTTATCGGCCCCATCCTTCATTTTTTTTCACTCCGTCCTCTCAAAATTTATAATGTGCTGGAACCCGCCATTACTGAGTTTCCCCTGACTGGTTTATTGGGGGCTACGGCTACTCCAGATATTATTAGCCTTTTTTATTTTTTTTTATTTTTGGTTTATTTGGGGGGGTCACAGCAACTCCATATATTATTAGCCTTTTTTTTAGTTTTAGTTTTTTTTATTTTTGGCTTATTTGGGGGCCACGGTTACTCCAAATAATATTAGCATTATTTTAGTTTTTTTTAATTTTATCTCTGTTTTTCTACTCATATACTTCTTTTTTTAGTTTTTTTTTTTATTTTAGCTGTTTTTCCTACTCATATATACTTTTCTTAGCTTTTTATATATATTAGCTTTATTTTTCTGCTCATTTTTTTTTATTTGCTTATATTATTTGTAGCTATTTTAAGCCATTATTGACCGCGTCCACTTGGAGCGCCGTAACCCACTAAACCACTGTTACATAGAAATACTGTGCAAGTAGTACAGAAGACTTAAATGTATGGACAGTCGCAAACCTCTCTCGCTTCCCCCTTATCCCTCCAACACTCTCTCCTCTCACCCCCCTCTTTCCTGCCTTCTTTCTCCCCTTTCCTTCCCCCTCCTCTGCTCCTTTCCCTCTCCTCTGCTTCCTTCCTCCCCGCCCCCCCCCCCGCTCCTGCTTCCTTTGCCCTCTTCCCTTCCCCCTCCCTCCTCCATTCCAACTCCTCTGCTTCCTTCCCCTTCCCCTTCTCCTTTCCCTTTGCTCGCTTCCCCCTCCCCTCCTTCCCTTCCCTCTCCTCTTTTCCCCTCCCTTCCTTCCTTTCTCCTCCTCTCCTTCTGTCCTTCTCCCCTTCTTCCTTCTGTGGCAGGAAGAGAGGGAGAAGAATGTAGAATGACGAGGGCATAGATTAGGTGGGGAGGAAAGATCTTATTTAATATCGGAATAACCGAGAAAGTATATAATAAAAAAAAGCAAGCGATGTGTGGCTAAGAAAGTAAAAACAAGCCAAAAATAAAGGAAAATAAAGGAGGTGAAAAGGAAGTGAGGTCAGACTTTACTAGACGAAAGGGAAAAAAAATCACCCCAAACACAAATAAATCTAAGCAGCCGGCCTGAGAAAAAAAAGCGAAGAGACGAGGTAAAATAAACTTGACTAAACTATTCCGGCCTCACAAAATAGCCGGACAGAACACACGACAAAACATCAGACTCGGAGCGTCAGTGTCGACAATGAAAGGTCACTCCCTTCCCCTCCCCCCTTCCCCTGTCTTCCCCCTTCCCCCTCCCCCTCTCCATTCCCCTCCCCCTTCATCAATAGTAAAGCCCCCACTTACTCTTCCCTCATCTCCCCTTCCTTCCCCCATCGTCATCCACTTTCTTTACTCCTCCTCCTCCTCCTCCTCCTCCTCCATCCTTCCACCTTATTTTCTTCCCCTCACCACCTCTCTCTCTCAGCCCTTTCTTCTTCCCCTTTTAGTTCCTCCTCCACTCCTTTTCCATATCCCTCTCTCCCTTCCCCTTCTTTCTCCCTCCCCCATCCCCCTACCTTTCTCCCTCCCCCATCCCCCTACCCTTCACCCTTCCTTTTCGTCTTCCTCTTTCCTGACCCCTTCCTTTTCGTCTTCCTCTTTCCCGACCCTTTCCTTTCCCCATCCCCCTTCATGAATGCTAAACCTCGTACGTCCCCCTTCCCATTTTCCCTCCATTCCCCATCTCCCTTCTTCCCCTTCCCTTCCCCTCCCCTCTTCATGCATATTAAACCCCCCACTTACTCTTCCCTCTTTCCCCCTTTATTCTGCCATCTTTTCCCTTCCGCATTCGTCTTCCCCTCTTCTTTCTCTTTCCCCCTTTGACTTCCCCTCTACCTTCCCCTCTTTCTTCCCCCTTCCCCTCCCACTCCTCCTCTCCCTGTATGAATAATTAACCCACACCTCTCCCACTTAATCCTTTCCCCTTCCTCTTTGCTTTTCCATTCCCCTCCCTCCCGTTATCCCCTTCCTTTGCCCTCCTCTTATGCATCTTTTCCCCTTTCCCCTCTCCCAGGTTCCTCCCCATTTCACCTTACTATTTCTCCTCACTCCCCATTACTCCTATTTTTTTCCCCTTCCCCTTTTGCCCTTTCCCTCGAGTCCATTCCCCTCACCATCCCACTTCCATTCCTAAAAACCGTAATCCTTTCTCTCCTCTTCACCTTCTTCATCCCCCTTTCTCTCCTTTCCACTCGTCTCCCTCTTCCTCTACCCCTCCCTCTCCCTATCCCTTTTCGTCTCTCCCACTTCCTCCCCTCCCCTTTCTCTCGTTTTTCTCCCATTTCATTTGCTCTCCTTTGCCTCTGCTTCTCCCCATCTTCTCTTCCTTTCTCCTCTCCTCTCCCTCACGTCTTCTCTCCCCTCTCCTCTCCCTCTTCCTCTCATCTTCTCTCTCCTCTCCCTCTTCCTCTCGTCTTCTCTTCCCTTTCCTCTCGTCTTCTCTCCCCTCTCCTCTCCCGCTTCTCCTCCCGTCTCCCCCTGCATTGGTTCTCTTGACCTTAGAGTAAGTCCATTGGCAGCCAGAAATTGGGCATTGGCGAGAGGGGATTAAAGATGTAGAGAGGGGGGAGAGATGGCTAAAGGCGGAGAGAGAGAGAGAGAGAGAGAGAGAGTTTCTTTACTTACGGGTCGAGTGGTAAGTCTTGTAACCTTCTTCGTTTTGTGTGTGTGTGTGTGTGTGTGTGTGTGTGTGTGTGAAGTAGTAGTAGTAGTAGTAGTAGTAGTGTTAGTAGTAGTAGTAGTAATAATAATAATAATAATAATAATAATAATAATAATAATAATAATAATAATAATAATAAATAATAATAATAATAATAATACCGGTAATAATAATAATAATAATGATACATTTTCGTTTACTCTACTCTTGGCTCAATATAGACAGGTCCTTAATCTAGTATGGTAACCTAAGGGGGTCAGCAGGCTGGCCAGTGTGTGTGTGTGTGTGTGTGTGTGTGTGTGTTGGTAGGGGGAATGTGGTGACGTAATGTGTGTGTGTGTGTGTGTGTGTGTGTGTGTGTGTGTGTGTGTGTGAACTAACCACATATACCACTACCACCAGCATCCCTACAGTAACCACCACTATCGCCACCACAACTACCACACAAGCCACACCCAACACCACACCACCACCACCACAGTCTCTACCACAAAACACGGCTAATATCAGGTGTGTGTGTGTGTGTGTGTGTGTGTGTGTGTGTGTGTTTCCGATAATGCATTACTTCTTGCCTCCATCCCTTCTCCCTTTTTTTTCTCTTCCTTTTTTTTTTTTATGCCTGTTCGTTGTTTTCCTGGCTTGTTCCTCCTCCTCCTCCTCCTCCTCCTCCTCCTCCTCCTCCTCCTCCTCTCCTCCTCCTCCTCCTCCTCCTCCTCCTTTCACATAGAAAACCTCCTGAAGTGAATTTTTTAAGGCTTTATAAGTGTATGTGTGTGTGTGTGTGTGTGTGTGTGTGTGTGTGTGTGTGTGTGTGTGTGTGTGTGTGTGTGTGTGCAGGCTAGGAGGTTGAGGAAAACAGACTTTTAAAATGTCTTACTGAAAAAGTTATGGGGCTTTCGTCAGTTTTATTCCTATCGCTTTGTTCCTCATACCCTTCTTCCTCTCTTATCCCTCTCTCTTTCTCCTCTCCCTCTCCCTTTCCTCTCCCTCCCCGTCTCCTCTCCCTCCCCCTCTCCTCTTCCTCTCCCACTTTTCTGCCTCCCCTCTTCTTCACATCTCCCTCTCCTACTCCTTCCCCTTTCCTTTACCTCCCCATTCCACCTCCCCTTTTTTCATCCCTCGCCCTCCCCCTCACAACCTTTTCCAGCCTTTACTCCTCCCTTTCCTTTCTACTCCCTCTCTCCCCTTCCTCCCTCCCTTGTCCATTTTTCTCCCTTTCCCTCTCCCCTTCCCCTCCCCGTCTTCTTTTCCCCTCACTCCAGTTCCACTGTCCATCCGTTCTCTTTTTATCCCCTTTCCACTTCCTCCCATCCTCCAGTTCCTTCTCCTCCTCTCCACTTCATCCCTCTCTCTGTCTTCCTGCCACTTCCCTCTTCTTCCTTCCTCCCCTTTCCTTATCATCTTCCTCACTCCTCTTTCGGCTTCTTCCTCCCTCCTCTTCCCCACTCCTGTTTCCTTTTCTTTCTTTCTCCTCATTCTCACTCCTCTTTCCTCTTCTTCCTCTCTCCTTTTCCTCACTCCTCTTCTTCCTCTCCCCTCTTCCTCACTCCTCTCTCCTCTTCCTCACTGCTCTTTCCCCTTCCTCTTCGTCACTCCTCTTCCTCACTCCTCTTTCCTCTTCTCATTTCCTCTTCTTTTGCCTGTTTTCATTTCATACCCCTCCTCCCACTTCCTGTCCCTAAGAGAGAGAGAGAGAGAGAGAGAGAGAGAGAGAGAATTCTATTAAATCCACAAACCCAGAACTATAGAATTATATTAACTTTTCTTTCACACACTTCAATATCCAAACGCCTTATCATAAAATAAAAAAAAATAAAAAAAAATAAAAACTTAAGAGTTTAATTACGCTAAGAAAAATATGACATCGAGGAGAAATTTGAGAGAGAGAGAGAGAGAGAGAGAGAGAGAGAGAGAGGTGGGGGAGGGAGAGGGAAAGATAGAGAGAGAAAGTGATGGATGGAGGAGGTAGTGAGGGAATATTGGAAGAGAGAGAGAGAGAGAGAAGAGGGGGTAGGGAGTGAGGGGAGTGAAAGGGAAATAAGAGAATTTAGGAGACAGCGTGATGGAGAGAGAGAGAGAGAGAGAGAGAGAGAGACAGAGACAGAGACAGAGACCCCTAGTAATAAAAGAGTTGAAGTGACGCGTACCGTACCCCTCCAGTACTAGTAAGGAGGGTAAGAAGGCTCCCGAACACATTTTCCTCTGCGATTTATTTTCCGAACTACCGACTAACATCTCCCTTTTTTTTAATCATATACCTTTTTAATATAGAATGAATGATTTACACACATGATTTTACACACATGGTTATACACACATGATTATACACACATGAATTTACACACATGGATTTACAGTAACGGAGAAGAGGTCACGAATAAATCGGTAAGGAAGAGGTGTTAGTAAGCTTCCTACCCGCACCAGAGGACCGCCCTATATCTTCCTTCCCCCCCCCCTCCCCACGAGTTCGAAAAATCTCTCTCAAGCTGAATAAAAGCGTCTGAAGATATAAAATAAATAAATAAAAATAAAAATAATGACGGTCTTGGGTTGAAAGGGTGAGATCTGTGAAAATGCGATTCGTATTTTTTTTTTTTTTTTTTTACGCTTTTTGCTTTTTTTCGAGTGAGAGTGACGCGCGCTTAATTTGTGGTTGTTGTTGCTGTTGTTGTTCTACGAGAAAACTTTGAAGTAAACTATCACCACATCCATCACCGACAACCAACTACGCCTACAGTTTTCATCTATCTATCTATTTATCTGTCCATCAATCTATTTATCTATCTGTTTTATGTGGTAGGTACGGGCGCCCACCATCCACTCACACGATACTGCGCAGCTTTCAAGTGACGCTACACTAGGTGACGGTTCAAATGGTTTCCTGTAATCCAAGAAACCATTTACTTCCTTCGTTCGTAACCATATATAACAAATGGACGCCTGGTGGTTTAGTGGGCTACGGTGCTTCAGCCATAAGGGGTGTGTAAGGGTTTGCATCTGAGGGATGGTTGGGTGTTATTGCTCACATAAGGACGCTTAGTGGAGATAAATAGATAGATAGATAGATAGACAGGTACATACATTCATTCATACATACATATATAGATAAACAGGCACACAAGTAGACAGACATATGTGGATAGATAGATAGATAGATAGATAGATAAAAACACCATTGATACATAAAGTAGATACATATAATACTTAGAGGAAAAGAGAGTTACATAATAATCATTTTGTACCCAATTTCTGTAGCCAAGATTTTTTTCGCATGTGTCCTTTTGTGGGAGGGAGAGTTGTGTAATGTTAATTTTGTATGTAAGGCTTTTTTTTGCTTGAGATATTTTTAAGGTAAGGAGGAAAAATAAAAGTGGTTGTAGTAATAGTAGTAGTAGTAATGGTAGTGGTAGTGGTGGTGGTAGTGGTGGTGGTAGAGGTGGTGGTGGTGGTGGTGATTTTTTGTTACTGAAGGATTATTATTATTATTATTATTATTATTATTATTATTATTATTATTATTATCATCATCATCATCATCATCATCATCATCATCATCATCATCATCATGGTTATGGTGGCAGGGGTGACTAATCTAATTAACCTCCTACGCTATGAAATATACCATGATATTTCCCTTCCCCGTAGCCATGGTAATAACACGCTTCGTAAACTGGCAAGAGGGAGGGGAAAAGAGGGGAAAGGGGAGGGGAAAGAAAGGGGAAGCGTGAGAGGGGAGGGAAGGGGAAGGGAAAAGAGGGGGAGAAGGAAGAGAAAGGGGCAGCGGGAGAGGGAGGGAAGGTAGGGGGAGAGAGGACTAGAAGGAGAGATGAAGGAAGGAAAACAAAGGTGGAGGGTGAAGTGGGGGATAGAAGAGGGAAAGAAAAGAGGGGAATGGAAGAGGAGAGGGGAAGGAGGGAATGGAAGGTGGGGTAGAAAAGAAATGGAAGGGGAGGGGGGGAGGCAGAAGGGGAAAGCAAGCTGGGGAGTGGGGAAAGAGGGGATTGGAAGGAGGAGAGGAAAAAATGGGACTGGAATCAAGAAGGGGAAATGAGCTCAGGATATTGATGATGATGATGATGATGATGATAATGATGATGGTGGTGGTGGTGATGATAGAGTAATTAAATGATGTTCTTGGGAGGTAAATGAAGGTTATTTTTTTGCTGTATAATTTCCCTCCTTCTATAATTCTCCATTTTATCATTTACTGCTCCCTACCTCTATCATTATTTCTCTGTTTCCTTTGTTTTCATACTTTCTCTCCCTTCCTGTTTTCCTCTGATCTCTCTCTCTCTCTCTCTCTCTCTCTCTCTCTCTCTCTCTCTCTCTCTCTCTCTCTCTCTCTCCATGTATCACCACCTGTGCCTCTTCCTTCATTTATTACCCAGGGTCATTAGCAGCCTCATTATCACCCTCGTGGCTCCTGATTGGCTCGTAATTTAGGCTTTTAAAGGGCTAATTGGTGTGTGTGTGTGTGTGTGTGTGTGTGTGTGTGTGTGTGTGTGTGTGTGTGTGTGTGTGTGTGTGTGTGTGTGTGTGTGTGCGCGCACCCCTTTCTTTCACCGCAAAGCATTATCGCCCTCGATTCTCTCTCTCTCTCTCTCTCTCTCTCTCTCTCTCTCTCTCTCTCTCTCTCTCTCTCTCTCTCTCTTAATCACTCCTTTACTCGTATTCTTCTCTCTGATCTCTCCCCCCCCCACTCCCTTCCTCTCACCCACCCCTCTGTCTTCCTCCTCCTCCTCCTCCTCCTCCTCCTCCTCGCTAAGTCCTCTGCTCAAAACGCGACTCACGATTCTGTCTCCACTTGTTTCGGTAATCCCTCCTTCCCTCCCCTCTCCTCCTTCCTTCCCTCCATCCCCTCCCCTCCCTCCTTCCTTCCCTCCCTCCCTCCCTCTCTCCTCTCTCTCCTCGCTCCTCCCTCCTTTCTCCTTCCTGTGATTGTATTCTTTTTCGGAAACTGTGGAGATAAATCATAGTATTATTTTCTGCTGTCGATCGAGTTAAAATGCCTTTCCTCTCATTCTTTCTGGTAGTTATGCTGTGTGTGTGTGTGTGTGTGTGTGTGTGTGTGTGTGTGTGTGTGTGTGTGTGTGTGTGTGTATGAGATCTAGTGGGTTATAGGAGCCCTTCTCGCTCACCTCTCTCTCCGTGACTCCATACTCTTCTTTATTCTCTCTCTCCATCCTCTCCCTTCTAGCCTATCCAGTTTTTCTCTCTTTCTTCTTCCTCTCCCTTGTCTCCTCTCCCTTTCTCCTCCCTCCTGTTCTCCTCTTTCTCCTATATCCTTCCCCCCTCTCCCTTTTCCCCCTTATTTCACCTCCCCTCGTTTTTTCCTTCCCTTCTCCTATTCTATACTCCCCTATCCCTTCCCCCTCCTTCTCTCCCTCCCTTCACCCCTCCTCTCCCCCATCTCCCCTTCCCTTCACCCCTCCTCTCCCCCATCTCCCCCACCACAATAGCTTCCGGATTATAGCAGCAAATTAGAAAGGCGTCAACATTTCGCCCGTAAGTGAGACGACAAACTTTCATAAGATCGACGTAAGATGGACGACAGAGGACGGTGATGAACGAAAATGACGGCCTGGGTGGGGACGAAAGGGGGTGGAATATGGGCTATCATTTTCAGGAAGGGAATGGGCGGTGTGGTTGAAAGGTATGGAAATGGGAGCTGTGGTGTTCGTTCTTGTGTTGTGCCGGGTGTGTGTGTGTGTGTGTGTGTGTGTGTGTGTGTGTGTGTGTGTGTGTGTGTGTGTGTGTGTGTGTGTGAGAGAGCGTAATAAAAGCAATAGTTTTTTTTTTTCCAATAGTAAAAATGGAAATGATTATATAAAAGAGAAATGTCTGTCGTCATCATCATCATCATTATTATTATTATGATTATAATTGTTATCATCATCATCATAATCATCACAAAAACACATACCAACAATTCCAATCATCCTCATCCTCCACAAAACCAAAATATATTCACCCATAGTTACAACCACAATTTTTTTTTTCATTTTTAACCATGAAAAAAGGCGAAAAAAAAAAAACAAATTCCCTTTTTTTTTCATTCAACGTCAGGAAATGTCAACAAAATGCGTATAATGGGTATGTCCAGCCGTATCCCAAACAACGCTAAATTCGGGTTATATTCTGGCGGTATGTCGAGGGATAGACCGCCTCTGATGTGTATTGTGTGTGTGTGTGTGTGTGTGTGTGTGTGTGTGTGGAATTTAGGGATGGGAAATGATTATGTTCTCTGTTCACCATTTTTTGCTGCTCTCTCTCTCTCATATATATATATATATATATATATATATATATCTTCTATTTCCCCCTTACTCTGAATTTAGAATACAGGAATGGAAAAAAATTGTCATCTGTCTCTCTCTTTTTTTTTTCCTCCGTCTCCTCCCTCCCCCCCTTTTTTGTCCCCTTTTTAAAATTAGGATATGGCCTGTTTTTCATTTTTATTTTTTTATTACTATGTCTTTCCGATTGTTTTTTTTTACTTATCTGTGAAGCTGTCTGGATCTATTTATAAATCTGTGTCTGTCTTTCTGTCCGTCTATATCTCTGTCTGTCTGCCTATCTGTCTATTTGTCTGTCTGTGTCCGTGTCAGTATATCTATATGTTTATCTGTCTGTCTATCTGTCTGTCTATCTGTCTATCTATTTGTCGAAATTATGCTCAACTAAGATCACAGTAATAGATGCTAGCCAGTTATGAAGGTTAAATCACATCAGCACAAGGAACTCGTTTACAGTACTTGGTCTAGTGAGTTAGGGCGTATGTTGTTGTTGGAAGGGTCTCGTGTTCGATCCCATCCAAAGACCTCAGACTGAAGTTAAGAAGAGCATCCGATCCCACAGTTCACTCCAGGTAAAATCTCAACAGGGCAAGGAGAGGCGAGTGTATGGCGTAAAATTTTCATCCTCCTGCGGCCTTTTTTATTATTTTTCATCTGTTGGACCCAGGATTAAATCGGTCAGGGTTTAAATAAAGACATAAACATAGCCGAGGCGTCGAGGGAGACAGACGGGCTTGGAAATCTCTATAATACATCGAGAGAAACAAGGCGACACGGCCATCTCGTAAAGCGACCCCTCATCCACGCGAGGTAATACTAATCATCCCGCCCTCATTCCCATTTGCAGGTTACGTAGAGCGAAAATTGGGGCCCTGTATATTACCCGACACTGATAATTATATATATATTATGCAGGGACACGAAATAGGAGGGGGGGGGAGAGAAAGTGTGATGTAAAAAATGGTAAAATGAGAAAAAGCGAGGGGGACGTAAATTTGGTCTGATATTGAGAAGGGTGCTGCTCTCTGTAATTTCCTGGTGGTAAATTTGGGACCTGTCGTTGGTCCCCCTTGTTTTTCACCCTCTGCCTGCTTCCTCCCTCCCCCTGTCTCCCTATCTTTACCTCCCTTCCTCCCGCCTCTCCCTATCTGCTCCCCACTGCCTTTCCTCTGCCTGTCTCCCTCTGCCTGCGTCCCCTTTCCTTACCTTGTCTGACTTTCCTTGCCTGCCTCCAACTGCCTCTTGCTTTTGCTTTCCTCTCCTTGTCTTCCTCTCTACCTCCTCCTCCCCCTGCCTGTCTTTCTCTACCTGTCTCCTCTAGTCTCTCTCTTCCCTACCTCCCCATGTTTCTCTCTCTCTGCTTGCTTCTCTTTGCTTTCTCTCTCTACTTTCTCGTAAGTATACCCTTATTTCTCTATGCCTCCCTTCCTTCCTGTCTCTTGCACTTCCTACATGATTGTCTATCTCCCTCCCTCTTCTTCCTGCCTCCCTCCCTCTCGCCTTCCCCCCCCCCTTTCCCTTCACCACGTCCTTCCTGTCTCCCCTCATCTCCATGCTCCTTAACTCTTCCTTCCCTCTCTCATTCTCTCTTTCTCCTCCTTCCACGCCCCTCTTCCTTCCCCTCCTCCTCTCCCTTCTCCCTGCCCCATCTCTATTTACCACACTGTTCCTTTCCCCCCTCTTTCCTCCCGCCGCCTCCCCTCTCCTACTATCCCTTCCCCTCCTCTAACCACATCCCACCTCATCCCTCCTTTCCCTTCTCCTTTCCCCTCCTCAAACCACATCCCTCTTCTCCACTCCTCTCCCTTCTCCTCTCCCTTCTTCTTTCCCCTCCTCAAACCACATCCCTCCACTCCACTCCTCCTCTTCATTCTCCCTTCCCCTTCTCTATTTACCACACCCTTCCCCTCCTCCTTTCCCATCTCCCCTCCCCTCCTGTCCCTTTCTTTCCCCTCACCACACCCCTGCTCTCCCTCTACTCACCCCTAGCCCCGTACATCTAAATATAATTCTTCACACTACCGTAATTCTAGAGAGTCGGGTTATATTTCTGCCAGATTACCAACACCCTCCGTCTCCAATATACAGTTACATATATATATTATTTTATTACATATATTATTTTCTCTTCCTATACCGCTCCCTCGCCACCTATAACTCACTGCTTGTTGACCCGTTCAGTCCGGGTACATATATTTCCTCAGTTTTCTTCAACTTTTTCTCTCTTTTCCTTCCTGTTCTTCTTCCTTTTTTTTCTTGGTCAGGATTTTCTCACTTTTCTCATTTGTACTGTCATTTTCTTCTTTGCCTTTTCTCGTTTTATCTTTTTTCTCTTACTTTTTCTTTTTATTTTATTTTCTCGGTTTTTCTCATTTATTGGCACATTCTGTTTCTTGATATTTTTTCATCATATTTCCAGTTTTCTCAATATTTCGCATCTCAGTTTTCATACAGTTTCATTTACTGTATTTTTTTTTTATTTCTCAGTTGTCATTTATTTTTCAACATTTCGTCATTTTTCAATTTTCATACATTTTCTTTAATAAGTTTTCTCACTTTATGAATGATCTCAGTTTACATTTTTTTCTTTTCTTTTTTCTTTTCTTTTTTTTTGACCTCTTTACAATTTCTCATCTTTTAATATTTTTTTCTGAATTGTCACTTTTTTTCACAATTTCTCTAAAACATAGTGTGTGTGTGTGTGTGTGTGTGTGTGTGTGTGTGTGTGTGTGTGTGTGTGTGTGTGTGTGTGTGTGTGCTCTCATACTTTTCTCTCATTACCTCCTCAGTTTTGTAACATTTATAGACTTCCCACATTTTTACATATTCTCAGCTTTCACAGTTTTCATTTCTCTCTCTCTCTCTCTCTCTCTCTCTCTAAATATTTTCTTTTTTTTCTTCTTTTTTTTGTAATTATCAAATAGTTTCCTCTTTTTTATTTCGCTATTTTAACCTCACTTTTTTCTCTCTCACTTTTCGACTTACTGCCTTACTCGCTTACTCTCTTTCTCACTCACACTTACATTCTCCCTGATTCTCTCTTTTTTCACATTCTCTCACTTTTACAATTTCTCCCATTTGCTCACTTTCTCTGATTCACATTCCTTATTTTCTCACTTTCTCTGCTTCCCATTTGCTCACTTTTTAACTCTTTTTCTTATTATTATTATTCTCTCACTCACCCTTTGCTTCGCTTTCACACTTTCTTATAATTACTTAGGCATTTTCTCACTTTCTCATTTATTTCACTTACGCTTTCTTACTTTCTCACATATTCTCTTTCACACGCTTTCTCACTTTCTCACACTCTCTTTCACATGCTTTCTCACTTTCTCACATTCTCTTTCACATGCTTTCTCACATATTCTCTTTCACATACCTTCTTACTTTGTCACATAGTCTCTCACATGCTTTCTCACTTTCTCACATATTCTCTTTCACACGCTTTCTTCCTTTCTCACATATTCTCTTTCACACGCTTTCTTCCTTTCTCACATATTCTCTTTCACACGCTTTCTCACTTTCTCACATATTCTCTTTCACACGCTTTCTCACTTTCTCACATTCTCTTTCACACGCTTTCTCACTTTCTCACACGCGTTTTCTCACTTTCTCTCGCCCCGTCTCTAATGGACCGCCCTAACACGCATTCAGGAAATCCCTTGAATATGTGATCAGTTAATCCGTAAATCTGGGTTGAGCAGCGGCCTGATGGGATTCCGCCCGCTCATCCTCTCTCTCTCTCTCTCTCTCTCTCTCTCTCTCTCTCTCTCTCTCTCTCTCTCTCTCTCTCCTCTTTCCATCCCCCATCCTTACACTCCCTCTGTCTCTCTCCCTTTCCTTCTCTCCTTTTCCATTCCCCTCCCCTCATCCCACCACCCCATCTCTTCCCGTCTCCCCCCCTATTTTCTTTCCCTTTCTCTCCCCCCCTCCCTCTCTATTTTCTTTCCCTTTCCCTCCCCCCCTTCCTCCCTCCCTCTCTATTTTCTTTCCCTTTCCCTCCCCCCCTTCCTCCCTCCCTCCCCCACCCCCCAGTGCCAGGTGATGACAGG
>NC_137044.1:11247676-11250176 GCF_032717465.1 Coenobita brevimanus
TCTCTCTCTCTCTCTCTCTCTCTCCAATTGTTTATCCATAAGTCTATCTCTAAAATTGTTGCTTTATCTGTCCACCTGTCTACCTACCTACCTACCTACCTGCCTGCCTGCCTGCCTGCCTGCCTACCTACCCACCTGCCTAACTACCTACCTACCTACCTACCCACCTACCTACCTACCTACCTACCTACCTACCTACCTACCTACCTACCTGCCTGCCTGCCTGCCCACCTACCCACCTGCCTAACTACCTACCTACCTACCTACCCACCCACCTACCTACCTACCTACCTACCTACCTACCTACCTACCTACCCACCTACCTGCCTACCTACCTACCTACCTACCCATTCATCCATCCATCCATCAATCTCACCCATCCCACACACAAACTCACTACCCCTTCCTTTAAAAATCAATCACATTGCATCATGGAGGGGAGACACAAGCATTTTATTTACATTTCAACTATTTACTATGGATGCACTCGATATTTTGGCCCCGTTCTAGTTTTTCATATGACCTGGTTTCATTCTCTCTCTCTCTCTCTCTCTCTCTCTCTCTCTCTCTCTCATATTTTTGCCGTATATTAAAATTTATTGTTTTTTTAAAGCTGGCGATTTTCTTTTTGTTTCTTTTTTTGGGTCTAATTTTGGATATCATATGTGCAATTTTAGTCTATCTTTTTCTTTTATTCATCTGGCCCTTTCATGATCGAGGCATGTCTAGTTGCCTTTTATTTTATTATTGTTTTTTTCGTTATTATTATTTTTTATTCAGCCAAGAGTTTGTCATAAAACCGTAGAATGTTAACTTTGACTCATTTATTTATTTATTTACCGGTATTTTCATTTAAATTTGTGTCATGTTCTTAATATCATCAGGTGATTAGACAGACAGACAGACAGACAGACAGACAGACAGACAGAGAAAGAATATGAAAAACATCTAAATATATATGCATAAAAGATTGTCATTATTTTAAAAACGAATAAAGGGGAAGCAAAATTAATAACAAGGGGAGCGTTTAATCACAAATAGTAATTAATAGAAGGGGAAAAAATAGCAGGCAGGTCAGATAAATACAATATATAAAAATAACCGATGCTGCCTCGATATGTGATGGAAATAAAAATACTTGTGTCCCCCCTCCATCCCGGGTAATGTTTTGTTGTATAGAAAACGGGGTATATTTTTATGCATTTGGGTTAGTTGTGTGTGTGTGTGTGTGTGTGTGTGTGTGTGTGTGTGTGTGTGTGAGAGAGAGAGAGAGAGAGAGAGAGAGAGAGAGAGAGAGAGAGAGACTTATTGATGTGAGTGGTAGCATCTTCTATTGTGTGATAGAGGAGAGACGGAGGGAGGGAGAGATTTGAGATGGAGAGGAGGAGGAGGGAGAAGGAGGGGTGAAGGCGAAGGAAGGAGGAAAGGATACTAGGGGAAGGAGAGATGCTTGAGGAAGGGAGGGGGGAGGGAGGGATGGGGGAGAGGAACAGGGAGGCGAAAAAGAAGAATAAGGGAGGGGGGTAGTTACGGAGAAAGAGAGAGAGAGAGAGAGAGAGAGAGAGGGAGGGGGGGATAGGGCTTACAATATATTACTCTGACTCTCAATAACTAATTAGAATTATTGAAACTAAAAATACTAACGGAAGGCGAAGGAAAAAGAAATAAAAAGGTGAAAAATAATGATAAAGGGAGTAAAGGGAAATAAATAAAAATGAGAGAGAGAGGAGAGAGGGAACAGTTTTTTGGTATATCCGGTTACAAAAAAGTTATGATCAAAGAGAGAGAGAGAGGCGGACGGATAGACAGACAGACAGAGAGACTAGCAAAGGCAGATAGATAGACAGATAGATAGATGAGAGAGAGAGACAGAGACAGAGACAGAGACAGAGAGAGAGACAGAGAGAGAGAGAGAGTTGATTAGGAAAGGAGACTATTGGGAAATTAAGGACGAATATTAGGGAGGAGAAAGAGGACACATTATGGAAAAGTAGGGAGAGAGAGAGAGAGAGAGAGAGAGAGAGAGAGAGAGAGGGTTGGTAAAGAAGTATTAGTAGAAAAGAAGTGAAGGGGAAAAATGAAATGAAGGACGAGAGCAAGGAAAGAAGAATGAAAGAGTGAAGGAATGAAGAAAAATATGGTAGGAAGAGATAGCAAGGAATGTAGAATGAAGGAGGAAGGAAGGAGGGAAGAGGAAGACTGAGATGAAGAAATGATGAAGGAAAGAGAAGATTCACGGTAGGGAGAAGGAAAGAAGGAAGAAGTGAAGGATCTGAGGAAGTGAAAAAGAGGAAGATGTAAAGAGAGATGTAGAAAAGAAACAGAAAATGATAATATACAGTGTGAGTCTTCCTTTCCTTCCCATTTCCTTTCTTTCCTTCCCATTTCCTTTCTTTCCTTCCCATTTCCTTTCTTTCCTTTCCATTTCCTTTCATTCCTTCCTTTCCATTCTGTTCCCTGTCTTTCCTTCCTTTTTCTCCATTCCTTGTCCTGCATTCTT
>NC_137044.1:11252676-11317676 GCF_032717465.1 Coenobita brevimanus
CACACACACACACACACACACACACACCTCTTCCCAAGCGATTTATTTTGCTTATTACACCTGAGCATTCCTGTATAGATTACTTTTATCCTTTTGTTTTACCTTTCCTACGGAGACAGATTATAGTGATTAGGCTTTTGATTAACACCTGTAACCCTTTCAGTACGATGACTTTAGATTACATAATTCACTTAGAGGCTCCTCGGAGGGAAGGGGTCAATGTGTCTTATGAGGGAAGTCTGCTGTACTCCTTTCACCTTAACTTGGTCAGGATTTTCGCCCTTTTTGCATTCTATATCACGTAGCTCAGGAAACGGAAACTACTACCGCTCTACAACCTTTCAGTAGCACTTCTTCGTGACTAGGAATATGGTGATGAAATTGATAGGGAGCCATCTAAGTCCACGAGATAGTGACCCCCTGTTGCATAACCTTTCCTCACCCTACTTTTTACGTCTTCCCCCTGTCCTCTCCCCCCCTCTCTCTCCCCCTCCCCCCTCCCAACCTCATTTCTCCATCCTCAGTACCCTCACTCTGCATCTAGTCCCTCCTCCTCCTCCTTCTCCCCATCTCCCCTGACTCCTTCCCCCTCCCCATCCCACCACCTACGTTTCCACTCCGCCTCCACCGCCCTCATCCCCCACCCTTCCACCTTCCCCCCCTCTCTCTCTCTCTCTCTTTTCACTTCATGTCCTATCTTCTCTCTCTATTCCTAACTTCGTCTCTCATTTTTATTCTCTCACTCGCTCATTTCCTCTCTCCCTTTCTCTAATTATCCTTCCTCTTTTCTCCCCTCCTCCTCCCTCCCCTCTTCTCTCCCCTCGAAACCCTCATAACATTCCTCATCTCGCCTCTCCTCCCCTCCCTCATTCCCACATTCTTCCCCTCTCTCTCCCTGTTTCTCCCCTCCATTGTGTTATCTCAAATTTCCTCTCTCTCTCTCTCTCTCTCTCTCTCTCTCTCTCTCTCTCTCTCTCTCTCTCTCTCTCTCTCTCTCTCTCTCTCTCTCTCTCTCTCTCTCTCTCTCTCTCTTCTGTAGCAGCTCAACTCTCTTATTTTTTTTTCTTCCTTTTTTCCCCCCAAATATTTTACTTCCTTCCGTTTTCCCCTTTATTATCATCCTCTTCTTCCCTTCCCTCTTTCCTTCCGTTCTTCTGACCTCCCCTCCCTCTCTCCCCCCTCCCTCCTTCCCTCCCTCCTCCCAATGCCTCGTCTCTCCCTCTCCCTCTTCCTTTTCTCACTTTCTCAGTACATTCTCTCTTCTCTCCCCTACTCCCCCATCTCTCCCCTCTCCCCTTCTCGCACTTTTCTTTTTCCTTCTCATTTATTCTTCTCGTTTCTCTTTCTCCTCTCTTCTTTGCCTCTCTCCTGCTCCCCTTCTTTCTGCTCTCTTCTCCCCAATCTCCCCCTCCTTCCTCTCTCTTACTTTTGTCCTCTTCTTCCTCCTTCCCCTCTCCCTTCCTTTTCTCCTCCCCTTCCTTTCCCTTCCTTCTTCTCCCTCCTGCTTCAGCCCTTCCCCTTTCTCCCTTTCCACTCGCACCCTTGCACACTTCTTCATCTTCCCTATTTTTTTTTCTCTTTCCTCCACTCCTCCTCCTTCTCCCCACTCTCTTCCCCTTCCCCTCTCCCCTCCCCTCTCTCAAACCACACTACGCTTGCCTATAGATTACCGCCGAATTTTTAAAACATTATTTCATCTATTCTCTCCTTCTCCCCTCTCCTTCTCCCCTCGCCCTCTATTTTCCCCTCACTTGCTCTGATTGCTCGGTTTCCTCTCTTTCTCCCTGTGTCTGCCCCTTCCATCTCGCTTTCTCTGCTTTCTGTCTCTCTCTCTCTCTTTACACCCCCGACTCATAGTGTTCCTCTGCTTTTCTGTATTTCCTGCATGTATTGTATGTGTACTTGCTGATATACATGCATACAGATACACACCAGATACAGAGAGAGAGAAATACATTGATAGGTAGGTAAATGGAAAGATACACTGTGACTTGAACATTGTTTCTAAAGGAGAAGAGTAACAAGAAGGCGTAGTAAAAGGGATTTATGGATTGCTCATACATAGATAGATAGATAGATTGATTGATAGATAGATAGATAGATAGATATACAGCTGACCACCTTGTGCCGAGAATACGCGTATAGCACTGATTGGCTTTTAGTGTGTCGAGTGTCGAACAACCAGGTATTTCAAGTGTATACGTGGGCGTGAGTGACACTGGTGTTGCTGTTAAAATACCACCACCAACACCGACCCTAGATGGACAGAAACGAGGACAGTGGCTGGATGTGTGTGATGCCCCCTCTGTCTGCTATATGTTTTTCTTTTTCTTTTCATTTTCTTTCACCACCACCTGACGAAGCTGTTTAATTAAGGACACACTTTTCGAACTAAAGGAGGTATATACTTCCTTCATTAACCTCTTCAGTACTTGAGGCTTCTCCTGAGGGGAATAAAAATCGCCTGGATATGACATGAAATTAAATTAAGAGTCATCGGAGTTAGAGGGTTAAATTGAGCCTCTCCCAAAATACCATCGCCAAATTCACCAAACAGGATGCACATAAACAACGACAGTGGCTGGACGTGTTTAATTACAGGTCAGAAATGGAAGGGTTAAGGTCACGGGGTCAATGAAGGTCGATGCTCTTTTGACCTGCCTTCCTACCTACAGCTTTATGTATTATTTTTATCTTTTATCAGACCAACGTTCTATACCTGTGATTAAATTTGACCTTTTTTTTTTTAATCATAATACTTAAGCTTCAATGCCTTTTTTTTTTTTTACCAGAATATTTAAACGTCTTTGACATATTATTTTGCTTTTTTAAATTCAGGATACCTACACTTTTTTTTCAATTTCCAGCACTTCTCTAATTGATTTTTTTCATAATAGTTACAATGCCTTTCTGTGACGATTTTTTTCTTTTTTTCATACTAGAGAACTTACATTTTTCTGACTAATTTTTTTCTCATTTTTATCGTATGTTTTTTCCAAGTGATATTTTTTTCTCACTTGCACTTTGCTATATTACTTCTCGTGTATTTTTTCTTGCATATATTTAATCCTTCTCTCCATATGAAATTTCCGAAACTCAGTAGAACACGATGCTTACTTTGGCTGGCTGCGTGGGGTGCCTTGTGCCTGTGGTAGTAGTAGTAGATGTAGTAGTAGTAGTTGCAGCCCACCTCTTTGCCCCCTCCCTTCCTCCTCCAGCCTCCTCCTCCCACCCCCTTTCTCCTTCTGTGCCCCTTCCTTCTCTTATTCCACTCCTTACTCCCCCTGCACCATTTCTGCCACTCTTCCTTCCTGCATCCCCCGCCACCCCTCTCCTTACCCTCCTGTTCATTGCACTCTTTTCCTTCTCCTTCCCCTGCACTCCACCCACACTTCCTTTTTCCCCCCTTCCCCTGCACTCCACCCACACTTCCTTTTTCCCCCCTTCCCCCACTTCCTCCCTTCTCCCTCCCTATTGCCTACTTCCCAGGCTCCCCTTCCCCTCCCTTCTCACCTCATTCTCCCCCTTCTCCTCCCTATCACTCTTCCCCATTTACCCTTTTTATCCTCATTCTTTCATCTCCTTTCCTACACTCCCTTATCTTTCCCCCCTCCTCTCCATTCCCTCTTCCTCTCGCTTCCCTCTTCGTCTTTCTTCCCACTCTTTCTTCATACCTGTCACTCCACTTTTTCCCCTCCCTTTTGGTCCACTCTCCCTCCTCTGCCTACACCTTTCCCACTCCCTTTCAACCTTGTCCCCCATTTCCCCTCCCCTCCTTCCATCTGAACCCCCACTCCTTCCCCCCCTCTCCCCGCCCCTTCACCTCCTCCCGCCTGATTGGGTTCGTGAAGCTAGTGATTGAGTTTCAAGAGTCCAGTTGTGCCGGCCCTACCTTCCCTCCGTTTAGCTGGCACTCTGTTTAGCTGGCACTCTTTAGCCGGCAGTCGTTAGCTGGCACTGTTTAGCTGGCACTCTGTTTAGCTGGCACTCTGTTTAGCTGGCACTCTGTTTAGCTGGCACTCTGTTTAGCTGGCACTCTGTTTAGCTGGCACTCTTTAGCCGGCACTGTTTACTCGGCACTCTTTAGCTGGCATTCTTTAGCTGGCACTCTTTAGCTGGCACTCTTTACCCGGAACTCTTTAGCTGGCATTCTTTAGCTGGCACTCTTTAGTTGGCACTCTTTAGCTGGCATTCTTTAGCTGGCACTCTGTTTAGCTTTATCATTGTTAGCTGTATATCCATTAGTGAGATTACGCCAAAACTTCAATTTCCTCTCAATTATAGCCGAAGGAAATTTAGAACAAGATTAGTGATGATAATGATGATAATGATGATGATGATGGGGGTGGTGTTGGGGGTGGTAATGACGATGATAATGATTGGTGATGGTGGTAGTGGTGGTGGTGACAATAATGATGGTGGTAGGTGATGATGTGATGATATGATGATAATAATGATGGTGGTGGTAATGAGTAGGGATGTGCATAATATTTTTGCTGTGTCGTCTTTAGGTAATGAGTGTGTGGGAATGAGCAGCTCTCGTGTTGTCTGTCATTGCATCATCTATTTCTTTTTTTTTTTAATCTCTCTCTTTTTGTCTCTTCCTCCCATCCCCTCCCTCTTCTGCACATCTCCCTCCCTCAGCAGATCACTCCTCCACCCTCTCTCCCTTCATTTTTCCCTTCCTCCCTTTGCCACTCTCCTGCCCTCCCTCCCTTTCGCCTTCCCTCCCTTCCTTCATTCCTCCTTCCCTCAGTCCACACTACATCACAGTACACCTTTCGTCTCTCCTTCCTTTCCTCCCTTCTCCCTTCCTCTCTCGCTAGACAAGTCATTCCCCACTCTTCCTTCCTCCCTTCCTCTCCCTCATTGTCTTCTCTTTCTCATTTCTCTTCATTCCTTACACATCCATTCCTCCTTCCCTCCCATTATGTTTTTCCTCCCTCATTTCTGCTGCTTCCTCCCCTTTCCCTGTCGCCCTCCTTCCTTCCCTGTCTGGCCAAACCTGTCTCCCCTCCTACTCTCCCCTGCCTCTCTCTTTACCTCCCTCCCTCCCTCCCTCGCTACACATCAGATCTCCAAAACTTACTTTCACTGTCTCCCTTCCCCCTCCTCTTTCTGTCCTTGTCTCCCTCCCTACCTCTTTCTCTCCTTTCCTTCTGCTTGATTTCAGTCAATTTTTTCTCCCCCTCCCTACCTCTTTCCTCCTTCCCTTCCCTTCCTTCCTACCTCCTCCTTTCCTCTCCCCTCCTTCCCACCTCCTCCTTTCCTTTCCCCTCCTTCCCACCTCCTCCTTTCCTCTCCCCTCCTTCCCACCTCCTCCTTTCCTCTCCCCTCCTTCCCACCTCCTCCTTTCCTCCCACTCCTTCCCTCCACTCTCCTTTCCTCCCGCCTCCTCCCTTCCCTCACTACCTTGCTATACTCATCACTACCGCGCCCCTCCCTCCCTTCTCCCCCATTTTAGTTACACAGTTCCTTCTCTTTCTCCCTGTCTTTACACATTTCCTTCCCTCCTCCCTCCCTCCCTTCCCATTCAATCCCCCTCCTTCCCATTTCATTCCGTGTTTTCTCTCCCATTTCTGTTTCCTCCCCCCCCCCTTCTGTCTCCATTCATTCCTCTCTTGCTACACATCCCCCTCCCCTTCTGTTTCTCCCTTCATCCCTCTCACCCTCCCTGTCTTGGTACCTATTCCCTCCCCTCCTTTCCCCCCCTCATCCTCCTTCCATTCCTTGCTGTACACATCACTCCCTCCCTTCCATTCCATTCGGCTTTTTCTTTCTCTTATTTTTGCTCCTCTTCCCCTCCCCCTCCCTCCCTGTCTTCCTTTCCTTTCTCACATCCCCCTCTTCCTTCCCCATCTCCCTCTTTCTGTCCCCCTTTCTCGCCCTTCCCCTCTCCCTCCTCCTCTCCCTGTCTCCCTGCACATTCTTTCCCTTCCTCTTTTCCTCCCCCCCCCTCCTCCGTCTTTTCCTTCCCTTCGTTACGCTACACCGCCTTTCCTTCATCTTTCTCTCCCTTTCTCCTTCCCTTCTTTCCTTCATACCTTCACTGCATCACCTCTCTCTCTCTCTCTCTCTCTCTCTCTCTCTCTCTCTCTCTCTCTCTCTCACAACCCTACCCACCACCTCCCCTCACTCCCCTATTTCCTTCCTCTCCCCTCTCTCTTATCCATCCTTCTTTCCTTTCTTCCTTCCTCCCAACCCACCATTACACAACTCTCTTTACTCTCCCTCCCTCCTTCCCTCCACCTCTCCACCCTACCTTGCTAAACACATCACCCCCTCCCCCTCTCCTCCCCTCTCCCCTCCCTTTCCTCCCCTCTCCCCCCGTGAGTGTCCAGCGCCACACCAAATGTTTTATTGCAACGATTTCACTCTTGTCTCTGACCTCTGCCGGGGAGAGAGAGAGAGAGAGAGAGAGAGGAGAAAAGCGCAGTGTAATGGAGGGAAGGAGGGAGGGAGAGGAAAGAGACTGATGTGATGGAAGGAAAGAGGAAGGGAGGAAGAGAAAGAGGGAGAGGGAGAAAATAAAGACTTAAGGGTAGAAGAGAGAGAGAGAGAGAGAGCGAGTCGGTAGAATGGGGAAAGGCAAAAACTGTATGAGAGGGCTAATTTTAGAGAGAATGAGAATAAGAAACGAAAGCTAGAGAGAGAGAGAGAGAGAGAGAGAGAGAGAGAGAGAGAGAGAGGTTGTAGGAAAAGGTGAGAAAAGGAAAAGTCAGAAAATTTACAGTGAATGGGAGAGTGAGAAGAGAGGGGAGAGGAAGAGGGGAGAGAAAGGGAGAGGGGAGGGGAGAGGAAAAGGGAAGAGAAAGGGAGAGGGGAGGGGAGA
Organism: Coenobita brevimanus; assembly: GCF_032717465.1. Classification (NCBI taxonomy): domain Eukaryota; kingdom Metazoa; phylum Arthropoda; class Malacostraca; order Decapoda; family Coenobitidae; genus Coenobita; species Coenobita brevimanus. Next base: position 11,259,509 of record NC_137044.1, read on the forward strand.
GGAAGGGGAAGGGAAAGAGATAGGGAGAGGGAGAGGAGAGGGGAGGGGAAGGGAGAGGAAAGGCAAAAGAAAGTGAGAGGGGAGGGAAGAGGAAAAGGGAAGAGGAAGGGAGAAGGATGGGGAGGGGAGATGGTAGGGGGTGAAGACATGCGAGAAAAGGGGAGAAAGGTGTTGTTGGGAAAAAAAAAGAGGGAGAAGGAAGAAGAGTGAGAGGGAGGAAAGGGGGGGAGAGAGGGAGGGAAGAGATAGGGAAGAGAGAAGTGAGAGGAATAAAAGTGAGCGGAGAGGAAGATGAGAGAGAGGGGGAGAGCAGGAATGGAGAGAGGAGAGGAGGGATGGGGAGGAAGTGGAAGGAAGGAGGGCAGGGAGAAAAGGCAGGTGAGGGAGTAGGAAGGGAAAAGAGGGAGAGGAAGAAGGAATGAGGAAGGGGAGAAGTGGTTGGAAGGAAGTGAGTAGGGAGAAAAGAGAATAAGAGGAGAGGGGAGAGAATGGGGTGGGGAAAAGGAGCTGAGAGAGGAAGAGGAAAAGGAGGGAAAAAGAGGAAAAAAAGGAGAGGAATGAGGAAAAGGAGGAAGGAAAGAGGAAAAAGAGTGGAGAGAGAGAGAGAGAAAGAGAGAGAGAAGGGACCTGTGAGAAAGGAGATAGTGAGAAAGGGTAAGAGACAGTTTTAGAGAGCTAATGTTAGAAAGTTAAAGAGAGTGAGCGAATGAGACGGACATGAGTAAAGAGAGGGAGGGTGCAAGGCAATAATGGAGAGAGAGAGAGAGAGAGAGAGAGAGAGAGAGAGAACAGTATTGAGACTGAGACAGGTAGGGTATGAGAGAGAGAGAGAGAAAGAGAGAGAGAGAGAGAGGGGGGGGAGGGTGGTACGGAAGAGAAGGAGAAGGGAGGAGGCCGGGCGGGGAGCCAAGCTAGCAAGGGGGGAGGGGAAGGAGGAAGAGGAGGAGGAGGAGGAGGAGGAGGAGGAGCGGAGTGCCAGTGTGTGTGTTGTTGCTTTGGCTCTCTCAGTGCCTGTCGGGCTTCCGTGGCGAGTGGATGTGTACCGCCTTCTCTTCCCCTCATACCCTCTGCCTCCCTTCTCACCTCGACACTTCCTTCGGGGCTGGTGCAAAAATCCCCTAATCCCAAGACGGTTTGCGTTTTCCGGGTACGTAAACCCCCCGAATTAATCCCTCTGGCGCCCGTCTCCCGGCTGATTTAAATCCCTTTGCTCGAAAAACAGGGACATGTGTTTTTTCGCTTGCCTCTCAGCTGACTTAACCCCTTCACTACGAGGGGTGTTGACGGGGACTGAATGAAATCGTCTGGAGGGGGAAAGAGGAGAATGTCTACGAAGGTGGCATCGAATTGAAGGTGTTTTATTTTTTTTTCTTGAAGATTTCCAAAACTTTTTTTCATGGGGCTTTTTCCCTGTGCAGAAAAAAAAATTGTCTGACGGTAGTAAAAAATAAATGAATAGATAAATAAATAAATAAATAAATAAATAAAGGTAACTGAATTATTGTTAAATCCCACCCAGCACTGTGGAGGTGAGAGGTGGATTTTGTAAGGTGCTGTAAGAAGGGATTTACCTGGTGAAGAAAATCCGCTTAGAATTCTACTTTAATGAGTGGTTTAGACTTAAGTGGCTTAAGTGGGGGTGAGAACAGAACTTAAAATCGTTACTTAAGTGTCTCCTTAATGGTGGCTTAGAGTTGTAGTATTTAAGTGGCTTAGGAAGATACTTAAAACCCACTTATATGCCTACTTATGGTCTGGCTTTGTTGTGGATTTTTTTTTTTTAAGTGAGTGAGAACTTTACTGAACCCAAACTTAAATTATCCTATAGTCTCCTCACTTTACTTGGCCCAGATTCTTGTCCTTTTGCTGCTTAGTTCGCGTGGCATCCATTCCATAGCACTTCTTCGTGACTAGCATACCCTTCTAATGTTACAACTCTATATTCAAGATGGAGACAGGGCAATTTTAGACCAAGTTAGAGTAGAAGGGGTTAAGTGGACGTGAGGTGTAAGTTTCTCAAGTGTTTATAAGTATTTTTAAGAAGGGATAAGAATATTAGACACTTATAATTACTACAAAAATTACTTTATTACCTATACAGTACTTCTGAACTTGGACCTAGTGACTTTAAGTGAGTGAGAGCTTTACTAAACCTTACTTTACTGACTTGGATTTATTAAAGTAAAGGACAGGACTTTAAAATGACCCTCTGAGAGTTTAAGTATCTAAGGATGAGGTGTGGAATTGTAGTGATCTGAAGAAGTGATGAAGACGTGATGAGGAGTGCTTAAAGAAGTGATGAGGATGAAGTGTAGAATGACAGAGTGATCTTAAAAAGTGATGAAGACGTGATGATGATTGCTTAAGACGTGATGAAGAAGTGATGAAGTGACAGTAATCTTTAAGGAGTGATGATGACGTGATGAGGATTGCTTAAGGAGTGTTGAAGACGTGATGAAGTGTGGAAAGACGGTGATCTTTTAAAAGTGATGAAGACGTGGTGAAGATTGCTTAAAGAAGTGATGAAGACGTGATGAAGATGAAGAGTGGAATGACAGTGTGATTTAAGAAGTAATGAAGACGTGAGTAATTAAAACTATGCTCAGGTCTCTCAGTAAATGAACGAGGCTTGAATATCTTGAGTGAGACGAATATTTACAACCGATCTTAACTCTCTCTCTAAGGAAGAAAATAAGGACGGGACTTAGATTCTGTGTGGGACTTAAAATATGTAGTTTACTTAAAATGAATTACGTTTGAGAAGCATAACTAAGGAGGAAGATGTAAAACTATTCTTATTTTTTTTCTTTAAGGAGGAAAATAAGAACAGGATTTAGATTCTGTGGGACTCTTGTACTTTAAATGAGTGAACTATTAACTAAAGATAACTAAGAATAACTAAGCATAACTAGGACGGTACGTAGATCACCCTGCTAGGATAACTTGGCATAACTTTGACGTAACTTAGAGGTGGAGAGAAAAGGGACACGAGAGAGGAAAAAGGAGCAGAAGTGGATTATAAAAGAGTGGATAAAGAAGGGGCAAAAATGGAATAAAGAAGAGTGGATAGACATTGAAAACTCGATAGATTCATGAACAGATAATTCGGACAAACGTGAATAAATGGACAAAATTGAAAAGTGAATAATTAAAAAAAAAAGTGAAATCTGATGACACTGATAAACAAAGAGAGACTGGGTAACCATGTGTAAATAGAGAGCGAACTGAGAAGGGTGGAAAAAACTGTTTAAAAAAAAAGAGTGAAAATGAATTATTGGATTAGCACTGAACTGGATTAGAGAGTAGAGAGAGAATAGCTTCATAAAGAGAGTGAGTAGCAGTGAAAGGTGAATTAAAGGGCAGTGAAAATTAAGATAAAGAAAAAACAGTCGTGGAAAAACATTATGAACATTGTAAGTGCGTGAGGGAAGAGTTGTGAAAATAACGAGAGGGGAGACGAAGATAAAATAAACATAAGAGGCAGAGAAGGTAAACATTAGGAAGTGGATGTGGAAATAAAGTTAATTAAGGATAAAGGGAAATAAATACGAGAATAAAGAACAGAGAAAAACTATTAAATATTTATTATAACTGGACAGTGGACAATAGTTTGATAATTGGTTAGAGGAGTAAATATTGACAGCCAAGTAACCAGGTAAACAGTAACAGCCAAATAACCAGGTAAACATTGACAGCCAAATAACCAGGTAAACATTGACAGCCAAATAACCAGGTAAACAGTGACAGCCAAATAATCAGGTAAACATTGACAGCCAAGTAACCAGGTAAACAGTAACAGCCAAATAACCAGGTAAACATTGACAGCCAAATAACCAAGTAAACATTGACAGCCAAATAATCAGGTACACATTGACAGCCAAATAACCAGGTAATAGTGACAGCCAAATAACCAAGTAAACATTGACAGCCAAATAACAAGGTAAACATTTAAGGAACACGTGGAAGAAAATGCAGACAAGTGGATAATAAACACTGGTAAGCAGAGAACAGTGATGATATGTAAACACTGAGAACGAAGCAAAAAATGTTGAAAAATGAAGTGAAAAATCGAATGAAAATAGGGAACTTGATGATTGTAGAAACCTTAAAAAAAAAAAGAAACATTGAAAAAGTGAATACAAGAAAACAGACGTAAATAATCTGAAAACAGGACTAAACGTACCTAAACTGAACATAGAAAACTAAAAACGAAAACAGTAGACAATCAGGCTGAAATATCTGGAAAGTAGAAAGAATAATCAAAATGTAATTACGATAGAGATAGATAGATAGAGAGGGGATCGTGGATAGATAAAAGGATGGCTGGCAGACAGTGACATCGACTGCTGCGGGACACCTACACAGCCACACAGATACACTCCACCGCCTGCGTCCAATATCCGAAGGTGGGTGTAAAAACTGTTTGTCCGATACCCGCCATTATTGAGAGGCCGCCACTGAAACCTCATCTGAAACCCCAATACCTCAACTGAAACCCCAATACCTCAACTGAAACCCCAATACCTCAACTGAAACCTCGATACCTCAACTGAAACCTCAATACCCCCAGCTCAGTGCCTCAATACCTCAGTACTCCAATACCTCAATTCAGGCTTCAGTACCTCAGTACCCCCAATACCTCACCTGAAACCTCCATACCCCAGCTGAAACCTCCGAAACCTCAATACCCCCACACCAGGCTATAGACTAACCCCCTATCTGAGACCACTTTTAGAAACCACACCAGGTATAAGTAAGGAAACAGACATGGGACCATTTCTTAACTCCCCCAGAATTGAGAAAACAGAGACCACAGCCCTGTATAACTGAGACCAAGCTGAGACCATTTTCTAACCATCCAGACCTACCTGAGACCATTTTTAACTATCCAGACCTACCTGAGACCAGACAGACCACAACCACGACCTCTTCTCCAGCTAAAAGATGTATGTATTTAAAACAGGCCATTCGTAGACCATTCCAGACCTGAGACTTCAACTCTCTCTCTCTTTCTCTCTCTCTCTCTCTCTCTCTCTCTCAGAATGTAATAATCTGACACCAATAGATAAAATAAATAGATGAAAATAGCCCACACCACTACATTACTTAAGTGAAACCCTTCTTATAACACCCCAGAACTGCAAGCCAGACCATTGAGACCGAGACCATAGACCCAGGGGAGACCAAGAGACCTGTTCTGAAACCACCCAGACCAAAACCCCAACCCCAAAGCACCTAGACCCCAAGACCACAAACCCCGGATATTTTTGGACCACTTCTGAGACCACTGTAGACCAAATCGGATCCAGAGGCAATCTTGAGACAACGCTGCACTATGACCTGTGACCTTTGACCCTGACCTTTTGACCTTGACCTTCGATTGACCCGCAACAAGACCGTTTCACGTCCTGCCATCCCCGCGCCTTTTTTTTTGACTAAGGAGCAGGTAGTCATGTGTTAAGGAATATGACACAGATACCTGCATAAATAAATTGATACATTCATATATCAATTAATTCTCCAGTCCCACACCTGAAACCTCAGTCCTACACCTGAAGCCCCAATCCCACACCTTCAACCACAATCCCACACCTGAAACCCCAATCCCACACCTGAAACTCCAATCCCACGCCTGCAACCCCAATCCCACACCTGAATCCCTAATCCCACACCTGAAACCCCAATCCCACACCTGAATCCCTAATCCCACACCTCAAACCCCAATCCCACACCTGAATCCTCAATCCCACACCTCAAACCCCAATCCCATCGAGAACAATGATCACAACCCCACCAATCAGTCGCTGTTGTTGCACTCTGTATGTTGCACTATCTTGTGTTGCATTCTGATGTTGCAATATCTGATGCTGCACGTTGATGTTGCACTCTGATGTTACACCCTCTAACGTTGCACTCTCAGGTGTTGCACTGATGTTGCACTATCATTGTTGCACTGTCTGATGTTGCACTCAGTTATTTCCGTATCTGGTGTTGCACTATCTCGTTTAGCACTCTGATCTTGCATTGCTTGGTGTTGCAGTGATGTTGAACTCTCTTGTCTGATTGTGAAGTGTTTGGTGCCAGTGTAACTGTAGATAAACGTAAATACAGACACCCGCATACGCAACTTTTCATTAGGAGAGTACATGAAAAGAGCCTCTGAACCTCCCCCACCAGAGAAACCTCCCACTGAAACCACCCCGCAAACTGAGACCAAACTGGGACCGAGAACAGAGAACTCGAGCGTACGAACCCGCCCAGCCGTGCATGCCAAAAAGGGCTCCTCTTCTTACCCCACCCCTTCCTGGCCCCCCCTTTTCTTTTCCCCTTCCCTGAACGTCCCCTTTCTGTTCCTTCTCTTCTTACCCCCGCCTTCCTGACCCCTCCTTTTCTTTTCCCCCTCCCTGAACGCCCCCTTTCTGTTCCCCCTCTCCGAAGCCCTTTGTCTGTCACCCCTTTCTCTTTCAGTCCTCCCTCCCTCTGTTTTCCTTCTCCCTGTTAGTCCTTTCTCCCTCCTTCTGTCCTCGCTCCTTCCTCTGTCTCGTTTCCCTCCATCTTCCCCACCCTCACTCTGTCGAACGTCCTCCCTCTGTCTCCCCTTCCTCTCTCTCTCTCTCTCTCTCTGACCGCTCCCTCTTGGTTCCTCCCTTCCTAGCTCCTCTTTTCCCCCTTCTTCGTTCATCCCCCTCCTCCTGCCTTTTCTCACTTCCTTCTTCCTCTGCCTTCCTTACGTCCTTCTTTCCCCTCGTCTACATCTTCCTCCCTCCCCCTGTCCCCTCCTCTGTCCCTCCTCGTCCCCATCCTTCTTCCCCTACCCCTACCTCTTCTTCCCACTCCTCAAACCCTCCCTCCCCGCTCTCTTACCTCTCTCCGCCCCCTCCCGTACCCCATCCCTCCCCGCTTCCCCCGCCCTCTCCCTGCCTCTCTACTCCTATTACCTCTCTCTCAGTCTCCCTTCTTCCCCTCTACTTCCTTCCACCCCCCTCCCTACCCCTTCCCAAATTCCCCTTCTCCCCAAGCGCGGGCACGCACGCACAGACAGAGACAGACAGACAGACAGACACACACACACACACACACACACACACACACACACACACACACACACACACACACACACACACACACACACACACACACACACACACACACACACACGGCACGTGTGCGCCAAACCACCTGCATTGAGAGAGAGAGAGAGAGAGAGAGAGAGAGAGAGAGAGAGAGAGAAAATGAGAGAGAGAAAGAGAGAGAGAGAGAGAGAGAGAAAGAGAGAGAGAGAGAGAGAGAGAAAGAGAGAGAGAGAGAGAGAGTACCAAACAGTTAAAACAGAAATTTGTCTTTAAAAAATAGGGAGTTGCAAAAAAAAAAAATAATCAGCTCTGAATATTTGAAAATGAAAAAAAATAAAATAAAATAAAATGGAAAGTAAGACCAGCGAAAAAGTCCTAGAAAAGAGCAAGTAAGTGGAGAAAGAGAGTTAAAAAGAGAGGAAAAAGAGAGTGAGGCAGAGACAGTAAACATTTATGAGGAAAGCGCTTGAGGAAGAGAGTGAGGGGGGGAGGAGGGAGGGGGGACGGCGGCACAAGAGAGAAGATGCCAATAACATTTAGTGTGAGAGAGAGAGAGAGAGAGAGAGAGAGAGAGAGAGAGTTAAATATGATAGACGCACAGCATGAGAGAAAAGAGAAAATTGGTAAATGTACAAAATGGATGAAAAGGAAAAAATGTAGCAGTGAGAGAGAGAGAGAGAGAGAGAGGAATTAGTTGAGAGCTGCCGACGACATTTATCAAAGACCCGTTCGAAAAGAGAGGCAGGAAAATAGAAGGTGGATTGGAAAGAGGAAACAAGAGGGAAAAAAAAAGAAAAATAATCGAAGAGGAAGAGAGAAGGAAGAGGGAGGACAAAAGGAAGAAGAGGAGGAGGAGGAAAGGGAAGGAGAAAAGGAAGAGGGAAAGGGAAAGATGGAGAACAGGAAACAGAGAAGGGAAGATAGAAAAAGCACAGGAGAAGGAAAAGGGAAACGAGAGAAGGAAGTGGAGGTTGTTATTATTATTATTATTATTATTATTATTATTATTATTGTTGTTGTTGTTTATGATACTATTATCGTATTTTCTCCTCCTCCTCCTCCTCCTCCTCCTCCTCCTCCTCCTCCTCCTCCTCCTCCTCCTCCTCCTCAGGCACTCCAGTGAATGAACTCTTGAGGTGAGAGAGTAAACAGGAGGGTGTACTTGTTCCTCTTGTTCCTCTTACTGGGGGCCTCTTTGCACGTGTGAGAGAGAGAGAGAGAGAGAGAGAGAGAGAGAGAGAGAGAGAGAGAGAGAGAGAGAGAGAGGTAGAGGCTTAAATACTTATTGTTCTTACTCTGTAACTCTTTGGAAGTAAAAATCGTGCACGTGTGTGTGTGTGTGTGTGTGTGTGTGTGTGTGTGTGTGTGTGTGAGAGAGAGAGAGAGAGAGAGAGAGAGAGAGAGAGAGAGAGAGAGAGAGAGAGCGAGAGAGAGAGAGAGCGAGAGAGAGATTACCCTTAGCGGTGTCCTTAAATCCGGGCGGCGTTCAGAGGGATTTAAAAAAAGAATCAAAGCCTCCTCTTAAATCCCCTTAATCTCTTCACAACACCTACATCTTCTTCATTTTATCCTTATTCCCTCCAGACGATTTTTTTCAGCTGAGAATAAATCCCCCGTTGTGGAGAGACACGAAACCGTCTGCCTTTGTTAATTCACTGACGATTTTCTGAGCTTTGGGGAGACGATTTATAATGACGGGGTTGGAGATAGAGACCAACAACCCCTTCATAGCCTAAGCTGAAGAAAATCGTCTGAAGGTAGCTAGAGTGAATGAAAAAAAAAGTCGCTGGATTGAAGTGGTTAAGGGAGGATTTTCATAGTATGGGGTGAAGAAGATTTTGACGGAGGAAAAAAAATCGAGGAAAATTTCTGTACTGTGAAAAAAAAAAAAAAGTTTGAGAATAATGGTTTAGTTGCCTGCTATTTATCTATTGCCAGACGCCTCAATCCCGTAAGGGGTGGCCACAAACAAATCGCCTCCATGTCTCCCTGTTGTATTTATTTAAAAAAAAAAAGTTTTCTGTACACATCTTTGTCTTAATTCATGTGCCACCCTCTTGCCAGCCTCTCTCTCTCTCTCTCTCTCTCTCTCTCTCTCTCTCTCTCTCTCATTTCCCGATCATTTCCGTCCATCAAGGAAGAAAAAAGTGACCGTCATTTCAACACATCGCCAACATATAAAAATTTTTACTTTTTAATATAATCGTAAAATTTCTTCATTTTTTTTTTTTTTTACAGTTAATAGATTTTTCCCACAGCTATCTTTCAGTCTTATTTTTTTTCTTGCCAGTCTTTCCCGTAGTCAAAAAAATTACCCACATTTTTTTCGTAAACTTCATCTTTTCTCAGTTTTTTCGTATCACTTAAAACTTCCACCAAATTTCCCACACTTCTTAGATTTCCCAAAAGTTTCCCACAATTCACAGCTTCCCCACCGTTATCAATTTCCCCCCGACTTCTTCCCACAATCTGCAACCTTTTCCCCCCACAGTCTACAACCTTACTCTCCTCTTCCCCACAGTCTATGACCTTTCCTCCCCTTTTCCCTCAACTTCATTGCATAATTTACAGCTTTCTTACAGCATACCCCCACAGTCCACTACTTTTATCCACAACTCCTTCCCCCACAAATCCTCAACCTTCCCCACTTTTTTCCCCACAACGCACATTATTTCCCCACAGTCCACAACCTTTCCCCGCTTTTTCCCACAACCTTTTTCCCCACAAATCCCCACAATTTCCCTACAATCCATAACCTTTTCCCTCTTTCCCCGCAACCTTCTCCCTCTTTCCTTACAACCTTTCCCCTCTTTCCCCACAACCTTTCCCCCCTTTCTGCACAACCTTTCACCCTCTTACCCCACAACCTTGCCCTTCTTTTCCCACAACTTTTCCACAACCTTTCCCCTCTTTCCCCACAATCTTTCCCCTCTTTCGCTACAACCTTTCCCCTCTTTCCCTACAACCTTACCCCTCTTTTCCGACAACTTTTCCCCTCTTTCCCACAACCTTTCCCCTCTTTTCTCCCAAACTTTCCCCCACAATCTACACACCCTTCTCCCACACCAGTTAATACCACGAAACACCGGTACAGGCCATCATACCCACACCACCAACACCTCATCAAACAATTATTATACTCGCGTCAACACCTATCTCTCTCTTTTTTTTTTTTTTTTTTTTTACCCGTGGCGGCCATTAATAGTTCCAATTAAAATCAGGTACTAGTAATTTTGCATGACAACAGCACTCAATAAAACCCCCGCACCGCTGCTTTATTTTCATTATTTGTTATTTGATGTGAATTTTGGCTTTATTAACATCGAATTGAGTTTGGGATGCTGTTTTAAATCTCTCTCTCTCTCTCTCTCATATATATATATATATATATATATATATATATATATATATATATATATATATATATAAAAATATATATATATACTTATCTATCTCTGTAAATGAAGAGTAAATTAATTCATTTTCATCTCATTAACTCTCCTTCTTTTACTTGCTCCCTTCAACCTCTGTCTCTTCGCCGCACTATTGCATTTTTATCTTTTCTTTCGCAATTTCAATGGTCACTGCTCCTCTGAACTGTCTGCTAGCATCCCTCCACCACTACGACGGGCGCGTAGCACCCGTCTAGCAATAAACTCTCATCCCTTTTCTGTCCAACTCTCTAGTGCAAGAGTTAACCGTTACTTCCAGACCTTAACGTATGCAACAGGTCATCTCTGGAACTGTCTCCCTTTTGTCTCTATTTCCTGCTGCCAATGATCTCCAGTCTTTCAAACGCAGTGTGTCCAGGCATCTTGAAATGAACACATCTTGAATTTGGCTCAGTTATCTTGATTTGTTTTTTCTTGGAGGCAACAGTCTTGCGGGCTGCTGGCCTTTGGTTCCTTTCTTGCATAAAAAATAATAAAGATAATAAATGAATAATAAATAATGAGAAATAATAAACAGAGTAATAATGAATAATTAACATTGAATGATAATAAATAATAATGAATAATAATAAATGAATAAAAAAGGAATGAGTATTAAAAAAATAGAATAATAACAATAAACAGTGCATAATAATAAATAATAATGAATAATAAATGAGTAAATAAATAATGAGTAGCAAAAATAAATGTCATCGGGCTGAAGGGGTTAAAAAGACCTCAAGACAACTCCTAAGACGCCTGAGAAGGAAGAGAAGGAAGAGTAATTTTCTTCACCTCTGATTCACGTCCCGAAAAAGATTTAAAAAAAAAAATAAGGCATAAATTAACTTGACATAGCATAGTAAGAAGGGTCGCGATGAGGAGGGGGAGAAGGAGGAGGAGGACGAGGACGAGGTGGAGGATAGTTATGATGATGATGATGAGGTGGAGGAGGAGGAAGAACAGGACGATAGTTATGGTGATGAGGAGGAGGAGTAAGAGGAGGAGGGGGATAGAGGAGGAAGAGGACGAGGAGGAGGAAGATGATAGTTTTGATGAGGATGAGGATGTGGAGGAGGAGGAGGATAGAGGAGGAAGAGGACGAGGAGGAGGAGGAGGAGGAGGATAGTTGTGACGATGATGATGATGATGATGATGATGATGATGATGATGATGATGAACACAGAGGTAACGATAATACCGACAGTAACAGTTATCAGTTTTTTTCTATTATCCTGAGAAAAATAAAAATAAAAAAAAGAAAAAATGTTTGTCAGAATTACGAGGAATACTTAATAATACTAGAAAATGGTGGAAGATAGGAATTGTAGTGTGTGTGTGTGTGTGTGTGTGTGTGTGTGTGAGAGAGAGAGAGAGAGAGAGAGAGAGAGAGAATGTGTGTACGTGTGTGTGTGTGTGTGTGTGTGTGTGTGTGTGTGTGTGTGTGTATTCATAGCGTACATACACCAAGTTTCTCTTCCCTAACCTATAGAGACTAACTTTGTGCTCTCTCTCTCTCTCTCTCTCTCTCTCTCTCTCTCTCTCTCTCTCTCTCTCTCACACACACACACACACACACACACACACACACACACATACACACACACACACACACACACACACACACATTTCCGACCATAACACTCTAAAAATCCTCTCTGATATTTGCAGTAAAAGTGAAATTTTTTTGATAACTTATAGAGAAAGTCGAAATGGTCTGAAAACTGGCGAAAGAAAGTGAAAATAAAAACCCAAAGAAAGTTCACAGACAGAAAAGTGATAAGGAAGTTGAGCTGGGAGAGAGAGAGAGAGAGAGAGAGAGAGAGAGAGGTGCAAAAAGGAGATTAATGGAAAGAGACAGGAGAGAAAGATAAGAGGAAGGAAGACTGTAAAGTGTGTGTGTGTGTGTGTGTGTGTGTGTGTGTGTGTGTGTGTGTGTGAGAGAGAGAGAGAGAGAGAGAACAGAAAACTAAAGGAATGGGACGACTTCAAAGAGCACGAGGAAGAGAGAGAGAGAAAAAAAGAGAGGGAGCTGAGAGGGAGTGAAGAGACGTAGAGAGGGAGAGGAGAGAGGAATAGAGAGGAGGAGGAGGAGGATGGGAAGACAGGGAGGAAAGGAAGAGAGAGGAATGGAGAAATGTCCCAACAATAAAATAAAATAATATAAAATAAAGCACACACACACACACACACACACACACACACACACACACACACACACACACACACACACACACACACACACACACACACACACACACACACACACACACACACACACACACACACACCATCTTTATTCTCAGACACGACAACGCTATTTTCTTCATACCAGAATTTTTTATTTTATCTTTTTCACATTACATTACAGTCGGTTAGTGTAAGTCCCCAAGTGGTGGCATGTGTTATCCCTAGCATATTATAGGACGGATAGAATTAGTACACAAGTGGTGGTATGTGTAATTCATAGTATTAGAGATGGTATTAATTTCCAGTAGATGTGTGTTATTCGTACCATGTTATTGAAGAGGGGGCGAATATTAGTGTCAAAGTGGTAGCACGTGTTATTCTTGGTTTCTTATAAGAGAGGTGATGAATATTGGTGCTCAGGTGGTGACATGTGAGAGCGTTTCGTGATCAGTCGTTTCTTGGTGTATGATAATGAGAGAGAGAGAGAGAGAGAGAGAGAGAGAGAGAGAGAGAGAGAGAGAGAGAGAGAGGGGAGAGAGACAGTGAGAGAGAGGTGAAAGGAGAATGAGAAAAGAATGGAGGAAAATGTCAGAGTAAAAGATAATGAAAGAAGAAAATGAGAGAGGAGGGAAATAAAGAGGGGAGGGAAAGAACATAAAAAGAAGGAAAATTAGATGGAGAGAGAGAGAGAGAGAGAGAGAGAGAGAGAGAGAGAGAGAGAGAGAGGAGGGGGAAAGGACAGAGAGGTAAATGAGAAAGCAGAACGAGAGGAAAAGGGGAGGGGAGAGTAAGGGGAAGACCAAAGTAAGGGAAAAGGGGAAGGGGAAGGAGAGGAAAGGAAGGAGACAGGAAAGAAGGGAACGGTATTGTGAGGGGAAAGGAAAGGGGAAAGTAGGATAAAGGGGGAAGTGCAGGATGAGGGGAGGTTGAAGGGAGGGGGAGGGTATAAGATGAGGGGAGAAGGATGGGAATGAGGAAGGATGCGAATGTAATTGGGAAAGGAGGAAGTGAGGCGGAGAGGGGAGACGGAACTGGGTGAGGGGATTGGTTGAGAGAGAGAGGAAGATGGGGTATTGGGTGAGGGGAAGGGGAGGATATTGATAGAGGGGAAAGGGAGGGGTGTCGGGTGCAAGATGGGGGGATTATTGAGTGGAGGGAGGGGGGAAAGGGGGAGGGGATGGAATGGGTTTTGGGAGAGGGGAGGGGGGAACGGGAAGGGGGAGAGGGCACTGGATGAGGGGAGGGGGAGGGTATTGGGTGAGGGGAACTGGGTCAATAAGAATATATGAGTTTGGCCGGGATTGTGAGGGGTCAGTATTGGGTAGGTCAGAAAAGAGAGAGAGAGAGAGAGAGAGAGAGAGGGGGGGGGATTACACAAGAAGCAAGCGAGTTACATAATAGGGGGAGTTGGACTGGGAATGGGAAGGAGGGGGGTAATGTCTTTATCATTTTTTTCCTCTGCCTGTCTTTGTTTTTATCATTCTTCTGTCACTTTGCGTTTTTCCACCATTATCAGTTTGCTTATCAGTCCAATCTATCCATCTTTTTATCTATCATATCTGTATCTATCAGTATGTCTTTACGTGTGTGTCCACCGCTTTCCCATTTTGTGTAAGTAGGTAGGTAGGTAGGTAGTAGGTTGATTGATAAAGATAAGTAGGTAGGTAGTAGGCAGATAGAGATAAGTAGGTAGGTAAATAGGTAGGTAGGTAGGTATATAATTAATGTATGTATTTGTATACAGGCTGTGATGTTACCTTTAAAATTGTGATCACATAACAATGCCGTGGAGTGTATGAGAGATTATGAGGGAGATGTCTTTGAAGAAGGAGAGGCAGACCAAGAGATATGTGAAGGAGCAGGGTTGAGAGTATGTAAGTAAGGGTGGTACTATTCTCTCTCTCTCTCTCTCTCTCTCTCTCTCTCTCTCTCTCTCTCTCTCTCTCTCTCTCTCTCTCTCTCTCTCTCTCTCCTATTGATCTCTATGTCCTCTTTGCCTCTTCCTAGTTCCTCTCTTTCTCATCTACCGTCGTGCCTTCCTCTCCTCTCTATCTTACTCTTCTCCTCCTCCTCCTCCTTTCTCTCCTGTTACTCATTCATGCCTACTTTTCTTAACTTTTCCTCTTCATCTCATTTACACATTTATCTTAATTCTTTATTCTTCTGTGCCTTTCCCTCCTCTTCCTTTCTCGTTTCTTTCACAGTCTTTCCTTTTCTTAATTCACAGTTTCGCCTTGACCCTCTCTCTCTCTCTCTCTCTCTCTCTCTCTCTCTCTCTCTCTCTCTCTCTCTCTCTCTCTCTCTCTCTCTCTCTCTCTCTCTCTCTCTCTCTGTCATATTCCCCTTTCTTCTATCCATCCCATCTCTCTTTTCCCCTTGCTCTCCATATATCTCCCTCTCTGTCTCTTTCTCTTCCTCTTTCTCTCCCTCACTCTTCTCTCACCTCCTCCTTCTCCCTCCCCTTTGTTTATGAGACGTAACCAAAGAGTCGTAGTTAATGGAAAAGAATCAAATAAGATGGACATTACAAGTGGACTGCTACGAGGTTCACTGTTGGGTGTTGTTCGTCTAATCACCCCAGTTCCCTTTCTCCCTCCCCTCTGTATTTTCACCCCCTGCTCTCTCCCCAGTCTCCCTACCCTTTCCTCATCTCCCCCTCGCATCCCAATTTTCGTTGTGCCCCTCCCTGCACTTCCTCCCCTTTCCCCTTTCGTTTTCCCCCATCCCCTTCCTCACATATCCTTCCCATTCTTCGCTTCCTCCTCCCTGTATCTTCTTCCCCCCTTGTTCCCCTTCCTCCTCTCCCCTCTCCTCTCCCGTTTCCTCCCTGTTCCTCCCTCTTCCTTTTTCCTCACTCCTTTCCTTATTCTCCCTTCCCCTTTCCACATCTTCCATTCCTTTTGCCCCATCCCCGTCCCATATTCTCCCTTCCTCTTTCCACATCCTCCCTCCTTTCCCTTTCCCCACACCCTGTCCACAACCTTCCTCCTTTCCCTTTTCTCCTCACCCCTCCCTTATTCTCCCTTCCCTTTTCCACATCCTTCCTCCTTTCCTTTACCGTTCCCACATCATCCCTCCTCCTAACCCATCCTCCTCCTCACGGTCCATTCCTAACCATTCCTCCCCTCCTTTGCCCTTCCCACGTATTGCCTCCTCCCAACCCCTCCCCTCCCCACGTCCCCCTTCAGCGTCCCCTTGTCAGGATATTCCCCTCACGGCCCCAACGCCACTACCACTTATCCGGCCGGCGCTAACACCACACTAATTCGCACTATCCCCTCGCCCCACCACCACCCCCCAGCGCTGCCACTATTTCCAAACGACACCCCTACCATTTCCAGACCGTGGCACTGTCCCGAAGCGGTGGTGATGGTGCCAGTATTTCGAAGCGGTACGAAGCGGTGGTGGTGTCCAGGACCAGCAAATGTTAATAAGAAAATTGATCTGTAGAAATAAAAGCTGCTGCATCCAGTGAAATCCAGAAGCCTGTTGAGTCTACAAGTGTGACCATTGGGAGGCGGATGGCGTCTTTTGTAGTTAATTCTTGGGGCTTCCAGACGATTTTACTCAACTTAAGGATTACTCCATAGTACTGGAGGGGTTTATTAAAGCTGTATTAAACCCCTCCAGTTCGATTGAGTCTATCCATGGCTGAGTAAAACCGTCTAAAGATGGCAAGAATATTTTATGAAAGCGTTCCCCTGGGCTCACCTGGTTGGCCTCTTAATTGCTTTAATTCTCTTTGCTAAAATCAGTAAATAAATAAAGAAGTAAATGAAAATAAAATAAAGATAAAATAAAAAGGAGTATTTAGTGCTAGCATGATTAAGGTAATCAGTCGTGTCAATTGCAGTTATTCTCTCTCTTCCTACCTTCTCCCCCCCCCCCTCTCTTTTCCATCTCCCAACTTTACTTTTCTCTCTTCCTCCTCCCTTCTCTCTTTTCTCTCTTTAGCCCCTCCTGGCCTTCCCTCATTTCCTCCTCCCCCTCCAATCCCCAACCCTAACTCTCCTTCCCTCTCTCTTCCTCCATCATTCGCCACCCCTCACTTCCTCCTGCCTTTCCAATCCCCAACCATACAGTATATCTCATCCCCCCCTTTCTCCCTCTATCCCTCCCCTCTCTCATACTTCCTCCTTTTTCTTTCTTCTACTTTTTCCTCCCACACTCCTCACTTTAACCCATCCCTCTTTCCCCTCTCCTCCCTCCCCTTTTCCAGTCCCAACCTGTACTCTTCTCCCCTCCCTCTCTCCCTTCTCTCTTCAACCCCTCCTCCACTCCTCCTCTTCCTCCCCCTCCAACAGTTTCTCCATTCTATTTCCCCTCTTTCCCCCCCCCTTCTCTCTTTAACCCCTCTTTCGCTCTCCTTTTTTCCACATCCTTCCCCAACTCCCCTCCTCTCTCCCCCTCCATTCCTAACCCCCTCCCCCTCCCTTCCCCCTCCCTTTTTCCCATCTCCCCCTCCCCTTCCCCTCCCTCTTTTCCCAATTTCCCCTCCCCCTCCCCTCCCCACCACCCCCACCCTCTTAGGAGTCAGAGCAAGTTTCATCCTAGACGCGCGGAAAACTAAGTAGATTTGTTGGGTTTTGTCGGCAACCATGGCGGTGATGGTGGTTGTGGTGGTGATGGTTGTTGTGGTGGTGATGGTGGTGGTGATGGTGGTAGTGATGGTGTATTTGGTAATGGTGGTAGTGGTGGTGATGGTGGCAGTTATGATGATCTTTGTGGTGATGCTAGAGATTACTGTGGTGGTGTTGATGGTGGCAGTGTTAGTGGTGGCAGTGATGGTGATGGTGGTGGTGGTAGGCAGTATTGGTTACTGTGATAGAAAGCAGGGAAGTAAATAGGTTGACAGGCAGGTAGGCAGAAAGGTAATTAGGTAAACAGGTAGATAGGGCTGATAGGTAGGTAGGAAGATAGTAGGTAATAGGTAGGCAGGAAAATAGACAGGTAGGTAGGTAGGCACGCAGGAGGAGAGTTAGATATGCGTTTTTCTTTTTGTATTCTGTTGTGGGAGGTAAAAAGATGAAAAGAATGAAAATAAATGAGGAGATATATTAAGAGGAAGATAGAAGAAAATTACATAATAGGAGAGAAGGGTTTAGGTAAGTAGAGAGAGAGAGAGAGAGAGAGAGAGGGAGGGGGGGGGAGAGAGAGAGCACGATGATGAAGGAGGAAGAGGAGGTAACGGGATAAAGAAGAATGGGGAGAAGAAAATTGAGACTTGACAAGAGGAAGGAAAAGAAAATGGAAGAAAGATGGATTGAGAAGAGGACGGAAGTGAGATTGAGAGCTAAGAAAAAAAGAAAAAAATGACGAGAAGAGGAAGAGGGAAAGAGGAAAGGAAGCGATAAGTGAAAACAGGAAATAAAGGAAAAAGAGGGAGGAAGTAAATTAAGAAGGATGGAAAGAGGCAAGGGAAGAAGATGGAGAGGAAGGAGAAGGGGCGAGAAAGAGTGAGAAGAATATTGAAAAAAGAAGGAAAGAAGGAAGGAAGAAGATAGAAGATGATGATGGAGGAAGAGGTGGAAAATGAGAGAGGAGGAAGAATTTATATAAAAAGGAATTTCGACGAGGAGGGAGAGGGGAAATGAGGAGGAGGAAAAGAAATGAAATCTGTCGGGGTGAAAGAGGAGGAGAAGAAGGAAATAAAAAGTGGATATTCGACAAGGTGAAAAGGGAAGGAGGAGGAGGAGGAGGAGGAGGAGGAGGAATTAAAAAAGAAAGGAAGAAAGTAAAAATGAACTGGACGGGAAAAGAAAGAATGCAAACGAGAAATGAGGGAGGAAAAGGCGAAGGGGAAAGAGAGGGGAGAGAGGAGAAGATAAAGGAGAGAGAGAAAAGATGAAGGAAAGAGAGAAGGGAGAGTGTAAAATGTAAAGAAGAGAGAAAAAAGCAAGGAAGTCACGAAACAAGATAGGAGAGTGTAATGGATGGGGAAGGAATGATGTAAAGAAGAATGAGAAGGTAGGACAGTGAAAAGAAAATGGGGGAAGAAAAAAAGTGAGAGAGAGAGGAAGAGGAAGGAGGGGGGAGAAAAATAAATAAATAAAGAAAGAAGATGGAGAAAAAAAATGATAAAGGAAGAGTGGAAATATGAGAGGTGGGCAAGTAGAGGAATGAGAGTATGGAAAATGTGGAATGAAAAAAGGAAGTAGAGAAATAAGTGAAAGACTGATGGGGAGAGGGAGAGAGAAAGGAGAAAGAGAAGAACGAGGAGTATCAGTAAAGGGAGGAAGGAAATATATCAGGAAAGAGGAAGAGGTGAAGGATAGGGAGGGAGGAAGGAAGCGAAATAGGGAGTATGAAATAAGAGGGAAATATAGAAAGAGAGAAGGCAAGGATAAAATGCAAGGAAGAGGGTAAAGGAGAGAGAGAGAGAGAGAGAGAGAGGACGCTAAAGAGGAATGAGCAATAGGAATACTAAAAATAAAGAAAGATGGGAAATATGAGGAAGGAAAATAATAAGCACTAGCAAGAGGGGGGAAATAATAAAGGAAGAGAGTGAGACTTGATAAGGAAGAAAGATGGAGGGGGAGGAGGCGAGATAAAGAAGAATGGGGAGAGAGGTCAACAGCATTATATATATGACCCAGTTTTTACTCTCTCTCTCTCTCTCTCTCTCTCTCTCTCTCTCTCTCTCTCTCTCTCTCTCTCTCTCTCACATTTACCTTCCTCCATCATCTGTTCTTCTTTTTTTTTCCTCTTATTCTTCCCTTGTCCTTCATATCCCTGTCATCTCCCCTCATTCTTCTTTTTTCTCTAAATCTCCTTTTCCTTCTCCCTTCCTTCACTCCTCTTCCTTCTCTCCTTCTCGCTTCCTCCACTCCTCTTCCTTCTCCCTTCCTCTATCCCTCCTCCTTCTCCCTTCTTCCCTTCTCTTCCATCTCCCCTCCTTCCTCTTCTTCCGTCTTCCTACCATCTGTCTCCCATCCTCTTTCCTCTTCCATCTCCCTCCCATCTATCTCCCTCTCTCTCTCCTCCTCCCTTCCTTTCCCTCCCTCCCTCCAGGGCGGGCGAGTAAATCAACATGATAGGAGAGAAGGAGAGGGAGGAGGGGAGGGAAGGGGGAGGAGAATGGGAGGAGGGAGGGGAGGGGAGAGGAGGGGAGGGGAGAGAGGGGAGGCTTGGTGCTCTCTCACAGGTAATTCATCACCAGGTGCACTGCCCAAGTCCTTTCCTCCTCCCCTCCTCCTTCCCCCCCTCCTGTCCTCCTTCCTTCACTCATACCTCCTTCCTTCCTCCCTTCACTCCACTCGTACTTCTTTCCTTCCTTCCGTCCTTCCCTTATTCCTTCCCTTCTTCCTTCCTTTGCTACTTCCCTCCTGTTCCCTAGTGTCTTGATTCAGTTGTTTATTTTATTTATTATACACTTGTTTTACTTATTTCTTCCATTCTTTCATCCTCTCTTCCTTCTTTCCTTCGCTTCCACCTTCTTTCACCCTTTCTTCCTGTTTCTTTCCTTCCTTCCTTCATTGATTCGCTCATCTGTTTACTTCTTTCCTTCTTTCCTTCCTTCATTGATTTGCTCACGTATTTACTTCCTTCCTTCCCTTCCAAACTCCGCAAAGCAATGAAAGATATTGTTGAGATTTGTCTTGTAAATAGTTGCAGTTTTCTGACATAAACCCACCGACATGCTATAAAAACAACCCTCCTTCCTTCCTTCTTTCCTTCCTTCCTTCCTTCCGTCCGTCCGTCCGTCCGGCCTTCATGCCTTCATTCATTCATTCTCTTTCTTTTCCTTCTTCCTTTGGTTTTTATTCTCTTCATGTTTTCTTCCCATCTTCGTTTCCGTTCATCTTCCCATTTCCTTCCCTCATCCTTTTCCATTTTCTTTCTTTTCTTCCATCATTTCGTCCTTCAGTTCTCCTGTTTCTCTTCCTTCATTTCTCTTCCATTACATCCCATCCGTCCTGCGTTACTTCTATCCTATTTTCCTTCCTGTTTCCATCCCTCATCCATTTCCCTTTTCTCTCCTCCATTCCATCCTTCGTTGTACTCTTAACCTTCCTGTCTCTCCTTCTCTCTCTGCCCTTTCCGTCTGCTACTTCATATCCTCTTTCATTTCCTCATTCATCTCCTTTTTTTCCCATTTCTCTCTATCCTTCTATCCTTTTCGCTTTCAATTTTCATAACTTCCTCATCTCCTCTCCTCTCTTTTCCAGTCTTCCATATTCCATCACTTCTCCCGTACTCTCCTTTTTTCCTTTCAGTACCAATCCCTTTTCCCCTTTTCTCTCTTTTTTTTTTTCTTTCCCCCTCTCCTCTCGTCCTTTCTTTCCTTCACCAGCCTTGTCCCGGCCTCACTGATCAGATACCACAGTCATATCCTTCCCAGTAACAAATAGCCTCTTGTGTCTAAAAGGTCTGGTTCTCTTTGCTTTCCCTTTGTACTCCTTGCACTCCTTTGTATTCCCCTTTCCTCTTTTATTCCTGTTCCTTCTTCTCTTTCTTTTCTCACTCTTTTGCATTCCTCCTTCATCTTTTATTCCTCTTGCTCCCTCATTTCCTTCATTTTTTCACTCCTTTGTATACCCTCTTCCTCTTTCATTTCTCCTACTCCCTCATTTCCCTTTTCTTTCCTGTTTCTTCCACGTTTCTTTCTGCCTCTCCCTCTCCCACTACGAGTACTTTTCCCTTTCTCATTCATATTCCTTCTTCTCCTTCCCCTCCTCCCCCAATCCTGCCGCCCTCTCTCTCTCTCTCTCTCTCTCTCTCTCTCTCTCTCTCTCTCTCTCTCTCTCTCTCTCTCTCTCTCTCACTTTCCTCTTTTCGCTCTTCTTTCCCTCCCGTTTTTCACTTTCTCCCTGTCCTTCTCTTTCCTCTTTTTCCCTTCCCCCTCTTTCCCCTCCTCTCTCCCTCCCTCTGTCTCCCTCCGTGGCCCAGTGTTCAAACATATATCTCTCTCACTTTATGTTCCCTTCCCTGGCTCTCTCTCTCTCTCTCTCTCTCTCTCTGTATGTATGTTAGTCATTGTAGAGTACTGCGTATATGTGTTTATCTCTCTCTCTCTCTCTCTCTCTCTCTCTCTCTCTCTCTCTCTCTCTCTCTCTGTATGTATGTATGTATGTTAGTCATTGGAGAGTACTGCGTATATGTGTTTATCTCTCTCTCTCTCTCTCTCTCTCTCTCTCTCTCTCTCTCTCTCTCTCTCTCTCTCTCTCTCTCTCTGTATGTATGTATGTATGTATTAGTCATTGGAGAGTACTGCTTATGTGTTTCTCTCTCTCTCTCTCTCTCTCTCTCTCTCTCTCTCTCTCTCTCTCTCTCTCTCTGTATGTATGTATGTATTAGTCATTGGAGAGTACTGGTTATGTGTTTCTCTCTCTCTCTCTCTCTCTCTCTCTCTCTCTCTCTCTCTCTCTCTCTCGTTAAAGCCGAACAACCTCGCTCTCACCCTAATATTTGTTCAATTTAGTCTCCTTTATTTTTACACACTCTACCTGCTCACCTATGGGTTTTTTTTTTTTTTTTTATACTATTTTTTCCCTTCAGAACAATGTCTTATTTTTCTTCCTCCTCCAGACGATTTTCTTCATCTGTTCACCTCTTAGGAAGTGTTCTCCATTGGCTTCTTAGTGACGATTTTTTCATTATTTTAGTCTCCCACAAGTATGATATTTTGTACTTGTGGGCAGACGATTTTATTAAGCTGAGGAGGGAAGCGTGATGTAAAGGGGTTGATGAAGGCCGAATCTAACCCTTCCCGTCTAAATGATCCATCCAAAGGTGTATTAATCGTCTGGAGATAGCAAGAGTAAACATTGATACCCACGTCTTCGGATTTTTCTTAAGGTTATAAGCTATTTTCTTATTGCTCCTGCCAGACGATTTCATTCAGCTGTAGGATAAGTCGCTGTTGGTGATTCGATAAGGGACTGTCTCTCATACCTCTCGTTAGAACGCTGTTTCTTTTCTTTTCTTTTTTTTCCATATAAATTTTGACACGCCAGTTTTAGCCTAGTCATCCTGTCGCCATTCTCATATATTTGACCTGACACCCCTCTCGTATTTTCTTTTTTTAATGCAAAGAAAAAGGAACCAAAGGCCGAGTTAAGATGTGTAAGGAAGGGTTTATGACTTATAGACCGTGAGTTTTGTCCCGACTCTTCCCAGACCGTTTTAAATTGATTAGAAAAACCCTATGGAGAAGGAGTGTTGACTTGTGTTGCTGGTGCTGGAGTGACTGTGTTTATGTGTGGCAGAGGCCGATCCGCAGGAGGGAGGGAAGGGGGATCCTTACTCCTGCCCCCCCCCCTTATATATAGATAGATAGATAGATAGATAAAATTAATTCTTTACATTTTGACGTTTGAAATGTAGGATCGTCTTTAGTGGGTGAAGAAAAAATATGTTTCTCCCCCCACCCTCCCCCACTCTTTTTAATAAACAACGGTGGATGCGATCATGTCGGTTCTAAACTGACTTTTCATCCATAATACTTAAAGTTGCGCAGCTTGGCATTGTTATCTTCTGCAATTTTCATCGGCGCATTGCTGTTGCTTTGTTTGTTGTTTCCCCGTTAGTCTCAGGACAAATATTTGGCTTCTCTCTGTGCCAAGTGTTTGCTGTGTTCGCCTTGGTGTTTTTCTCGCTTCCTCCATTCCGCAAAGTTTCCTCAGCGGTGTTTGTGTTAGGCCTTCGCATGTCTTCCTTCTTATTATTGTTAACCTGTATTTTTATTTATAATTCTTATTTAATTTTCATTTATTTTAGTGTTCTGTGCTTGCCCTGATTACCATGTTCCTCTTCTTTTGATGCTGTTAGTATATTCTTTTTCTTCCTTTTTTTTTGTCAACTCTAAACCTAAATTACCTATTCCTAGAGCCCAGCAGTTCTACATACAGTGCCACACACCTTTACATGTCACTACTTTAGCACTAACACCCACCGTCCATACTCTGAAGGCATGATAGAGTTGTCTCATTTAAGTTTGGCGTGATGGTATGAGCTTGAGTATTTTTATGTCATGGCGATGGGTTTTGTAAAAGACCAATAAAGTCTGCTGAAACGAAATCATCATCATCATCATCATCATCATCATGCTCTTGCCTGCAGCGTGTGGGATCGATTCAGGGGTATTATGAACAGCAGACCGCTCCCCCAGCCACAGTGCTGTCCTCTGCTTGGTCCATTAAGTGAAAGTACTCTGAGTGTTCTGAAGGAGCAAAGTAAACGCAGACGCTACCCCCTCTTACGGTGAGAGTGTTTGGCTATACCGAGAGAGAGAGAGAGAGAGAGAGAGAGAGAGAGAGAGAGAGAGAGAGAATCCACACGTGTATAAGAGACCACACGTAAAACACAGACGGTCACCTAGTTGGCATTCTCTTTGTTCATATATATATATTTTTTTTTTTAATTTACAGGCTATCGAATTTTGCCTTAAAAAAATACTAACATTATATAAACAGAAATGCAAGTATATAAATGCACACATACAACACATTCAGACCACATGTATATACAGTTCAGGAGGTGCTGTATATAGAGAGGGAAGTACACATATATACATGTAAATATACCTACACCTAATTTAATACCAATCATGTGTAGATGGTATAAGAACTGCACATAATTATACCAGTCCTGTGTAGATGGTGTTATTATCGAACTGTTCATACCTACACCACACTGTATATCCAGCCACATATACATAAAAATACACATACAGAAACCCCACATATAGGCCTGTAACTACCACATGTGTACAGCTCGCCACATATGCAGCCAGAGCCACACCTGATGGGGATATGGCGGGAAAAGTTGGCAATTCCTATGCAAATGAGTTTTTAAATATCTGATCAGGCGCTTTGCATTTTTTACCCCTTGTCTCTGAGTGGTGGGTATTTTCTGATGGCTCCCGGTAATCGCCAGGGCTTGGGTGTTTGTGTGTTTGGGTGATTAGGTGTATGTTTGGGTGTGTGTTTGGGTGATTAGATGTGTGTGTGTGTGTGTGTGTGTGTGTGTGTGTGTGTGTGTGTGTGTGTGTGTGTGTGTGTGTGTGCTTTTTCAGTGTGTTTGTATTTTGTGCGCTTGTTAGGGTGTTTGTTTACATTTACTTAGTTCTCGTTTGTCTTGTTTTATATTTTTCATTGTTGGCGATAGAGAAAGAATATTACTCATTTTGTATCACTCTCTTCTTGTTCTAAAAGTTGATTAACCCCACCTGCCAGAAGACCTACCTGACTATTTTTATTTCAAGACGATTTTATTCGAGACGGTTTTCTAGTACTGAAGGGGTTAATGGAGGCTTTTATCTAACCCGCTTCCAGTCCCCCTAAGCTGAATAAAATCGTCTGTAGGTAGATAGTATGAAGTAAATGGTGATCGTGGTGAATGGGTAAAAAAAATAGGAAGGATTTGAGGGATGGATACCCCGCTCCATCTTTGTATTCTCCTTCCTCCCTCTCCCCTCCTTCCACCTTGGCTATCCTTGTCTTAAACTCATAGAATAGATATCATAGTTTAACCTGCCCTATGAGAGACAGCCACGAAAGGAGCAATACGTCTGTCGGTGTTTGCTTCTCCTGTCTACTCCTTTGGACTCTCCTTTCCTTTCCCATCCCTTCTCCCCATCTTGCCCAATTTCCTTTCTCCCCTTCCCTCTCCTCGCACTACTCTCCATCCCCACTCTCCCTTCTCTCTCCACTACACCTCCTCGTGTATTCTCCCTCCCTCCCTTCTCTCTCCCCTACACATCCTACCACTCTTTTCTCCCTCCCTGCGTTCTCTCCCTTCTCTCTTCCCTTCTCCTCCCCCTCCCCTCCCCCCTTCTCTCCCATCTCCCCAGTAATTGTTTGTCCTCTCTACAGTTTATTGTTCTTCGCCTTTTGTTTGCCTTTCTTCTCTTCCCTCCTTTGTTGTCTGTCTGTCTGTTTGTTGGTAGTTATGGGAGTAGTGGTAGTGGTGGTGGTGGTGATGGTAGTGGTGGTAGGGATAGTTGTGGTAGCTGTGGTTGTGATAAGGTAGGGTGGTAGTGGTGGTGGCAGTATTAATGATAGGTTAGTTTTGATGGTTGTGGTAGTATAGTAGCCGCGAGATTAGTAGTGGTTGTGGTATTGGTTGTAGTTGTGGTAGTGGTGGCAGTTATGGTAGTGGTGGCAGTTGTGGTAGTTGTGGTAGTGATGGTAGTTGTGGTTGCAGTGGTAGTGGATAAAGTCGCTTAGATGTGAATGATAATAGTTGAGACAGTTGTGGTGGTGGTGGTAGTGGTGGTGGTAACTGTGGTAGAGGTGGTTGTTATGGTCCTGATGTTAGTTATAGTAGTGGTGCTAGTATGGGTGTTATGGTAATGGTGGTATTAATGTTAACGTGGTAGTGGCTGGACGGTGTGGTAGGCGGAAATATGGTAGGGAGTGCTATAAGTGTGGTAGTGTGGTGTGGTAGGTAGTGTGGTAGTGGCAGTGAGGGAGACTGGTTGTGTAGCAAGTAGTATGGTAGTATAGTAGCGTGGTTGTGTGGTAGGGTGTGGTTGTGTTGTAGTGAGTGTGGTTGTGTGGTAGGGAGTGTGGTTGTGTGGTAGGGAGTGTGGTAGGAAGGGGTGTAGTCGGTCCCTCTCAAGCTATATTTACACCTGTACCACCTTCACCCTCACGCACACACGCACACACACGCACACGCGAAAATATCCACCTTCGAGACGTACACATGCGGTGACACATGCACTATTTTATGTGCACACTCATTCATGCTTGAAAATATAGACCTACACACACACACACACACACACACACACACACACACACACACACACACACACACACACACACACACACAGGCGCACAAAAATGAACCCAGTATACGCATCTCTCTCTCTCTCTCTCTCTCTCTCTCTCTCTCTCAATCGTCCCTAGCTGAATAAAATCGTCTGGCGTTAGAAAGACTGAAAGAAATATACGTCATTGTTTTGGGCAGCTGAAGAAAATCTCAAGAAAATAGATAGATGGATAGATAAATAGATACATAGGTGGATGGATGGATAGGTAGATGGATAGACAGATAGATGTGTAGGTAGATAGATGGACAGATAAATAGATGGATAGATAGATGGATGGGTAGATGGATAGATATAGATACATAGGATGGATGGATAGACAGATAGATAGACAGGTAGATAGATTGACAGATATATATAAGACGATATTGTTCTTTAAAAGTTAATGGAGACAGACACTAACCACTTCACCCCGAATCGTCTCCCTGAGGTAAAGAGAGAGAGAGAGAGAGAGAGAGAGAGAGAGAGAGAGAGAGAGAGAGAGAGAGAGAGAGAGAGTTAAAGATATCAGTATGGCTCCTCTCTCTGCTTCCTTCCACCCCATCTTAACAACTTCCTTAAGATTATCGCCGCTGTAAACTCACTTCTAATAAAATATCTTCTTTCTTTAATCAGAGCGAGAGAGAGGAGCTGGGGATGAAAGAAGCGGCTCAGAAAGAGAGAGAGAGAGGAGGGGGGCCTTTTCCTCCATCTCACCCTGTCTCTCTCTCTCTCTCTCTATCCTAGCTCATAATTCCTCTTCACGGCATCGCTGAATCGGATGAGAGAGAGAGAGAGAGAGAGAGAGAGAGACACCATTCATGTCACTTTTCCCCTTTTCATTTCATTATCATGTGTGTGTGTGTGTGTGTGTGTGTGTGTGTGTGTGTGTGTGTGTGTGTGTGTGTGTGTGTGAAAGAGAGAGAGAGAGAGAGAGGAAGAGAGAGAGAGAGAGAGGTTTATTTACCGTATTTAATTCCTTTATAGCAGCATCCAATCCTATATAATATTACTCCCATCTGGGCGTAGGTGTCCGGGGCTAGGTTACCGCCATCAATAACTTCTAACCCTTTATTTTAGACACATTCTCTTTGCTACCCCATATATTTATTTGTTTTTATTTATTTATTTATATTTTAAGCTGGGGGAAATTACTATCTTCTAAAGGGTTAAGGCTAGGGAAAAATTGTACACCCCAAGAAAAAATGTACACCCCAGGAAAAAAAATGTACACCCCAGGAAAAAATGTACACCCCAGGAAAAAATGTACACCCCGGGAAAAAATGTACACCCCAGGAAAAATGTACACCCCAGGAAAAATGTACACGCCAGGAAAAATGTACACCCCAGAAAAAAATGTACACCCCAGGAAAAATGTACACCCCAGGAAAAAATGTACACGCCAGGAAAAATGTACACCCCTGACAGTGTTTACATGGGCTGGTATTCCCTATCACCTCTTCCTTAGCGATTTATTTTCGGATATGGAGGGTTAATGTCCCTTTAGTCGTTATTCGTGCATAGTGTGACAGTTTTTTATATAACACGGAATAGGACAGTAAGGTGTGATAAACAAAATAAATCGCTCAGGAAAAAGTGTGAAGGAGTTTCATTGTGGCCCATGATCTCTACCTCGACCGGCGCATTCTACCACTACACCACCAGACATTTATTTACCCCTGTTGCGTTTCTTATCCCAGTATGAACAGGTGAAATATTAATGAAGAGACTCAAGAAATAATTAACAAGTAGTGTAGGTGTAAGTGTGTTCAAGTGATTTATTCAGGCGATTTATTTCCTATTAGTAAGAAGAACACCTGTGGGAAAAATCAGGCAAATCCGGATTACCTCAGAGTCTGAATCAGGTGTTGCTATTTTGGTGCAGGCGGGATTTTTTTCTTTTTTCTTTTTTTTTTTGTTATCCGTAAGAGGATGTGCCAGGAGCCATTTTACACACACACACACACACACACACACACACACACACACACACACACACACACACACACACACACACACACACACACACACAGATAAAGATAGATAAATAGAGAGAGAAAGAGAGATTTACGTAAGGGATTCCAAAAGCCGGTCTGATCTGGCCTATATAAATCCGAATGCCGACTATTTACGGCAGGATTTGGAGGACTCGTGCCGAAGGGGCAGAGGCGGTGACGCAAGGAGGGGGGAGGGGAGACGAGGAACGAGGAGAGGGGAGGAGAGGGAGGGAAGGAACAAGGAGAGGGAGAAAGGGGGATGAGGAGAGAGAAGGGAAAGGAGAGGAGAAAATAGGAGAAGGGAGAAGGGAATGAGGAAAAGGATGAAGTTAGAAGGGGAGGGGGGAACTGGGGAGGAGAGAGGAGAGGAAGAGAGGAACGTCGGTGAGGAGGGTGGTATGGGGGATGAGAAGGAAGGAGAGGAAAGAGAAGAAAGGAGGGAGAGAAGAAAGAAGAGAGGAGGGAGAGGGGATGGAAGGCGACAAGAGAGGAGAGAGAGGAAAGAGAAACGGAGAAAAAGGAAGAAGAGAGGAAGGAAAGGGAAGAGAAGAAGGAAGGAGAAAGAAGAGGAAAGGAGGGAAAGAGAGTGAAGAGAGAGGGAGAGAGAGAGAGAGGGGAGGGGAGGGGAAACAGGGGAGATCTGCTGTGATGGTTCTTCTTGTTCTTTGTTCTTGTTGTTATTGTTCTTCTTGATAGTTTTGCTTTCCTTATTGTTGTTGTTGTTGTTGTTGTTGTTATTTTTGGTGTGTTAATTTTTTGTCTGTTTTGTAGCTTGGTTTGTTTTAATATGTTTGTTTTCTTTAGTTCGTATTTCTGATGATGGTGTGTGTGTGTGTGTGTGTGTGTGTGTGTGTGTGTGTGTGTGTGTGTGTGTGTGTGTGTGTGTGTGTGTGTGTGCCTGTCTGACGTCGAGCTGTTTTTTATTTGTGTTTCCTAGCGTGTCACTTATAGCCCTCCCCTCCTGTATATCTGTGAGTTATCTCTAGCTACTTCCTCTCTCTCTCTCTCTCTCTCTCTCTCTCTCTCTCTCTCTCTCTCTCTCTCTCTCTCTCTCTCTCTCTCTCTCTCTCTCTCTCTCTCTCTCTCTCTCTCGCCCCTTCTCGTATTTAATAATTATCCTATATTATGTCGTATTTCTCTCCTCCTTCTCCCCCTCCTCCTCTCTCCCCCTCCCTCTCATCCCTCTTCTCCTCCCCTCCCTTTTTTTTATCTTTCTCTTCCCTTTTCACTTCCTTTCTTCTCTCCTTTCCTCTTCCTTTTTTTTTTTCAATATGTTTTTTTATCCTCTCCTCTCCCTTCCTCTCCTCGCCTCTCTTTTTCTTCCTTCCTCTTTTTCTTTTCCTCATATACATATTTTTCTCTCCCTCCCTCCCTTTTTTTTTTAATGTCTTCCCTCCATCTCCTCTCTTTTTGTCCTTCCTCTTCCCCTTTCCTCCCCTTTCATTCCCTTCTCTCCCTCTGTTCTCCATTTCATCTCCCTTCCCATCCCTTCTTCTTCCTCTTCACCGTTCTTCTTCCCTCCCTTCCTCCTCGTCCTCCCCTCCCTTCCCCCGTCTTCTCCCCTCCCCTTCCCTTTTTCTCATTCTCCCTCTCTTTTCAGTATCACTCCTTTTGTCATTAATCTTATTCCTTTCTCTTCCGCTTTCCCCTCCCTTCCTTTTCCCCTCTCCTTTCCCACCCCCTTACCCATTTCTTCTTCCCTTTTCCCCCCTCTCTTCTCTTCTTCTCCTTACTTCTCGCCTCTTCGTCATTTCTCCCTTCTCCACTCTTTTCTTCTTTCCCTTTCTTTTCTCCTTTTTCCACTTCTTTTCTCCCCACTCCTCTCTCATTCCTCTTCTCTTCTCCTTTTCTCCATCTTTTCTTCCCTCTCCCCTCTTCTCCCCTCTCCCCTCACCTTCCCTCTGTTATGCCTGTCTCCCTCCCTCTGTTTATTCTCGTTTATTTCTTCTCCTCCCCATTATTATCTGCTCCTGCCTCTCATTCTCTCTTTCTCCCCTTTATTCTCCCCATTTTCATTCAGTCTCCCCTTTCCCTGCCTTGTCTCATTTATTTTATTCCATATTCTTACCCCTTCTTATTTCCTTTCGTTCTTCCTTCCTTCCTTCCTTCCTTCCTTCATTCATTCATTCATTTATTCATTCTGGTACTTTTCCATCCTTCCATCCTGTCTTCTTTCTCCTTTCCCCCCCTCTCTCTCTCTCTCTCTCTCTCTCTCTCTCTCTCTCTCACACACACACACACACACACACACACACACACACACACACACACACACACACACACACACACACACACACACACACACACACACACACACACACACACACACACACGAACATCTGTTATCTGGGCAGTACACTTGTTTCCCTCCCCCTCCCTCCTGCACTTCCTCTCCCTCCCTCCCCCTCCCCTTCCCTCCAATCACTCTCAACACTCCACCCTTCCCACAGCCCCCCCTCCCCCCACTTCTCCCCTCCCTTACCTCTCCCTATTGTTTCTCTCTCTCTCTCTCCCCCTCTCCTCTTCCACTTCTCTCCATCCCCCTTCCTTCTAACCCATTTTATTTCCACTTTCCACTCCTACAATCGTCTCTCCCATCACCCATCCCTTCCTATTTCCTCCATTCCTTCCTAGTTTCCCCTCCTTCTCCCTTTCTTTTTTCTCCCTCTCTCTCTCTTACTCCCTTCTTTCCATTTTTAACTTCCTCTCTGCCCATTCCCTTCCTTCTCCTCCTTCCTTCATTCCCTCCTACTCTCCTTCCCTTGCATATCTTCCTCTCCCTCTGCTTCTGCTCCCTCGCTCTTTCTCGGTCAACCTCTCCATCACCTTCCCTTATCCCCTTCTCGTTCATACTTCCCCCCTTTCTTATTTCACCTTTTCCTTCTCTCCCTCCCTTTCTATTCCCCCCTCCCCTTCATTCCTCCTCCCTTTCCCCATTGCCCTTCATTCCTCCTCCCTTTCCCCATTGCCCTTCATTCCCCCCTCCCTGTCCCCCTTCCCCCTCCCCCTTCCACCGTAACACCTGTCTCTCTTTCTCTCTGTTAGTCATCATCCTGCCTCTGTGCTATTGTGTTGTGAATTCTAACACCCACCACCCTCACATCACCACACCAGCACTCATACCCACCGTCCATACCGCCATACACCACGGATATCTCACTCACCACACACCTAATGGTAATCGTGGCCCTGTTTTAATTTAATATATTTATGTTTTAATTAATGTTTGTTATCATCTGAGGGAACTGGACCACTCCCACACCTTGAACACAAAGTCACTAGTGCATGGAATTAGTTTGACAGTTTCGAGGTTAGGATTGAGTCTCCTTAGTTACTAGTCAAATCAACCCTTCAGACGTACTTAATATGGGTATCAAACGTGCATGAAGGAGTTAGGGATTTAAGTCAGGTGTGAAAGGGAGTATAAAGTGAATCACCTTCAGTCAATAAAATTCCCCTTAATTAGGAAAACAGGTGTATTCTTACCTGGGGAAGGGTTAATGACGTGAAGGTGTGTTAAGGAAATCCATCTCCCAAACTACTCCTTAAAACAGACAGCATTTCTCCTTACTGTACATCCCTTTCATCATCCCACGCTACCCCCATCTGTTTATTATTTATTTTTCGTTATCGTGACTATAATTTTGTTTTTCTTGTCTTATATTTATTTTCTCTCTCTCTATTTTTCTTACTTAAAAAATAATCTCCCGCTCCCTTTTCGCTTTTGTGTCTGGATATAATTTCTTGTGTGTGTGTGTGTGTGTGTGTGTGTGTGTGTGTGTGTGCTGTTATTACCTTCGTTACTGAGGATGTACAAGCACAAGGGTTGGTTTATTTCCGCATTACAAAGATCTACAGGAAAACTAGTGGAATGAAGGGGATGGGATTTTGTATGTATATTTCTGAAGTAGTGAAGGTCAAGTGGTTATGTTGTAAATATTCAGTAAAAAATAATGACTGTGATATCTTGAAATATAAGGACAGGTTAACAGGGAGGTGGTACTTGGTGTGTGTGTGTGTGTGTGTGTGTGTGTGTGTGTGTGTGTGTGTGTGTGATGAGAAAACGAAGCACGTAACAAAGGCCCTAACTTTCTGTGCACGTGTTTGAGTGTGTGTGTGTGTGTGTGTGTGTGTGTGTGTGTGTGTGTGTGTGTGTGTGTGTGTGTGTGTTTTATCTTTCTTCTTTCTTCCTGCAGTCATTTCCCAATCATCTTCATTCCTTCCCTCCTTTCCTCTCCCTCCTCCTCCTCCTTCCCCCTTCCTCTCTTTCTCCACCCCTTCCATCCCTCTCCTCCCGACTTCCCATCCACCCTCCTCCTCCCTTTGTACTCCCTTATTCCCTCTCCCTTCTCCCCTCCTTCTCTCTTTCCCTCCTCTCCCCTCTTCCACTCTCTCCCTTCTTCCACCCTCACCTACCTCTCCCTCCCCTTCATCTCCCCTTTCCCTTTCGTTCTCCTCATTCCCTCCTCTCCCCCCCGCGTCTTCTCCCGTCTCCCCCTCTCACCTCCTTTCTCCTTCTCTCTTTCCTTCCTCTCCCCACCCCTTCTTCTCGCGTCTCCCTTCCTCCCCTCCTCTCTCCTCTCGTTCCCTCTCCTCCCCTCTCCCACCTCCCTCATCTCCCCTCTCCCCTCATCTCCCTCCCCCTCTTCTCCCCTCTCCTCTCCCTCTCCCCACATTATTAACATACAGGGCCTCCAGCCACCTTTCTTCACGAACCACTGGTCAAATGATGCTCTCTCTCTCTCTCTCTCTCTCTCTCTCTCTCTCTCTCTCTCTCTCTCTCTCTCTGTGTGTGTGTGTGTGTGTGTGTGTGTGTGTGTGTGTGTGTGTGTGTGTGTGTGTGTGTGTGTGTGTTGTGTAGAATATAATTATAGAAAGTTGTGTACAAGGGAGAGAGAGAGAGAGAGAGAGAGAGAGAGAGAGAGAGAGATCCACCCCAGGCAATAAGGCTTCTCAGCATATTTACATCATATTCAGATGTCGGGACAAGGGAGGCGGGAGGGGAGGAGGGGGAGAGGAAGAAGGGGAGGGGAGAAGGAAGAGAGGAAGAGGAGGGGAAATGGGAGAGGGAAGAAGGAAGAGAAGAAGGGGAGAGGGAGAGGAGAAGAGGGGAAAGAGACGGGAGAAGGAAGGGAAGAAGTGGAGAGAGGAGTGCAAAGAGGTACAAAAGAAAACAAATGAATTCAGATAATTCATTTTTTGAGTCTTAATATTTACAGTAGGTTATAACTGTGGTAATAATTGAGTCCTGGACAAGGATAACAATGCTGGAAGACCGACGGGAGAAGAAGTAGACACCCACATTGAAGAGAAAAGCTGTCGAGAAAATTTTATAGGAAGGGGTGAATGGAAATGATAGCACTGACTTTACGTATAACGGGAAGTAACGCCGTCGCCTTTAATTATATAACGATTTTGCTCTCCTGTTATGTTCTCCATGTTTAGTGCTGAAGAGGACATATATCAGAAATGTGTTATTAAGGAGTATGCGTGATTGATTGGGAAAAAGAAGGAAAATACAAGAGATTTTCATTTTTAGTTCTGTAGCACATTTAGTCACCCACCTATCCACCTATCCACCTCCGTCGCTGCATTTTTCATCTATCCACCTTTACATCATATCCATCTACTCACCCTTTCAGCATCATCCACCCACATTCCCACTCCTCACTCTTACTTTCACAACCTGTCGCCACTCATCCTCCACCTCTTACCAGCTGTCTACCCTCCACCCTCTCCACTGAAATTTCCACCTTCCACCCTCACCACCAAATTCACCACTCTCCACCCTCACCACCCAGCCTTCACCCCCACCCACCTCCACCCCCCACCACGCCACACACCTAAACTCTTAATAACAGCGCCTCACCTCACTCCTCGTCACCGCTAAGCCACCGGTCTTTCACGGCTTTATAGAGGGCAGGGCAGGGCAGGGCAGGGCAGGACAGGACAGGGCAGGACAGGACAGGCAGGTTAGGACAGGGCAGGGTAAGACAGAGAGCGTTATTGCGAATAGGTTATTGTAATTAATTTAGGTAAAGTTAGTGTAAGTTCGATTGTGTGCTATAAGATTTGCCAAGGTATATTTCCTGTCCTGATATAACAAAAAATTACCTTCCTAGAACTCGATTTAAAATAACTTATACCTTTATTCACTTACGAAGCTAACGTCACACTATTTACCTGAGCAAGAGAAAGGATGTAGCACACAAAAGGTTAATCCTTGAAGGGTTAGACGCATTCTTCAGCTGAATAAAATCGCTGGGTAGTAACCATAGCGAAATCCTAGGGAGTACCAGCTGCCTAATGGGTATAAAGGAGAAAGTGTTTAGAGGTGTAGCAGTGGTGTTCAGAGGGTGTAGCGGTGGTGTTCAGGGGGTGTAGCGGTGGTGTTCAAACGGAGTGCATGTCTGGGTAAAATTAGACTTGAAAGGGATATTGTTTGGTGCTCGCTTCGTATTGGACAGGTTAATGAGTTTGTCCAGGTGAATTTCTGTTTGATTAAAGGAAATTGTGTGGGGGCTAAAAATATCACTGCTTGTAGTGTGTGTGTGTGTGTGTGTGTGTGTGTGTGTGCAGAGTAATTGTAGAAACACTGCTTTGTACACACACACACACACACACACACACACAACAAAACACTGCTTTGTACACACACACACACACACACACACACACACACACACACACACACACACACACACACACACACACACACACACACACACACACACACACACACACACACACACACACTGCTGTTAATAGCGGGGTGTCCGTAATTGCAGCTTCACTCCAGACAAGACAAGCACTATTTTCTGTGCTTCATAATTACACACACACACACACACACACACACACACACACACACACACACACACACACACACACACACACAGAGGCAAACAAAGGATGGTAGGTAGGTAGGTAGGTAGGTTGACAATAAAGTAGGTAAGTAGGTAGATAGGAGGACAGAAAGGTAGGGGAGTAGGGAGATAGGTAGGTAGGTATGGAGGTAGGTAGTTAGTAGAGTTGGTAGATAGGTAGGTCGGTAGGTAGGAAGACGGAGAGGTAGGTAGGTAAGTGCATAGGTTTGGAGGTAGGTAGTTATGAAGGTAAGCTGGTAAGTAGTTAGGTAGGTGTGTAACTTTACAGGCAGAGAGGTAGGAAGGTAGGTAGGTAAGTAGGTATGTTGGTAGACTGACAGACAGGGAGGTAGAATACTGAGATAGGTAAGTTAGCAGGAAGGTAGGTAGGTAGGCACACAAGGGTAGGCAGTTGGACAGGTAGACAGATTGTGAGAAAGACAGGCGGGCAGAGAGGTAGACAGACAGAGATATAGACGGGTTGAGAGAGAGAAAAGCAAAGAGTGAGAGAGAGAGAGAGATAGACAGGGACAGAAATAAAGACGGGCACAGAAATAAGGAGACAGACAGACAGACACAGAGATTAACATACACACAGACAGAGTAACAGACGGCTGGTGGGCAAACAGACAGTAGCAGTAGTCAGATAAGTAGTCAGAGAGGGAGGGAGGTAGACAGGCAAGTGGGCAGACAAAGCAGGGAGGCAGGCAGGTGGAAAGGCAGGCTGGGATACAAAGATTCAGGCAGGGTGGCAGGCAGGTGGGTGGGTGGGGGGAAGAGGAGGGGAAGGTAGGGAGCGACGTAATGAGACAAGCGACATGGGAGGCAGGGAGAGGGGTGAGGCAGAGAGGGGTGAGGCAGGGAAAGGGGTGAGGCAGAGAGAGAGAGAGTGAGACAGGTATGGGATGATAAAGGGCGAGCGAAGGAGAAAATGAGGCAGGATGGGGAGAGGACAAGAGGAGACCATAAAAAGAAGATTGGAGAGAGAGAGAGAGAGACCCAATAACTACCGACATAACCAACTGTTCCATGAAGCAGTTGAATAAGTATAGGGTAGGACAGTGCAGTACAGGGCAGGACAGGGCAAAGCGGGACAGGGCAAAGCAGGACAAGGCAGGGCAGAGTGGAGCAGGGCAGGATACGCTAGGGTAGGGCAGGACAGTAAAGCAGGGCAAGAATAAATATATTTGTGACACGTAGTTCTCTTTTTCTAGTACCGTGACATCTTTCATTAGTTTATTTATGTTACCCTTGGACGATTTTATTACAGATGAAGTTATACTGAAATCGCTAAACTTTCATCCTTAGGTCCGAAGAGTTTTATACTGATTCTTATATTTTATCTTACTTGGAGAGAAGGAGGAGAGAAAGGCCGAGAATGAGATGGAGAGAGAGAGAGAGAGAGAGAGAGAGAGAGAGAGAGCATAGAGGGAAGAAGGAGGGGGTGGAAGAGGTGAGGGACAGGGAGAGAGGTAAGACAGGGTAGAGGGAGGAGGAGAAGGAGAAAACCATGGAAGGAAAATGGAGAAATGTAAATGAAGGAGGGCGGCGTGGAGCAGGAGGAGGAGTGGGGTGGGGAGGCGTTGTTATATGGAGAGTTTTTTTCATGGCCTGTCTGGATGAATTGTGAGATTAGGTGTCTGGTGATAGATAGATAGATAGATAGATGGATAAAATGATTGATAGGTAGGTAGGTAAGTAGACAGCCAGGTAGATAGATTGATTGGTATATAGGAAATGATGATGGTGATGATGACGACCATGATGATGATGATGATGATGATGATGATGATGGTGATGATGATGGTTGTCTTTATAATCAGTTTTTATTTATTTATGTATTTTGGTTTATTAATGTAGGTATCGTACTCTTATCCATATTATCCCGTCCTTTTCATCACCTTCCCTCCCCCTCCCTCCCATATTCTGTCATTGTTCTTTCCAATATTCTCCCATCTACCCCTTCCCCATAGGACCATTTCGATAATGACCACTACCGCTAACACCACTACCACTCATATAGTCGTCAGTACCATCACCACGACTACCACCACAAATACCACCTCCACGATCGTCAGTACCACCACCACCACCACCACCACCATCACTACCACCACCACCAACACCACTACCAGTACTGCCCCCCATCATCCCCACTTCCACCACCAGCATCACGTTTTCTCTGTCTGTCTGTCTATCTATCCATCTATCTATCTTCTATCTATCTGTTTATCTATCTGTCTATCTACCTGTCTGTCACCCTGTTCTTTATTTCCCATCAGGAGCGTAGGGATCCTGGGCTAGGCTACGTAGTTCAGACATTTTAGGCGAGATTGACCAGTCACTCTTCCCTGAGCGTTGTACGGGCAATTATCCCATTCATCTTTCGGATATAGACCTTTATTGACCACGTAGGGTTGTCACTTGGGCTCGTATTCCCTAAGACCTCTTCCTTATCTGTTTATTTTTGGGTAAGATTGGTTAATAGCCTTTTGTACGTTATTTATGCAGATTATGACGATATTGAAAGGATATATATAACACAAAAGAGGAGAGTAAGGTGTAATAAGCGAAATAAACCGCTTAGGAAAAGGTGTTAGGGAGCTTCCTTAACCGACGAGAACGCCACCCTTGATATAGTCACCTAAAAGTATATTACATTGAGTGAGTGGATGGTTGCGCCCTCCCCCCACCACCACCTATCAGCATTATCACCAGTAGTACCTGATAGAGTCACCTAAAAGTTTATTACACTGAGTGAGTGGATGTTTGCTCCCTCCCCCCACCACCTATCAGCACTATCACCACTAGTACCTGGTATAGTCACCTAAAAGTTCATTACATTGCGTGAGTGGATGGTTGCCCCCTCCCCCCATCACCACCTATCACCATTATCACCACTAGTATATCACAGTGACGTGGCTCCCTCCCTGTCACCTGATCACCTGCAATTTAGACATCATGTAAATCCCTCTCCATTAAGTCGTTCAGCTTGTCTTCACGTCCACCTGAATTTACCTGGTGATTTATAATAGCAAATTAAGGTAAAGGTAGGGGCAGGTACAGTCGCAGTCACAAATCCCTTTACGCGTCTTGGGTTACGAATTTTACAGATTGAGATGGCACCCCGCTTGATATATATTTTTTTCGATGATTATTTGAGAGTTATATGAGAGGGAGGGAGTGTAACTTTGGGGGAAGGGCAACGAAATGGCAGGGGACAGGGCGACATGGGGGCGATTTGTTTGTGGCCACCCCTTACGGGACTAAGGCGTCTGGCTATAGATAGATAGATAGACAGGTAGATAGATAAACAGATATAGATGGATAAGTAGATAGACAGACAGATAGATCTCCATAGATTCTCACGTCCTGTTCATGTATGTTGTGTATGTTTTAGTATTTTTATTCCAGCTAACGCCAGACGATTTTATTCAGCTGAGAGTGAGTCATAGGAGCCTGAACCGGGATACACAGACGCACTTACGACCAATTCCCTGTCGTAAGTCTTGGTGTGGATCTTAAGGAAGGACGTGGGGGCTGTCGACTAGCTGCTTCCTCCCCCTGTCTCCTGTTCCTGTCTTCTTAAGTTAATCTAAGTTACGAGGCGAACATGTACTGATGATGCTGATGAGGAGGATGAGAATGGTGATGATGATGATGATGATGATGATGTTTATTATTATTATTTTTATTATTATTATTATTATTATTATTATTATTATTATTATTATTATTATTGCTGTTTTATATCTATTCTTTTTCTTTTTTCTCCTCTCTTATATCACTTATCGTCTCCTTTGTCTCCGTCCTCTCTCGTTTCTCTTTTCTCGTCTCTTCTTCTTCCTTTTCTCGTAATTATTCTTTGCAAATAAAAAAAAATCAATACTATCACTGTCTCAGTCTAAGAATAAGTCTCTCTCTCTCTCTCTCTCTCTCTCTCTCTCTCTCTCTCTCTCTCTCTCTCTCTCTCAACCTACCGTTCTCTTTTTTCGCTCTTCTTTTCTCTTTTTCCCTCCCTTCGCCTTTACACTGACTCACGGATTTTCTCTCTCTCCACAGGTAAGTCTGGCTCTAATTAAGGTGAGAGGGGAGGGAAAGGCTGCCAGGCGCCCAGGTAAGTCTCATTTAAAGGGCACAGGTGTATAGATTATTTAAAGGAAGGAATTTAGGGTTTTGTTTGCATAGCCTTAAACTTATGTAATTAGAGAGTAAGTCTTTCTCTTCCCACTCTTTTTCTCTTTATTTTTCCCTCCCCTGTCTTCCCCTCTCTCTCTCTCTCTCCCTCACATTACTGCCTCCTCTTCCTCTTCTCTTCTTTTCTGTCCTCACTTCCCATCCCCTCCCTCTTCCTTCCCCCTCCCCAGTCCTTTCTCCACTCTCCCTTCGCATGCCTTTTCCATTCTCCCTGCCCTTCCTTCCTCCCCTCCTCCTTCCACGTTCTACTCCCCTTCCCCTTCCCTCCTCCACTGTTCCTTCCCTTCCTTCCGCATTTCTCCCATCCCTTCCCTCCTCCATTTCCCTTCCCTTTTTCTCCTTCTCAACCCCTTCTGTAATCAACTCCCCTTCCTCATCCACATCCCTCCTCCCCACTCCCATCCACTTCCTCCTTCACTTCCTCTCCCCCTTTCACCGTTCCAGTATCTCCTCCGTCTTCTCACCTGTATGCCCCCTCTTCTTCCCTTCCTCCTCCCCTTCCCCTCATCCCATTCTTCCTCTATTCCTCTCATCATTCCCCTTCCCCCCTTCTCTTCCCTCTACCCTCTTTCAACCCCTCTGTCTCCTCCATTCCT
Organism: Coenobita brevimanus; assembly: GCF_032717465.1. Taxonomy (NCBI): domain Eukaryota; kingdom Metazoa; phylum Arthropoda; class Malacostraca; order Decapoda; family Coenobitidae; genus Coenobita; species Coenobita brevimanus. The sequence goes on from NC_137044.1 coordinate 11,299,615, forward strand.
CCTCCCCCATTCCCCCCTCCCCGTTTCCAGTACACACACACACACACACACACACACACACACACACACACACACACACACACACACACACACACACACACACACACACACACACACACACACACACACACACACACACACACACACACAGAGGCACGGTATTAGACTATGGAATCGACTGTGGACTATTATTCCACAAAGATTCGTCCACTTGCCAACGCCGTGCTACTGCTGCGTCCGCTGGCTGGATAAACGCACCTGAACGATATGTTACGATCAATTATATCTCCATTTCGGTTTCCATTCCACTTGCTTCCTATAATCGTTTGCATGCGTGTGTGTGTGTGTGTGTGTGTGTGTGTGTGTGTGTGTGTGTGTGTGTGTGTGTGTGTGTGTGTGTGTGTGTGTGTGCGCGAGAGAGAGAGAGAGAGAGAGAGAGAGAGAATATATCACACAGACCTCAAGGGCCCTACGAGGCAGCCTGGTCTTAATGCTAATAAACACAGGTAACGAGAGAGAGAGAGAGAGAGAGAGAGAGAGAAGGAAAATCGTGTCTGATCGTGGTAGTGTCATGCAGTAGTACCATCGTGTCAATTTTTTCCCCCAAAGTGTCATGCAGTGGTAGAGTCTTATGCATGGAGATATTTCAACTTAGAATCTTTGTATTGGAATTATAATGTTTGTGGTGAAAGTATAGGGTGTGGTGTGTGGTGTGAGAGTTTGGAGTGGTGTGTGGTGTGAGAGTTACGAGTGGTGTGTGGTGTGAGAGTTAGGTGTGGTGTGTGGTGTGAGTATTTGGAGTGGTGTGTGTGATGTGAGTATTTGGAGCGGCGTGTGGGTGGAGTGGTGTGTGGTGAAGTGGTGTGGTGTGGTGTGTGGGGGTATATGAAGTGTTGCGTGAGACTCTGTTGTAGTGTGTGGTATTAGTATATGGTATTTGCCGTGAGAATATGGTGTGGTGTGTGATGTATGTGGTATTAAATATGACGTGTGGTATATGTGGTATTAATATATGGTATTTGCTGTGAGACTGTGGTGTGGGGTGTAATGTATGTGGTATTGAGAGTGGTATATGTTAATGAATGTGGAATGTGGTAGTGAATGTGGTGTGTGGCACTGAATGTGGCATGTGATATTTATTGTGGTATATGTTGTTTAATGTGGTATGTGTTATTTAATGTAGTATGTGGTATTGAATGTGGTATGTGGTGCGTGAACTACACCCACAAGTACACCTGGGCGTGGAAAGTGTCAAGGTGGGTGAGTGATGGATGAATGGTGTGCCTTGAGTGAGAGGGGCGTGGGGGTAACTCCTCTGTTTCGTGTCACTCCTTCTGTCATTATTTTCTCTGTGACTGGGTGGTTCTCTCTCTCTCTCTCTCTCACACACACACACACACACACACACACACACACAATGTAGGAAATTAAAAAAAAAAAAAGTCCAATCGCTTTCTGCCCTATTAGGAGTAAAGGAATCAGGGGATAGGCTAATTATACGGATATTTAAGGCTTGAGTGACCAGTTGCTTGTCCCTGAGTGGTATTTGTGAACATTAAACTCTGGCCAATCCTTCCATGTAACTTCAATTGCCACATCTGTTTCGAGTGCCATAAACCACTAGGCCATCAGGGGTCAGTTTGGATATTTAACTAGCATCCAGTGTGGTATGTGACTTCCTGAGATGCAAGGAACTGTTTAGTTTGTCATTCAGTGTAGAGTCACCTGAAGGTAGTACTACATCAAGTGAGTGGATAGTATGCGCCCACACCTACCACAAATAAAAATTGAATTAAGTATAACTGGATAAATATAGTTTGTTTAGAGGGGAAACAGCCTAGGTATATAGATAGAGTTTTCATCTGAAGGACCTGGACCAATCCCGCAGTTTATAATACCGTGTCATGGTAGCTGAGATAGATGAGCTGTAGTTGTGAGCCAGGAATGTGTCTCCTTGGTTACTAGTCAAATCAACCCTCCCGTCTGACTAAACTTGGCCATCACCCGAACTGAGAGAGCCTAGTTACGGATCATTGTCAGGTTAATGCGTCTCCTTGGTTACTAGTCATATCTATCATCCAGTCTGACTACACTCGGCCATCCACTGAACAGAAATATGTATAGAATTAGCCTAGTAGTAAATCCCCCAAATCCCCCCAGTCCTGCCTAATCCCCACCTTCCTCCCCAGTTCCCTTCCCAGCCTTCGCCATCCCCCAGTGGAGAGGCCGTGGGGAGAGGCGTGGGATATTGTTTATGCAAATTTCCCCTCACCAAACGCATTAACGCCATCCAATAGTGCCATGCTTGTTGCTGCTCTTGTTGTGGTAGTTGTGGCTGTGGTGGTTGTGGTGGGAGCTTCGTTGTTATGGCAGTAGTGAAGTTTGTAGTGTTGTTCTTGTTTGTGGTGGCGGTGGTGGCTGTGGTAGTAGTGTTAGATGTGTTGCTGTTGTTGTTGTTGTTGTTGTTGGTGGTGGTGGTGGTGGTGGTGGTTGTAGTGATAATGTTAAATATGGCTTCCTATTTGCCACTGTTGTTGTTGTTGTTGTTGATAGTGGTAAAAACAAGTATTCCCTATATGTTCGTTTGTTGTTGTTGTTGCTTTGTTGTTGTTGTTGTATGTAGTGGTAAAAACAAGTATTCCCTAAATGTTCGTTTGTTGTTGTTGTTGTTGCTTTGTTGTTGTTGTTGTTTATGGTGTTAGTGGTGGGTCCTGCAGGTGGTGCTACTGGTATTATTACTATGGCTCTCGGTATTGTTGTTGTTGTTGTTGTTGTTCTTGCCGTAATTGGAAGTGTAGCGTATGGCGGGGTGGATTTAGTGGAGACCGTAATAGTAAGGGTGGTGGTGGCATTATTATTATTATTATTATTATTATTATTATTATTATTATTATTATTATTATTAGATAGATAAATAGGTAGGTAGATTTAGATAGGTAGACAGAGATAGGAGGATAGACAAAAGCTAGACAGACAGACAAATAGAACCAAAGCAAAGTGGATGATTTCAGTGCATGACAGTGAACGACAGAGTGAACACATGCAGAGTGAAATTATTGCATTTGTTGAGGCCTGTTGCAACGGGGTGGGGGTAGGGGGAGGGGGGATGGGAGTGGGGGAGATGGGGAAGTGGTTTGGGGGAGGTGGGGGAGAGAGTAGGGGAGATGGGGATGGGGTGACAGCTCTCGGGTTTGTCTGCTTTATTGCTAATTAGATTGCAGCAGTCTATCATGCACTCCATGTTTTCATTTTTCGGGTGGGTTTTGTATATGGGGGTGGGGGGATTGTATGGGGCGTGGGGTGGTGATGGTGATGGTATTAGGAGTGTTATGGTTATTATTATTATTATTATTATTATTATTATTATTATTATTATTATTATTGAGTGATTAATTAACACGAGGGAGGAAATAAAGTTTAGATGATGATGATGATGATGAGAATTAAAAACACATTCACGACCAGAAAGCGGCATTGGACAGGGACACTGAATGGTACAAGTTATGCACATGAAGAGACCACTAATTCCAACATTAATCAGTGCCTGTGATTAATGAGCCAGAGTCATGCGGCGCCCTAGTACATCACCGCCACTACAGAGTCACTCAATTAAACTCACAAGCAAAATTCCATCTATACCTTTATCACTCTAAGTTGGCCTAAAATTGCCATCTCTCTATCTGAATCTTTAAGGCTGAGTTATAATGATAAGGTAGCGCTAGAAGATGATGCTAGTCAAGAAGAAGTGCTGTGGAAAGGATGTAGAGCTGTAGTATCATCTTCTGCCACTGAGCCACGTGAAATAATCTGCAAAAGGACGAAAATCTGGTGGAAGAGAAAACAACAGTATAAAAAGCTGATATATTTTGACACATAAGTAGTGTTCACCGTTCACCAAAGACCGCATCAGTGAACAGATATTTTCGGATTAAACCCATTACTACGATATTTTTTCTGTTTATTTATTTATTTATTCATTTGTCTTATTACCAGCAGGCAATTTTATTCAGAGACGTCCGGAGTCCTTGGGTGTAAATTTATGTTCTCTTGTTAACTAAAGATTTTATTCAGGAAATGTTTTTGTATCTGTCATGCACGAAAAAATCTACGGACTTAAGCAACCAAATTCTAAATGTTTATCAGTTTACTGTACTATCTCAGTATTGGAATGCTGTTTTGTACTTTGTCGAATTCATTTTTATCTGACAGCCAAAACGATAGCAAAGGGCAAGAAAGAGTCCAGGAAGGTATGACGGGAGCCTGAGAGCTGTCTGGCTTTGCGTTTGTGATTGATAGTCCTTTACTGGCAGTGGAAGAAATGAAACACAAAAAAGATAGGTTTGAAGCTAGCCACGTGAATAAGATTATGCAGCGTCCTCCTCCTCCTCCTCCTCCTCCTCCTCCTCCTTCTTGCTCCAACTAGACGATTTTATTCAGCACAGGAAAGCCCCCTGTTGTAGAAAGGATTAAGGAAGGCTTTAGGTAACCCCTCCAATTTTAATTTTATCTCCTGAGGTAAATAACATCGTCTGGGAATATGAAGATAAAAAAATACGTCCTCAGGGTGAAAGGGTTAATATCGCAAGAAAACAACGTCCGTCCCATACTTCACCATGACACCCTCAGCCGTGGCAATTTGCTTCTAATTACACACGCACATACATACATACATACATACATACATACACAGACAACATACACACGTACATGCATATAGACAGACACAGGCACATACGTACATACATACTTACATACATACATACAGTACATGCAGAATTAACCGGAAGTAAAAAGGAAAAGTCCCAGAGTATATTTTTCAGACTGTGCTGGCGTCATCATCATCATCATCATCAGGAACCAGAGGAGGGACAAAACCAAAAATGCATCCTCGGTCTACTTCACCCCTTCCAATACTGTAGGAGGTACGAGGCTCTTAGCAACACAAGTGCTGGGTGGTTGGGTCGCCTTATCCTTGCACTGATAGGCGTACAAAGCTGGGGACTATTCTGCCTTCCACCCTTACATTATGATTAAGGTAGAGATGAGGTAAGGGGGTAGGCAGAGGTAAATCAGGGTGAGATGAGCGAGGTGACGTTAAGGGGAAATGAGGGGAAAGGGTGATATGAGAGGAGGTAGGGGGTGGGAGAGGGTGAGGGGAAATGGGGGAGAGGGAAGGAGGTGAAGGAAGTGATGGGAAATACAAGGGGGAAAAGGAAGAAGGGTGAATGAGACTTGGAGAGAGGGGAGGAAGGGAGACATGTGAGGGGAAATAGGCGATGAGGTGGGTAGGGGAGAGGGGAGGGAAAGAGGGAAAGAAAAGGGAGAAGGAAGGGAAAGGAGAGGGAAAGGGAAACTGAGGGGTGGACAGGACAGCTTATGGGACCTGAGGGGATAAATTAATGTCATAATTGACCTCACTCCGGGGGTCATGATTGTGATGCCTACTCTCTCTCTCTCTCTCTCTCTCTCTCTCTCTCTCTCTCTCTCTCTCTCTCTCTCTCTCTCTCTCTCTCTCTCTCTCTCTCACAGACACTATCTTCCTCCTCCTCCTCCTCCTCCTCCTCTCAAGTCTCTCTTCCCTCATCATTCACGGCCCCAGCTCCCAGGCAATTATCGCAGCCTAATATCATACTATCATTAAGGACAAATTACATTACGCTCTCAGCCTGTTTTTACCCGCGAAATACGAGACTTGGGAGACATTTTTAAAGGGCTCGGGGCGGCGGCATGAGAGGGAGACGCTGATTGGCTCACATTTGAGACGCCGCATCTTATTGGCTGGCCGGACAGCAGACGGGAGGGCTTGGGCATGATTGGTGGATTTCTGAGTTTGTTGATGGCTTCGGGTTTTTATTTTTCCCCTGTCCTTTTTTTCCTTTTTTTCCTTCCTTTTTGTGTGTGTGAATTTCTGGGTTTGTTGATGGGCGTTGCGTCTTATTTTCCCCTTTCATTTTTCCATTGGCTTTCTTTTTTTGTTCCCCTTTTTTTATTTTTCAATTTGTTGATGACCGTTGGTTTCATTTTCCTTTTTCTGTCCCTGTTCTTTTGTGGTAGATTTCTGTTTGTGTATTATTTCTCTTTTTTGTGTGTGTGATTTTGTGTTCATTGATGGCCATGGGTTTTCTTTCCCCCTTTTTTTTTCTGCTAGGAAATTGATGAGGTGGATGTCTGAGTTTACTGATGAGGTTAGGCTGATTTTCCTTCTTTATTTTTTTATTATTTTTAGAGGGTGGACTTCAGAATTTGTTAACGACAGTGCACCCTATTATTTTTTCCTCCATGTTTATTTGTTTGGACTGTGTTATTATTAGTCATTATGTTTGTTTTATACTAAGAAGCAGATTAGATGAGATTCTGGCTTTTCTTGATTGTGTATAATTTTTTTTTTCATTTTTTTTCTTTTTTTTCTTAACATGCGAGATACAGGGAGGAGGAAAGAAGTGGGGAGAGAAAGAAATATAGGAGGGGAGGAGAGGGGAAAGGGGAGAGTGAAGGTGGGAGAATGAAAGAAGGACGGTGGGAGAGTAGTGGATAAAGAGGTGTGAGGGAGAGAGGGGAGAGGGGAGGGGAGCAAGGTAGTGGAGAGATAGGGGGAAGGGAATATGAGAGAGAGAGAGAGAGAGAGAGAGAGAGAGAGAGAGAGGAGGGGGTAGGTCATAATTTCTACTGTACTGTACATTTGACGTCATTTTCCGGATTAGAGTTTCAGCGTTCACTATTAGGCTGTTAATGTGTTGTGTGTGTGTGTGTGTGTGTGTGTGTGTGGTATGGAGAGAGAGAGAGAGAGAGAGAGAGAGAGAGAGAGAGAGAGAGAGGCTGACGTGGTTTGTAGTGGTTATTGAGTATATTTTGGGTTTGAATGCCAAAAAACTGAGGAGAGTCACACCATTGGACTCTCTCTCTCTCTCTCTCTCTCTCTCTCTCTCTCTCTCTCTCTCTCTCTCTCTCTCTCTCTCCCTCCCTCCCTCCCTCCCTCCCTCCCTCCCCTCTCCCGCTTCCCCTATCCCTCTTCCTCTCCGTTTATGTCCCTTCTACCTTCCCTGTCAGCCTCTCACTCCATTTACCTCTTCCTCTCTCTTACTCTCTCTCCTCTCCCTCTCCTTCTCCCCCACCCCCCACCTCCTTCGTGCCTGCCCCCCATCCTCGGTTCTCCACCACGATTATCGGAATGGCATTTCTTGGATTCCAAACGCCATCGGTCGCAGTTCCCCCTCACTTAAGACGACCTCCTCCCCACCCTTCCACCACTCTCTTCACCCCTTCTCACTCCTCTTTCCCTTCACGACCCTCTCCCCTCGCTGCAACGACCTCCTCCCCTCCACGATCCCCTACCCTCCATCACCCTCACCCATCTGCTACTTCATTCCTTCCTCGATCCCATACACGACCAAACTCCCCTACAGTGACGACCCCCCCCCTCCACTACCCACTCCTCTCCACGACCTCCTCTTCTCGACCCCCTTCTCTCCTTACGACCCTCCTGTCTCATCTTCCACCGTAACTCTTTCATCTTAGCACCCAAAACGACCACCCCTCCCCCCCTCTCCCATCAAACCAGTCCCCCACCACAACCTCCCCTTCCCCACCACAACCACCCCTTCCCCACCACAACCACCCCTTCCCCATCAAAACCACCCCTTCCCCACCAAAGCCACCCCTTCCCCATCAAAACCACCCCTTCCCCATCAAAACCACCCCTTCCCCACCAAAGCCACCCATTCCCCATCAAAACCACCCCTTCCCCATCAAAACCACCCCTTCCCCATCAAAGCCACCCCTCCCCCACCAAAACCACACCTTTCCCACCAAAACCACACCTTCCCCATTAAAACCATCCCTTCCCCATCAAAACTACCCCTTCCCCATCAAAACCACCCCTTCCCCACCAAAACCACCCCTTCCCCACCAAAACCACCCCTTCCCCACCAAAACCACCCCTTCCCCACCAAAACCACCCCTTCCCCATCAAAACCACCCCTCCCCGCCAAAACTAAATCCTCACCTATACAAACTCTCATCCCTTGACTGAAACGACACTCCTCATTCCACCAAAAGACCCCTCCACTTTCCACTCACTAACCATAAAAGATCCCCTTTCCCCTCACTCCACTAAAACACCTTCCCCTTTCCCCTCACCACCACTAAAAGACCCTCGCCTTTCCCCTCACTCCACTAAAACACCTTCCCCTTTCCCCTCACCACCACTGTAAGACCCCCCTTTCCCCTCACCACCACTGTAAGACCAACCTTTCCCCTCACCACCACTGTAAGACCCCCCCTTTCCCCTCACTCCACTAAAACACCTTCCCCTTTCCCCTCACCTCCTCTAAACCTTTTGCTCCTCCCCTCGCCACTAGCAAAACGACCCTCACGCACCTTCACTAATAACTATTTTCCCCTCAGTTTCTGCTATTTGTAAACAGTTCCCCTCTTCCATTATTAACCCTTTGACCGTAAGGGTTTGGTGTCCTGAACAAAATTATATCGTGGACAAAAGAGAGAGAGAGAGAGAGGGAGAGGGAGAGAGAGAGAGAGAGAGAGAGAGAGAGAGAGAGAGAGAGAGAGAGGGAGAGAGAGAGAGAGAGAGAGAGAGAGTAGCGTCAGTAGCAGCGAATGGAATAATCGAAGTGCCTTATTTATTTTTTTTTTTTTTTTTCTTTGACTAATGGTGTTTCTTTGAGGTGAGCAGAATCAGGTAGTGTTATTCTAATTAAAATGCCCTACAGTAAGTGCATCCACAGAGCTATGTAAAGGGTTAAAACTAGGGTACAACATCATTATCATCATCATCATCGTCATCATTATCACCATCATCATTATCGTCGTCATCGCCATCATCATCAGCCCGAACCAGTCATCTCCCTCTTCATCATCATCATCATCATCATCATCATCAACTGACCCCCTCCCCTCTGTACCTGCGTTAATATTCACTTTCCCATTCTTTCTCCTCCCTCAATCTTTCCCTCCCCAAATTTTTCCCCATCTTACCCTTCCCTCTCCATTCTTACCCCTCGTTACCCTTCCTTGTCCCTCCTTTCCCTTTTCTATTCTTTTACCTTCCTTTCCCTCCCTTCTTCTTTCTCTCCCCTCCTTCTCTCTTTTCCAGCTTCCCTCTCTTTCTCCCTTTCCCCTTTCCTCTCTCTTTCCTTTCCCTCTGCCCTCCCTCTTCCTTTCCAAATCCCCTCTCACCTCTCTTCCTCCCTCTCTCTCTATCTCCCTCACCTCTTTCATTCTCCCACCCTGATAACGCCATTGATGTCCTCTCCACTCCTCCTCCTCCTCCTCCTCCTCCTCCTCCTCCTCCTCCTCCTCTTCTTTCCCTCTCTCTACCCCTTTTCCATCTTTTCTTTCCCGTTACCCTTTTCCCTTCCTTGTTCCTCTTCACCTTCCTCTCCCGCTCTTTCATCCTTTCCCCTCTCTTTATTTCTCTCTTTTCTCTTCCTCTCCTTGATCATCCCCCCCTTCTTTCCTTCCTCCTTTTCCCTCTTTCTGCTCCTCCATTCTCTCCCCTTCCTTTCCATACCTCCTATTCATTTCCCCTTCCTCTTCCCCTCCCTCTCCCCTACCCTTATCACCACCCCATACCCTCCTCTCTTCCTTCCCACTCCCCCTTCTTCTTTCCTCTTCTAACTCTTCTCATTCCCTTCTCATCTCCCCATCCCATTCTTTCCTTCTTTCCTTTTTCTCTCCCTCCCATTTTCTCTCTCCATTGCCTCTCTTTTCCTCTCTCTTCTCCTAGCTTCCATTTTCTTTTACTTTTCTTCCCCTTCCTTCTACCTCGTTTCACCCCCTCCCTTTACCCACCTTTCACTCCCTCCCCTTCCCTCCTCACCACCCATTTCCCCTCTCCTCCCTTCACCACTACCCTCCTTTCCCCTCTCCTCCCTTCACCACTACCCTCCTTTCCCCCTCCGTACCCCTCCCCTCCTTTAACTTATTTTTCCTTTCGTCTCCTCCTCCCTACCCTCTTTCCCCTCCCCCTCTCCCCCCCTCCTACTGCTCTCTGGATCTGCACTATCCCATCCCCTCTATCACCGCTGACAGCCCCTCCCTCCCCCCCTCCTACCTCACTCCTTCCCCCACACTCCTCTCCCCTCCCTCCCCCTCCCTCCCCCTTCCTTGCCAGAAGCCCCTTCCTTTTTCATCTCCCCTTACTTTATTCCATGTTTTATTCTCTCTCTCTCTCTCTCTCTCTCTCTCTCTCTCTCTCTCTCTCACACACACACACACACACACACACACACACACACACACACACACACACACACACACACACACACACACACACACACACACACACACACACACACACACACACACACACACGATCTTTTCCCTCAACCCATCCCCATCCATCACCCTTCCCCCCTCCCACATCCCCTCCCCCTCCTTCCCCCCTCCTCTCCCCCTTCGCTACATCCACGTCCTCAGCCTGGGAAAAATACCTCAAAAAATGCCTCCAAAAAATGCTTCAAAAAAATGCCTGAGAAAAAAGGAGGTATCGTAAATGCACCTGGGATACGGATCGTGGGTTTTGCGATATCGGGACGGGCTCGACGCGTCTTGAACCCCCCTCCCCACCCCTCACGACCCCCCATCATCCCCTCACAACGACCCCCTCCTATGACCCCCATCATCCCCTCAGAGCGACCCCTCCTACGACCCCCATCATCCCCTCACAACGACCCCTCCTACGACCCCCATCATCCCCTCACAACGACCCCTCCTACGACCCCCATCATCCCCTCACAACGACCCCTCATACGACCCCCACCCCCCTACAACGACCCCTCATACGACCCCCATCATCCCCCCAGAACGACCCCACATACCACCCCCATCATCCCCTCAGGGCGACCCCTCATACGACCCCCATCCCCCCACAACGACCCCTCATACGACCCTCATCATCCCCCCACAACGACCCCACATACGACCCCCATCATCCCCTCAGAGCGACCCCTCATACGACCCCCATCCCCCCACAACGACCCCTCATACGACCCCCATCCCCCCACAACGACCCCTCAAACGACCTCCATCCCCTCATATGACTCATTCTCCCCCCTCTAAGACCCCTTCACGACCCCCTACAAACTTTTTCTCCCCCTGTCTACTCCTCTCAGTCCTGTTTCAATTCTACGACCTCCACTCCGACCCCTTCTTACGACCCCCCCTCCACCTTCCTACCATGACCCCATCCTACGACCCCCCTCCTACGACCTCCTGACACTGGTACGACCCTCCCCCCCCGTGCCAGCCCTTTAGTGCTGATGAAGAAGAAGAAAAAGAAGAAATGAAGAAGATGATGATGATGAAAGAAGAAGACGGAAGAAGAAGAAAAGAGGAAAAGAAGAGGAAGAAGGGAAAGCAAGAATGACAACAGGAAATGAGTCTAAACTATTATGGAACAGAGGGAAAAGGACAGTAAAACAATCATACACGAAAAGAATAAGAACATTTTAAAAGGAAAAAAAAATAAAGTAAAACAAGATGCATACAAGAACAAAAAAGCCAAAATTTAAGAAAAATAAAGGAAATTAAAGAAGGAGAAAGAGGAATATTTGAAACCGTAAAGAAAATGGGAACACAAAATCTGGAATGCAAAGCTAAAAGAAGCTGAAAAAAAAATAAGAAAAGAGAGAAGAAATATTACGACTTGCAAATGTGTTTCTGATCTGAAATTGAGAAAGCGTTGAGCCAAGACCAAACTCAGTATGTTTCTCCTCCTCCTCCTCCTCCTCCTCCTCCTTCTCCTCTTTTATCATCATCATCATCATCATCCCAGCCTTAAATCCCTACTCAGAGAAAAACACCAAAGTATATTTCACCACATAAAAAAAGTTACTAAGCACACAAATACCATCACGAAAAAGAAAACCAAGGGCACATAAATACACACACACACACACACACACACACACACACACACACACACACACACACACACACACACACACACACACACACACACACACACACACACACACACACACACACACACACACACACACATTTCCCCCCTCCCTCATCCCCCACACACGCAAAAATCCCCACACCCCGAAAAATGCGTGTACGTAAATGGTGTGTGTGTGTGTGTGTGTGTGTGTGTGTGTGTGTGTGTGTGTGTGTGTGTGTGTGTGTGTGTGTGTGTGTCCGCCTCACGCCAGTTCCCGGGACCCTCCATCGCAACAGCTGCATAAAGATTCATATTTAAGTTCAGACCAAAGTTACGGGTCTTGTTACACGAATCTGGTTGGGTTTGGGGGTGGCTTTGTGGGTTTCTGGTGGCTTGATGTGGGTGTGGAGGCTGGGTGTGGGTGTGGGTGGTGGTGGAGACTGGGCGTGGGTGTTGGTGTGGGAGTGTGTGGGTATGAGGAGGCTGAGTGTTGGTGTGGGTGAGGGTGAGACGGTTGGGTGTGGGTGTGAGTGTAAATGAGGAGGCTGGATGCGGTTCTAGGGTGTGGATGTGGGTGTGGGAGTGGAGGCCGCGTGTGGGTGTGGGTGTGGGTGTAAATGAGGAGGCTGTGTACAATAATACACTGAAATTTTTCCCGGCTATGATAGAGTTAAAACAGGTTAATAGAAAAACCTGTTTAAAAATGTATCAGATGGAATGGGCCACACATGCATTGACTCTCCAGTTAAGCTCTCGGAATCTTCAGTTAGACGCGATTAAAATTTTTGACCCCCTTAATAAAAAAGAAGAACAAAATCTTCAACTGGACGCGATTAAAGTTTTCTAACCAAAAAAAAAGAAAAAAAAACACTGCCCTTTCATATCCTTTCTGTTTCCCTCATCATTTCTATTCATCTTTCCTCAGTCTTTACCTTTATCTTTGCCCTCTTATCTTCTCCCCATATCAACATTTCCTATCATCCTAACTTCCTCTTTATCTTCTACTCATCATCTTTTACCCATCCTCACCCTCCATTCCCCAAGACACCCCGCCATAATCACCTTCCCTTTTTGCTCAGCCCCTTCCCCAATCTCCCCTTCCTCTCATGGTCCTCTGTCCACCCTGTCCCCTTCCCCTTCTCCCATCCCTCTCCCCTCCCCTCTAGCCTCACACCCTTCCTTCTCCAGTCTCCCTCGATCAGTCCGTCTTTCCCTGTTCCTCTCCCAGCTCCTCTCCTCCTGTCCCTCACCCCTCCTCCCTCTTCACAGTCCCCCTCTCCTCTCCTCCCTCTCCCTTCCCCACTCTCTCGTGCCACCTCAACATCCACCTTCCTCTTCCAACATGCATAGAATTAGAATTAGGGCGACATAGAGACCATTATTCCAATCTCCCTGCTCCCCTCTCTCCCCACTCCCCATCTCTCCACCCTTCTCTCTCCTCGACAAAACTCTCTTTGACTCCTTTCTTATTCTCTTTCTCCCCCACTTTTATTTCCCTCTCTCTCTCTCCCTTCTTCTGCCCATACCTTCCCTCCCTTTCTCCCTTACTCTTTCCCATTTTCCCCTCACATTAATTCTCCACTCCCTCACTTTGCACACTCGCTTTACTCCACTTTTTCCCCTCCCAGTCCCCACTCTTTCCCCGTCCTCTCCCACATTCCCCCCTCCCCAACCTCCCCTTTTTCGAAATAGATCCCTTTTATATTATTCCAGTCTCATCCCCCTCTCCCCATCCCTTTCCCCTCTCCCTGTTTTATGCCCTTTTTACCCCCCTCATCCTAACTTTATACCTTACTCTCCCCACTATTCCCCTCCACCACCCCTCCCCACTCACATCCATTCCTCCCCACCTTCCCCCATCACCCCTCCCAACTCCCTCCCATTCTTTCTCTACCCTCCCCGACCCCACTCTTCCCTATTCCTCCCCACACTTCCTCCACCATCACCCTTTTCCTTTCTCTCCCAGTCTTTCCTCACCTTCCTGCCATCATTCCTCCCCACACTCTCTCTCTCATTTCTCCCTATCCTCAGGTTGTATTGGCGGGGACAGAATGCGGAGTGTCGTGAGGCGGGGGTGTAAATAGGGGCGGACTCGTGTAAATGTTGTAAATAATGCAAGGAGGGACAGCCATTGCCGGAGTAGTAAGACATATGACTCTATCGCGCTTTCTTGGTTTGGTGTTTGGGGTGGTTGGGGGTGGATGGTGGGGATTTGTGGTGTGGATGGGGGTTAGTGGGGGTTGGTTGACAGGGGTAAGTGGTGTAGATGTGGAGGGGGTTAGTTGGTTTGTGTGTAGGTTGGGGGGGTTGGGGGAGTTGGTGATGTGGATGGATTGGTTAGTGAGTGGAGTGGGTGTGGTAGGGGTTGGTTGGTGTGTGGTGTGGGTGTGTGGGTGGAGTTGGTTGGTTTCTGTGTGGGGTGGTGGGGGGGTTGGTTGGTGGGGGTTAGTGGTGTGGATGTGGAGGGGTTGATTGGTGAGTGGTGAAGGTGTGTGTGTGGTTATTGTGTAGGGGTGTGGTGTGTGTGGAGGGGAATATGAATTAGTTATTGTATGCCTGTGTGTGTGTGTGTGTGTGTGTGTGTGTGTGTGTGTGTGTGTGTGTGTGTGTGTGTGTGTGTGTGTGTTGCGCGCATGTATTTGAGTGTATGGCTGTAAGCATGTCGGCGCTTGCTATTATTAGTGACGTGTATGAGTGTGCTTACATGTGAACGTGCATTTGTGTGCGTGTATATTTGTGAGCTTGTAAATTTATGTGCGTGTATGAGTGTGCTCTCCTGTGTGTACGTATATTTGTGTGCGTGTATATTTGTGTGCGTGTAAAATGGACGTTTTGACCGGAATTTGATGTAATGTGAGGGTGAGGTTCATTGTGTGTGTGTGTGTGTGTGTGTGTGTGTGTGTGTGTGTGTGTGTGTGTGTGTGTGTGTGTGTGTGTGTGTGTGTGTCATTATGTTTATGTGTACGTTGTTGGTTGTTTGTTCCCCCTGAGATGTGTAATTGAGTCATAGTGTGTGTGTGTGTGTGTGTGTTTCCTGTATGTTGTTTATGTCAGCGTGGATTGCGAGTATGTCATGTTTATTGTGTCTGTTTGTGTGTGTTTATATTTATGAGACCATTTGAATTGTGTGTGTGTGTGTGTGTGTGTGTGTGTGTGTGTGTGTGTGTGTGTGTGTGTGTGTGTGTGTGTGTGTGTGTGTTTGTAGTTAAGGGTACGCAGGCATGTATTGCGTGTGCGTTTATTTGCGTTAGCCTGTAATTACCAATGCATATACCGTATATTTTTGTGTGTATTTGTGTGTTTGCCAGTCATTGTATTTGAGTGGGGTTGCCGGTGAGTGTGTTTGCATGTATTTGAGAGGGACTGCCAGTGTGTATTGCGTGCGTTTGCGTGCATTTGCGTGTGCTTGCGTGTTGGGGCGGAACGTGTTTATCGTATTGCGAGCGTTCATCATTTCCTCCTTGACAGTCCCTGATTGTGCTCGTGTGCCCCCCCCCCCTCTCTCTCTCTCTCTCTCTCTCTCTCTCTCTCTCTCATTCTGACCCCATCCTCCCTTCCATAACTCCTCTCCTACTCCTCCTCTATAACTTCCTCCTAATCCTCTTGTCCTATCTCCTCCTCCTCCTCCTCCTCCTCCTCCTCCTCCTCCTCCTCCTCCTCCTCCTCCTCCTCCTCCTCCTCCTCCTCCTCCTCTTCTGATCATTACCTTAGATCTGTTTTCCTTATCTTCTTATTTACTTTTCCTGCTACACTCTCTCTCTCTCTCTCTCTCTCTCTCTCTCTCTCTCTCTCTCTCTCTCTCTCTCTCTCTCTCTCTCTCTCTCTCTCTCTCTCTCTCTCTCTCTCTCTCTCTCTCTCTCTCCTCCGCCTTGCTTCGGATCTGACACCAACTCACCTTAATTGGATCCCACTCACCTGAGCTACCCTTACCTGCCTCTCCCTGCCTTACCTGTCTTTGCCTTACCACGCTCTCTCTACCTTACTTGATTCCTCCAGCCTTACCTGCCTCTTCCTTACCTGCCTTAACCATACCTGCTTCTATCTTACCTGCTTCTACCATACCTGCCTCTACTTTACCTACCTCTACTTTACCTGCCTCTTCCTTACCTGCCTCATCCTTACCTGCTTCTACCTTACCTGCCTCATCCTTACCTGCTTCTACCTTACCTGCCTCTTCCCTACCTGCCTTTTCTTTACCTGCCTTTACCTTACCTACCTCTTCCTTACCTGTTTCTACTTTACCTGCCTCTACCTTACCTGCCTCTGCCTTACCTTCCTGTACTTTACCTGCCTCTGTCTTACCTGCCTCTTACTTACCTGCCTTCTCTTCCTCTGCCTCTGCCTTACTCACCCTTGTGTTGCCTGCCTCTGCCTACCACCTGTGCCTGACTTCACTTTGTTTTATCTGTGTTTGTCTTGAAGTTAATATGTATCTTAGGTGTACCACTGTTTGCTGCATAAGGTAACTTGCAGGAAGGTGTAAGGCTTCGATTGGATAGATGTGGGTTGGCTTGGGTGTATTGGTGTATGTGTGGGAAAGTGTTTTTGGTACCGTATGTAGAGAGGTAGACAGACAGACGGATATATAGATGCGTGAATGGATGGATACACACACACACACACACACACACACACACACACACACACACACACACACACACACACACACACACACACACACACACACACAACGCAAGTATCCCTGAAGCTCTTAAGACACGGCAGGGAGGAAATGAACCCGCGAAATTACTTCTTTGTACCGGGTTCAGCAAAAAAAATGAAGAAAATTAAACAAGAAAATAGAGAATAACAAAACAAAAAACATATGTCTCGCCATCATCATTTTGTGTATATTTTAGCGGCCGGCTCTTATACGCCTGACCTGGGCCTTTAAGCTTTTCCATACATGTTTAAGTCTTGTTTTATTGATCCTTAAGGCTAAATAATCCGTATGGCCGAGAGAAACACTTTTATTCCCCGTGGAGAAGTGACCCACCCCTACCCAGGCTTGGTGTTTGGGTTTACGTGATGTTTAGGGACACGGAAGGTTAAAACGCCTATAGGCTGCACGGGGGTCATTGAGATAGACTGTTTTTCTAAGTCCCAATTTTCCCCTAGTTTACGACAAGGGGGAAACAAACTCTGTCCAACAGGCTAAAGGGCCCGAGAGTCGAAATGGGGATCTGTTTGCGAAGTGAACATGCGAACGTATACACCCACACCCCCACACCCCCATTTACACCCCCACGCCTCCATCCACACCTCCACGCCTCCATCCACACCTCTACCCCCACACCCACGCCCACACACCCCCTTTCAACACCTCCAAGCCCCCCCCCCCTCCGCCCGTTTGCAGTGAGAAAGACATGCTGTAGAAATGTGTTGTGTTGGAGTAGCTGTGTGTGTGTGTGTGTGTGTGCGTGTGTACAGAATGATGATAATATTGATGATGATGATGATGATGATGATGATGAGGTGGAGGAGGAGGGAAAAGCATAAAAATACATCAGAAAATATTAAAATAAGATGATGTCGAAAAAGAAAATTAAGCAAGGAGATAAAAAAAGGGGGAAGGACATGATACGGAAAAAAAAAATGCATGATAAAATAACGATGGAGAAACGAAAAAAAAATAATGAATATGAAATTAAGCAAAGACAAAATTAATATGAAAAAAAAAGATAAATTAGAAAGTGCGATAATTGTGAATAAGAAAAATAAGGATGAAAAAATACGATAATTGTGAATAATAAAAAAAGAAAGACAAAAATACGATACTTTGAAGAATAAAAATAAAAATATGATAATTGTGAAGAGTAAAAATAAAGATGAGAAATTGCGGCAAATATGGTAATAAGGGGATGACCAGGATAATAAAAATGATAAAGGAATGCCGACTGTTCAGAATGAGTGGGTTAGTGCAAGATTTTAAGATCAGGGTGTCCGGAGTAGGAATGGGAATCGGGAATGGGAATGGCGCTTGGAATCCGCCGGGAATCTGCCTGATGTACTCCCTGCCCACTCGCCTTCCTACTTCTCTCTCTCTCTCTCTCTCTCTCTCTCTCTCTCTCTCTCTCTCTCTCTCTCTCTCTCTCTCATCCTTCCCCATCCTTCGTCCTCTGTTCTTGCTCCTCCTCCATTCCTTTCCCTTCTTTTTTTC
>NC_137044.1:11322676-11332676 GCF_032717465.1 Coenobita brevimanus
AGCGATGCATTTCTAAACACGGTACTGTTGTATACGGAACCCAGCAGATTTTTCAGAATATTGTGCAAGAGTTTAACAATTGTTCGACTGAAAAATGGTGCGATATTCTTGCCCACAACTGTACAATGACCTTTTAGAATTTATGGAAACGTATGGTGGTTTAAGAGGAAATATACAGCTTATGGGAGAGGTTTTTATGAATGGTTTTAGTTTACAGTATTAGGGAAAGTTATGGTATGGTGTTAAGTCGCGATGGTGGTCATGGTAATCTATTGGAGTTTTATCCGTGACGTAAAACAGTACATTATGAGCATCGTCGTCACTCAGAGGTCAAAATCCAACATACTCTGGTGCAAATTGACTAGTTGTGCAGGTTAGAGTAAGAGATGGACTTAAAACACACCTCAACACAACGCCAATTTCTGGGCATTTCGTTTCTCAAAGTAAAAAAAAAAAAAAAAAAAGGAAGAAATGCAGGTGGCAGTGAGAAGGGGTATACCAAGATTGTGGCGAAAGGAAATGGGGTATTCTTTTTATCCAGCCTACAATATACCTCGATCTTTAGTATAGAACGGTGTGCATATAGTGTGTGATATTTTGACAGCAGTATGATGAGACTTTTAGGGTGAGGTACTGTGGGGAAGAGTATGGTACAGTGTCTAGTTATGGAGTTGAAGTAGTAGTAGTAGTAGTAGAGAGAGGGAGAGAGACTTGAGTAACACGGGAAGTCAGGCTGTGGTACTGTACAATGACCAGTTATGATATATGGTAGTAGGGAGAAAGTTGTATTCTTTGTGCTATGGAAGTTATGGTGCAAAGTTTGGGGGTATGGGAGGTCAGAGTATGGTGCTGTATCCAAGTACAATGTATGGTGATGTATGATGTGCCTGAAAATTATATATACTGTTTGGGGGAAAGATGTCATAAAAAAGCATAATATTTTAAACACTGAAGGCTAACTAATGGTGCTGATTTTACGAGGCATTCTGGTGAGGTATGGTAATCTGTGGTATGATGGGGTATGGTAGTTTATGGTAATTATATATCTTTAATCCCTTCAGCATTAGAAAGAGTTAGGGAAGTAGCTTGAGATGGTTTGTTGATGTGGAGATGATGGAGAGTGAGAGCCTGACGAAGAGAGTGAATGTGAGTGAGGTGGAAGGGGAGAGGGAGAGGGGAAGACCGAGGATGAGTGGAGGGTGGCTGTGTGAGCTGGGGAGATGGCGACCTGATGGCGGAATACAAGGTGACATGGGGGCGATTTGTTTATGGCCATCCCCTTCTGAAGTCAACGCGACTGGCTGTAGATGGATAGATTGGTAGGTAGATAGAAAGATGGATAGATAGATGGAGAGATAGATAGATAGATAGATAGATAGGTAGATAGTTAGATAGGTAAACAGATAGATAGACAAATAGATACTTAATGAAAACCACATATAAATCACTTGCAGTTTGAGAAATCGTCTGCTAGTAGGATGAATGGAATAAAAGGGATTTATTTTTTCATTATTATTCGTGGACGTCTCTTTGGCAGGTAGTATCGTTCGCTTTATTTCTTTATTTACTTATATTTATTTTTATTTGTTTTATTACTAGCCAGTAGGGGTTAGTAATGGTAAATTTGTAAGACATGGGAAACTAGATTATGGCACCATGTCCGATTAGAATGAATGGTTAAGTATGGCAGTGCTATAGTAGTTTAGGTTATGGTAATGGTGGACTATGGTGATAAGAGCTAAATTTTGACCGTGTGAATAAAGGGAAACTCTTCTATGGCACCATGTCCAGTGAGGATTTATGGTGAGGTATGGTGCTGTGATGGGAATTACTATAGAGGTCCCCATGGCAGACAATACCATTCCCTGTGCTTATTCCAGCCAATGGGAGGGCGTGTGGGGTGTAATGGTATGGCGTATTATGGTAATGGGAGGAGGAGGGTGTAATGGTGTTATGGTGGGGAGTACTCTTGATTACAGGGCGTGTGGGGCCTGACTTGTGACTGATTACAAGGTGGGGGTAGATGAGAGGGGTAGATGAAGGAGGGGGGAAAGGTAGAGGGGAGAGAAGGAAAGGCGTAGGGAGAAATTAACGGAGGGGGGAGGAAGGGAGGGAAGGAGTGTGTATGGAAAGGGAGGAAGGCTATGTGTAGGGAAAGGTAGGGAGGAGGGGGTGGATGAGAGAGAGAGAGTGGGGGGAGGGGGGAAGGTGTATAGAGAAATTAAGAAGGAGAGAGAGAGAGAGAGAGAGAGAGAGAGAGAGAGGAGATCTGAGAGGGAGGGAGAAATGAGAGAAGGGAGGGAAAGGAAGGCTAGTGAATGGAGAAATTAACCCTCACTTTCTCGGGACCACTCGAGTATTATCAAGGAGACTCCCTAGCACCTCTTCCTTAGCGATTTATTTTCTTATACGGCCAGTTCCTATAAGTCTGCACGTCATTTATGCAGAGTATGACGATATTGGAATGACAAACGACGAAACACAAGAGGGTGATAAAGTGTAATAAGCAAAATAAATCGCTTAGAAAGAGGTGTTAGGGAGCTACTTAACCGACGAGAAGACGGACTTTAGATAGTTAAATGTATAAGAATATGATTAGTTAGATGATAATAGTATGCAAAATAAATCTCTCAGGAGAAAGTGCTTGAGACCCCACTGAGCTGAAGAGAAAGACACACCAACAGACAGACAGACAGACACAAAGCATTTACTGACAACAACTGACGAACAAGACTTAACAAACATAAATAAACACAGCAATGATAAACACGTAAACACAAACACACAAACTCAGCAATGATAAACACATACACACACACACCTGACAGACCCGCTCCCAACCTCATTTTAAAAGTTTGCAGTGTAATCAATCAATCTGAAAATATTGTGGACATTTCGCCTTTTCCTCGGAATTCTGGAACAGGTGGTGGAGTTTGGTGGAAGGGTTTACACACACACACACACACACACACACACACACACACACACACGGGCGACATAGCGTTCATAGCAGTAATGGTGGCAGCTGTAACAGTAAGTATAAAAAAAAATAATAATACCAATGATGATGATGATGATGATGATGATGATGATAATGATGATGATGATAATAATAATAATAATAATAATAATAATAATAATAAGTAATAACAATAATACCAACATCAATACCAACAAACATCAAAGCAACAACCATCACCACCACAACACCAATACCACACCCAGTCTCCCTCCACACAACCACACCATTAATTCCAACACCACACTAACAGGATAAGAGACTCGAAAAAATACCAAATTATACCCGGCCCTGGTTAATTATATTCCTCCTAATACGTATGATCGCTAATTAAGGCAGAAAAATGTGATTACTTTTAATGACTCCAGTTAGTATGCTATTGATCTCTTAATGACGTCGATATTGCTGTTTGGTATGGGGGTGTGGGGGTGGGGAGATGTGGGTGGGGGTGGGAGTGTGTGTGTGTGTGTGTGTGGGTGGGTGGGTGGGTGGGTGTGGGTGGGAGGGTGGGTGTGTATATGTTTGGAAGTGTATAGGTGTGTGGTTCAGTATAGAGGGAGATTTTGATGGTTGTGCTAGTGTGTGTGTGTGTGTGTGGTGAAATATCAAGTACGTGGTGAACAAAGTTATGCTCCTATTTTGCCCAGAAATAAAGAAATTCTA
The DNA here is from genome assembly GCF_032717465.1 of Coenobita brevimanus. Lineage (NCBI taxonomy): Eukaryota > Metazoa > Arthropoda > Malacostraca > Decapoda > Coenobitidae > Coenobita > Coenobita brevimanus. The sequence continues at coordinate 11,326,359 of NC_137044.1, forward strand.
AGCAATCCCTCACACACACTGAAGCGATGGACATTCTTCAGTATTGTACGTTCCATATTTAGGGCAAATTTGAAGTACAGTATTACATTGTTCAGGAAGTACTTTATATTTTGTTAAAGCTATTTTCACACTTTATTTCTCTATTTTCAGCGCGATTTTTGATAATACTGCGAAAATTATCAGTGTAAATATTTTGAATTTTCTTGCAGCCAAAAACACGCGGGTGGTGAATTATGGTGGTGATGTTAAGGTAGTGATGAGGATATAGTGATGGTGAGGTTGTCATGTTAGTTGCCGTTGTACTGCTGTTATGGTGGTGATGGTTTAGATTAGGTTAGGTTATGGTAGCGATGGTTAGGCAAGGTTAAGTTAGGTTAGGCTGGGATAGGATGATAATGGTGGTTCATTCATGGTGGGTAGGTTAAGCACGGGGGATAGGGAGGTAATTCAGGGACGTATGTATAACCGGGCAGTGGAGCCACCCAATTATATTAGTGCCATCACGTGAAGGCGTCCCTATCCAACACCCACACAATCTGTAAAATATATAAATGGCTCAGGCAGGCAACGCGGCCAGGTATCCGATTGGCTGACAAACAGAATCCGGATCAGCCTACGAGAACGCAGGCTGGAAAACAAAGACGCATTGATTCCCGTCCGCAGCCGACACCGTGAGAATGGTACCGTTTGGGACGAAAGTTGGCACAATATTTCACTCCTGTTTCTCACTTTCCTCTGCCTAATATTCCCAGCCTGAGAGAAGCTTGGTATATTTCTAAACCCATAGGTAATTTTCTGTGATATAATGCGTCAGGGAGGAACGTGACGGACCATACCCTATCAGTGTAGACGCAGAGGAATATTAGGCCAAACTTTTGTCCCTCGCCGTGCCGTACTGCCTTTCGATATTCGCAGAGAGGGGGAAATATCGAACGTAAAGGCGTCTATAGCGAAGTGGGAGACGGAGAGGGGATAAGTATTGACCATATGGGTGTCTGTAGCGAAGAGGAAATGAAGAGGCAGTTTTTTCTTTTATGTATTGATACTTGTATTTGTACTTCGTGTTTAGGGGATTAGTTCTGTTCTGAAGTACTGCTGATATGTATACTTGCCTTTGTATTAATAAAGATAGATAGATAGATAGATACGTAGGTAGGTAGGTAGTAGATAGACAGATGGGCATTCCTCCCCCATCAAGTTTCCCATCACTGGACTCCGCATTTTTTCCTCGCCTTACACTCCTTCACCTCCTTCATTTCTTCCTTCCCACACTTCTACCCCTCCTCTCCTCACAGCCTCTTTCCTTGTGTTCCCATCTCTCTTTTTCTCCCTTTACTTTCTGCCTTGTCACTTATACCTCTTTCCCGTATCCCCTTTCATCCCATCTTCCCCATCTGTCCCCCAATCCTTTCCCTTCTTCCTCCCATCCTCCTCTCTCCTTTCCTCATCATCCTCCCTCTTTCCTTCTTTCCCTTTCTCCACCCCCCCCCTCTCTCTTCTGCATTTTTCCCTCCACTTCCTCCTTTCCTCCCTTCCATACTCTGCTCTCCTCTCCTCCTTTCCTCCTCCCCCCCTCCCCCAATTCTTACCCCCTTCTGTGTGACCAAGACACATAAAATCGTACCGCTCCATCGAACACTTCATAAAAATGGCACACACACACACACACACACACACACACACACACACACACACACACACACACACACACACACACACACACACACACACACACACACACACACACACACACACACACACAATCTCTGATAATCCCATTACTATTACATACTGTACATACATACCTACACACAAAAACATGCATACATACATGCTTGCATCTCTCTCTCTCTCTCTCTCTCTCTCTCTCTCTCTCTCTCTCTCTCTCTCTCTCTCTCTCTAAATACATTGAATTGGCTGGATATTTTCTTTTTATCCTCCTCATTATTCTCAGTTATTGTCTCTTCTTTTCTTTATCCTTTGTCCTCTCTCTTTTCTTTCTTCCCTTTCTTTCAATCTCCCTGCATACTCTCTTTAGTTATCTTTCTTTCTCCTTCATTCCCATCATTCCCCTCTTTCCTGACCCCACTGCCTTCCCATTTGCTCTCCTCACTCACATCCCTCCCCACTCCCTTCCCTCTCCCCCATATTTTTCACCCTCTTTCCCACCCTATGTCTTCCTCTCCCCATCCCCCATTCTTATCCATCCCTTATCCCCCATCCTCCCCGTCCGCATCCCCTCCATCCCCCATTTTCTCTCCCTTCCCTCTCCCTTCCCCCTCCGCATCCCCTCCATCCCCCACTCTCTCCCCCACTCTCTCCCCCTTCCCTCTTCCCTCTCCTGCCGCATCCCATCCATCCCCCACTCCCTCCCCCCTCCCTCTCTCCCCTCCCCCACCCCATTCCCCATTCATAGCGCCAGTTCCAAGGCAATGGGGTTAAAGAATTAGGACCCATAGAGACAGTCACTTGCAAAGGTGTTAATAGAGACATAAATCAGAGGAGAAATACGAGTTGAGGCTGAGTTATGGCGGGGAATCATAGAGGAGGAGGTGGGGAGAGTGAAAGAGAGAGAGAGAGAGGGGGGGGGGAAGAAAGCTTGAAAGGGTAAAGGAGCAAGAGAGAGGAGCGTGGGAGAGGAGGAGGAAGAGAAGGAGAAGATAGGAGGAGGAAGAGAGGAAAAAGAGGAGGAGAAGAAGAGAAGGAGGAGGAGGGAAAGAAGGATTGAAGGAGGAAGATAGGAAAATGAGGGTGAGAGGAAGAGAAGAAGGAAAAGGAGGAAGAAGAGAAGAAAGACAAGTGAAAGAAGAGACGAAAAGGAAGAGGAGGAGAAGGAAGAGGGGAAGAGGAGACAGGAAAAAAGTTCAAAAGAGGAGACGGAAGAGAGGACGAGGAGGAGGAAGAGAGGAAGAGGAGGAGGAGGAAGAGAGGAAGAGGAGGAGGAGGAAGACAGGTGTGATTTCTAACATTCAGTGCCACCTTGAGATTTACGGTTCTCTAACTCTCTCTCTCTCTCTCTCTCTCTCTCTCTCTCTCTCTCTCTCTCTCTCTCTCTCTCTGTCTTCTCTTTTCTGTTCTTCTTCCTCCTTTCCTCCTACCCACCCTTACCCATCTTCCCCTACTCCTACCCTTCCTCCACTTCCTTCCCTACCTCTCTCTCTCCCCCACTGGTCCAATTCCTTCCCCTTTCACTCCCCTTTACACCTTCTCTTACTCCCAACCACTCCTCCTCCCAACCGTACTTCCCCTTTTCCTCCCCTCCTTTCACTCGTTCCTTTTTCCTTTCCCTTTCCTCCGACAAACCTTCCACTTTCGTCCCTAATTCATTTTCCCCCCTCCCCATTCTTCCTCCCTCCCTCCCTCCCTCCCCTCTATTTCTCCCTCCCTCCCTCCCTCCCCTTTCTTCCCCCCTCCCTCCCTTTTCTTCCTTCCCTCCCCTTTCTTCCTCCCTCCCCGTTCCAGTTTTGCCCTCCCTGTCTCCCTCCCCTGCTACACTTTCTCCCTCCTAGCACCCTTTCCTCCCTTCCATCCTCCTCCCAACCCCACTACATCCATGTCTCCTGTCCTACCTCCCTCCCTCCACTCTCCTTCTTCTCCCCTCCCTCCTCCTCCTTCACTCCTTCACCAGCCCCCCCCCATCTCCCCCCCACCGCATCCCTTCTCCCTACTTTCCACCCCTCCCTCCTCCCCCTTGCTTCTCTCAACCTTTTCTCTCTGTCTGCCTCCCGTACCCTCCCTCCTTCCCCCTTCCCCTCCCCTCCCCTCCCTACTTCCTTTCTCTTCCCCTCCCTTCCTCTGTCTCCCCTGTATTCTCTCCTTTTCCCGTCCTCTTCCCCTCCCGTCCTCTTCTCCTCCCGTCCCCTCCCTACGTCCTCTCCCCTTCCCCTACCTCTCCTCCCCCTGTACCCCTCCCCCTCCCTCTTTCTAGCCCCTCCCTCTCCGTTCCCCTCCCTCCCCACCTCCCCTCCCAAATTGTGAGGTAGGGAGCATTACAGGGAGTGACTTATGTTCCAGTCCAATAGAGTGGAGGTGGTAGTGGTAGACATTGATCCCTACCTTAACTCTCTCTCTCTCTCTCTCTCTCTCTCTCTCTCTCTCTCTCTCTCTCTCTGTAGTGCTTCTGTACCGTATTTAGTGTTTTTGTTTCTTTAATTTCCTTGCTTTTTACCATAGTCTCATCCGGTACACCAGTATAGTGAAGGTGTGGTGGTGGTGGTGGTGGTGGTGGTGATGGTGGTCGTAGTGGTAGTAGTGGTAGCGGTTGTGGTGGTAATGGTAGTGGTGGTGGTGGTGGTGGTAATGATAGTGGTGGTGGTGGTGTTTGTCCCTCCCTCTCTCCACCTCTCTCTCTCAGCACTCCATCTCCTCCATATAACCCCTTCACTCCGAGTACACATTATTTTAGTCATGCAACTTCCTGTTTTTTTTTTGTTTTTTTTTTCAACTAACAAGAATCTCATAGTTTTTTTTTTTTTTTTTTTAAGTCTGCTTCTAACCTTTCCAATCCGAAAAAAAAAAAAATCTAAGCATAATATAACTTTTTTTTTTGCACCAGCAAGAAAAGAAATATATTGAAAGGGTTATTATATACTACTTCTTTAACCCTCTCATGGGTGGGGCAACTCTAGTACGTAATTCCTGCTAATGACAGACTTAACATCCTCCCCCCATATCCTCCCCACATATACTACTACTTCCCCCCCACCCATACATTTCTTTCCCCATTTTAGGTCCCATTTCTCCCCCTCCTCTCCCCCTGTCCCTCCCCGATTTAGATCTCCCCACCCTCGCCCCCACCCCCACCCCACACACCCCCATCCCCACCCCCGCCCCCATCCCCATCCCCACCCCCACCCCCACCCCCACCCCCGTGCTCAAGTGTACAGTTCTGAACACAAATGAGGGGAGGGGTGTGGGAAATGGCCCTTGTAGAGAGAGAGAGAGAGATGTAAGGCTGTAGCAAGGTTAATGGGTTATGTAGACGTGAGTAAGTGCAGGGCGGGGAGAGAGAGAGAGAGAGAGAGAGAAATTAAAGCAAGAAGGAAAACAAAGGAAGAGAGTGAATGAGAGGGGAGGAACACTTGAAGGTGAGTTGTCGAGGAGAGAGAGAGAGAGAGAGAGAGTGAGTTTAATTTGACTGCACACTAACATAAGTACATCTCTCAAGCTGCCCTCAGTCATCAAGCTGCCCTCCCCAAGCTCACACTACCATTATTGAAACACCTCTTCACCCCTCATCCTCAGTTTCCCCCTCCCTCTTTACCTCATTCAGATACACTCTCCTAGTCAGTCTCTCACTCTCCCTCCTGTTTCGTGTTGTATATCTAATAGGCTTATATATTTTTGTACATTATATTGCAGCGTCAAGAGTATATCAGAGAAGTAACATCGAAAAGTAAAAATATATTCAGAATTGCATTGTAAAATGAAGTAGTGTGGTGATGATGATGGTGATAGTGGTGGTGGTGGTGACAGTGGTGGTGGTGATGATGATGGTGATAGTGGTGGTGGTGATGGTGGTGATGGTGGGGTCATTTGGTGTTACAGTAATGGTTGTTGTTGTAATGGTAGTGGTAACAATAAGTAGCACAGGAGTAATGGGTGTAGTAACGGCTGTGGAAGTAATGATTGCTGTAGGAGTGGCGATAGTTGTGGTAGTAATGGTTGTAGTTGTAATGGTTGGTGAATTAATGGTAGTAGTTGTGGTAGGAACTAAAGAGGCACTGTTATGACAGGTGCATTTCCACGTCTTTCATCACGATTGACCTTTGACCTGTCTACCTTTGACCTTTGACCTATCCACTATTGACCTTCGATTTATCTACCATTGACCTTTGACCTATCTACCTTTGACCTTTGACCTGTCTGCCACTGACCATTGCCCTTTCTACCACTGACATTTAACCTGTCTACCCACTGACCTTTGACCCATCTACCATTGACCTTTGACCCATCTACCACTGACCTTTGACCTATCTACCTTTTACCTATCTACCACTGACCTTTTTTTCTCTCTGACCTTTGACCTCGACCCATACCCCACTCAGCCTTACGACTTTATTTTACTTTATTCCACTTACTACCAGACGATTTTTTTTTTCAACTTGAACACCAAAATTGAAAGGGTTAATGAAGGCACATGTACCCCTACCCCCCCTTGTTCGAAAAATCACTCCAAAACCGAAAAAAAAAAAGTCGAGAAAATCTGTAAAATAAGTTCATGGATATCAGGGGGTTGAACTTTGACCCCTTGACCTCTGTAATTAAGTGTATACCAAAATATTGTTAAAGAGATTAGTGACGGAAATGAATATGAGG
>NC_137044.1:11337676-11347676 GCF_032717465.1 Coenobita brevimanus
CCTATCATTTCCATCCCCTCCTTATCTCCATTTCATCACTTCCTTCACCCTACCCCTCTCAGTTCTACACCCTCCTCTCCATCCCTCTTCGTCTCCAATTTCCCCTCATTCCACCTTCCTCTCCGTTCCATTACCCTTCCTTTTCCCCTCATCTCCATTTTTCTCTCTCCCCCCTCATTACCATTCCTCCCCCCTCCCCCTTCCCCCCACCGATGCAACAGGTGGTAGGTGTATGGCAGACGCCCAACACTGCCACCGAGTCAACACCATCCCCCCTCCTCACACCTCTCCCCTTCTCCCTTCTCCCCTTTCCCTCCTTGTCCCCTCTTCTCCATCTTTCTTCCTTCCTCCTCACTCCTTCCCTCTCCCCCTTTCCCCTCTTCCCCTCCTCTCCTTTTCCCCTTTTCTCCATTTCCTTTCCTTCTTCCTCCCACTCCTTCCTTCTCCCCCTTCTCTTCTCCCTTCTACCCCTGCCTTTCCTCTCTCACTCCCCTATTTCCATTTCTCCTTTGCCCGTCTTCATCTCCCCTTCCCTTTCCTTTTCCCTTCCCTCCTCGTCTCTCTTTCCTATTATCACCCTTTTCCTCTCCCCTTCCTGTAGTCCACCGGGTTCACGTTTCGGATGAGCCTGGGATAACAACAACGGCAAGATAAAGTAGGACAGAATGGGATGCGAAAGGTTAGAGCATGGTAAGGTGAATTAAAAACTGGGAAGAAAGGAATAAATTGATGTGATAAAGTCGAGGTAAATGTGGGTTAATGAACGTCTTTATTCTTTACGTCCATCTTTACTTCCTAATTGTTCAGTTGTTAGAATAGATGGGCGTTAGAATATGATGCTAGTCACGAAGAAGTGCAGTGGAAAAGATGCACAGCCCAGCTACTGTCTTACTGGATGCTGAGCTAAGGGAAATACGCTGAAAAAAAAAAAAGACAAAAATATCCGTCTAGTTAATGAGCAATAGACAGAGGTATGAGGTATGGGGGTGTCAGGTGGGGAGGTGTCAGGTGTGGGGTGAAAGGTGAGGGTGATGGGGTTCATTACGGCACTGAATGGGAGGAAAGGTGTCAGGTGGCGTGGGGAGAAGAGAGAAGGAGGGTGAGGGGGAGGAAGCGAAGGGAGAGGATGAATGGGGAATCGAGAATGAATGAGGGAAGAAAGGGAGAGTGTATGGAGACGTGGGAAGGGAGAATGGAGATTAGGGGCACGTAAAGGGAAAAGGGAGAAATTAGGAGACGATGAAGTGAACGCTAGGAGGGGGAGAGAAAAGAAAGGGAAAGAGAAAGGAAGAGCCAGTGGGGTAAAGAAAAGCTCCATGGTCGTTGGGAAAAAAAAGAGCATGAAAAAATGGAGAAAAACAAGAAGAAAAACTTTATTCTACTTCATAAGCTCTCTCACCAGCAATTCTAAAAAAAAAAAATAGAATAAAATAAAAATAAAATAGAAATCATAGTCACAGAATCCGATTGTAATTTAAATCTCTCTCATTTGTTTACGCGCATATCAACCTGTAATTAATAACATACGGCCAGGTGTATCAAAATAATTATCTGATCGAATTTTTTATGTGTACAGTATTGACAGCGAGGATTTTTTTTTTCTGATAGTTTTTTCTACTCTTTTATTGCACGAATATTAAATGTTTTTCGCTGTGTAGGTTTTGCGTCTTTTACCTTTAAGTTTCGTTGCAGGACTTCTTGGATCAGCAGGTGTTTGTGTTTTTTTAAAGACATATTTGCTTAAAACTTTATATACTTTAATCAGATTCTCTCTAGGTCGTCTTTTTTTTTTATTTTGGGGTAAGGAATATGTTCAGCATCTTTAATATTTGGATGCGGGGCAGTGTTTAAGAAGGAGGAGAGACAAGGAGAAAGGAGGTGGAGGGACAAAGACGAGAGAGATGGAGAATGAAGGGAAGCAGGAAGTAACAGTAGAGAAACGAGGGTGAATGGGGTGAGAGGAAGGAGTAAGTTGAGAAAGAGGTAGATAGTGCATGGAAGGCAAGGGGGAGAGAGTGAATTAGGGGTTAAGAAGGAGGGAAAGCTAGGAATGACTGTGAAAAGGTGGGAGTCATTCAGGAGCAGGAGGAGGAACCTAAAGGGGAGGGGGAAGTGAGAAGGAGAGGGAGCGGAAAGGAGGAGAGTGATGAGATAGGGGAAGCAGGGGAGAAGGGAGGAAGAGGAGAAGGGAAAAAGAGGAGAAAGGGAAAGGGAGGTGAGGGAGAGAAGGGAGAAGGAAGGGGAGGGGTGGGAGAGAGGAGCGGCATAGAAGGAAGAAGACTAATAAGTGTAACCCATAAATAAAGTGACGTATTTTATTTTATTCTTACTACTTCAGGATTATTTTATTTTATTTTGGAATGGCGTCTCGTGGTGAAGGGGTTAATGAAGGCTGTATCAACCCCCCCCCCCTTCACTTGGAAGTCTCTCGATCCGAATAAAATCGTCTTGAAATAGGAAAATGATGTTAGCAGGAATTTAAAATAGTGAGAGAGAGAAAGAGAGAGAGAGAGAGAGAGAGAGAGAGAGAGAGAGAGAGAGACAGACAGACAGACAGACAGACAGACAGACAGAGACAGACAGACAGACAAACAGACAGAGACAGATAGACAGACAGAGATACAGAGCAAAGAAGATGGAAAGGAAAAGAAGGAGAGGAGGGAAAGTTGGAGGAAGAGAGGGAGGGAGGAAGTAGAGGACGGAGAGAATTATGCCAAGTAAATATACGCGAGAGAGGAGAGGCAGGTAAAGCTAGGGAGGGAAGGAGGGAGGAAAAGGAGGAGGGAGGAGGGAGAAAATGGAGGGAAGGAGGGAGAAAGGGTAGGAGAAGAGAGTGAAATGAGATAAGGAGGAGAAAAAGGGAAGGAGGAAAGAAGGAGATAATGAAGGAGGGGAGGGAGGAAAGGAGGGAGGAAAGAAGATAAGGAATGGAGGGAATGAAAGAGGAAGGGAGAAAAGGGGGAAGAAAAGAGGGAGAAAAGGAGATAAAGAAGGGAGGGAGGAAGGGAGGACGAGATAAGGAAGGAGACGAAGGAAAAAAATATAGAATGACTGGAGGAAGGAAGGAGATAAGGAAGGAGGGAGGGAGGGAAGAAGCAGGTAAAGAAGGATGGGAGGGAGGGAAGGAGGAAGGAAGGGAGGGAGGGAAGATGGAAAGAAGGAAGGAAGGGAGGGAAGGAGGAAACTAAGCAGACCATTTAAAGTCTAGGAGTCAGAAACAGAGTCCATCCCAGCCCTGCCAGGCCTGATGGTGGCAATTTGTCCATCCACCTGCCCTCATCCACTCCGCTCCACTCTGCTCCACCTGCCTGATATCCACTCCACTCCACCCCACTCCTCTCGACCTGCCCTCCATCCACTTCATACCATTCCACTCCCCACGCCCCACTCCACATGCCCCATCCACCCCACTACATTCCACATCATCCCAGCCCTTTCACCCGCCCGCCATCCACTCCACTCCTTTCCACTCCACTCCACCTGTCTGTCACCCACTCCGCACTATTCCACATTACCGTCATCCACTCCACTCCACTCACTCTTTCCATCTTTCCGTCTTCTGCTCCACCCATCTCTCTCTCTCTCTCTCTCTCTCTCTCTCTCTCTCTCTCTCTCTCTCTCTCTCTCTCTCTCTCTCTCTCTCTCCATCTGTCTTCATTATTTCCTCTCGCGCCTTATTTCCTCCTCTTTTTTTCTTACTTTTTCCTTAATTTTCCTGACTTCCTCACCTCCTTTCCTTCTTCCGTTTTCTCTCTTCCTTCTTTTATCCTCCTTCTTTCCTTCTAATGTATTCCATCATCCATTTTCCTTCTCTTATCTTTCTTATATCCTTCCTTCCTTCATTCTGTCTTCCTTCCATGTTTCTTCTGTCTTCTTTTCATTTGCTTCCTTCATTTTGTGTTCATTCTTCATTTTCTTGCTTGCTTTATCCTGCCTTCCTTCCATTCCTTCCTTCCTTCCTTCCTTCCTTCCTTCCTTCCTTCCTTCCTTCCTTCACTTACTCACTCACTCACTGTCACAAACTTTCATTTATTCATCCCCTTTCCTACGTTTCTTCCTCCTCCTGTCATACGTCCTCCCGTACTTCCTTCCTTCCCTCCTTCCTCTCACGGTCACTAATCCGTCTTTCTTATTCTCTCTCCTTATTCCCTATTCCCTTAGTCCCTCTACTCTCTGCCTTCCCTCCCTTTCATCCAACCAACGAGAGAGAGAGAGAGAGAGATCAACATACACACACACACACACACACACACACACACACACACACACACACACACACACACACGTCTTTATCTATATCTGTCATAATATCTTCAAACTTCTTCAGGGAGTTTGCCAGACTTTTCAACTCCTTCGTCCGGCTTTCCTCTTTATCAGTCAGTCGGTCGCCCAGTCAGTCAGATAAGTTATCAGTCAGTCAGGTAAGTTATCAGTCAGTCAGGTGGTGAGTCAGTCAGTCAGTCAGTCAGTTAATCAGTAAGTCAGCCAGTCAGTCACTCACTCACTCAGCTACTACCCACCTCTGCCTTGATATTGCCGATAAAACACATTCAGTCATTTGGATGTATTTTTAGCGTTAAGTGGAGGGCGAGAGACTGTTACTGAGTGTAAGTGTATGTTGTATGAGAGAGAGAGAGAGAGAGAGAGAGAGAGAGTAACACAAAGGCAAGCATTTATGTATTAATCTGCATAAGTATACTGTATGTACATTTGTACACTTTCCCACAAATAATACACACATCTCTCTCTCTCTCTCTCTCTCTCTCTCTCTCTCTCTCTCTCTCTCTCTCTCTCTCTCTCTCCACCAAATCCCACAGTTGCATAAACACACACACACACACACACACACACACACACACACACACACACACACACACACACACACACACACACACACACACACACACACACACACACACACACACACACACACACACACGCATGTACGCGGACACAAAGCCTTTAAACAACACGGAAGTAAAAATCATAAGAGTTGCATTCAGGTTGTGAAAGGGAGGGAGACTGGAGGTGATAATCTCTCTCTCTCTCTCTCTCTCTCTCTCTCTCTCTCTCTCTCTCTCTCTCTCTCTCTCTCTCTCTCTCTCTCTCTCTCTCTCTCTCTCTCTCTCTCAGTAATTTCTTTTTCACCCTCTCTTCTTCTCTCATTTCTTCTCATTTTTCTTCCTTCCTCTGTCAGTCTTCCTACCATTCAATCTTCCTCTCATTCAATCTCAACTTCTTTTTTCTCACACTCATTCCCCATTTCTTCCTCGCTTTCCTCCTCACTCCATTTCTTTTGCTCAATTTTCTTCCTCTTTCCTCCTTCACTCTCCCTCCTACTTATTCTACTCTTTTTTTTTTTCCTTATTCATTCTGTCTTCCTTCTTTCCTTCCTTCCTTCTTGTCTTCCTTCCTCCTTCCACCCTGCTTTCCTTCCATCCTTCCTTCCACCCTTACTTCCTTCTTCGTCCCCCCGAGTCTTTCATTTTGCATCTCTCTTCATTTCTTCCATCCTTCCTCTCTTCCTTCTCTCCTCCCCTCCTTTTCTTGACACTCCCTCCCCCTTCTTCCTTGCTCCCACTCCACCATACACCCCTCTTCCCCCACTCTCCCCCACCCAATCAGTTTAGTAAGTCCGTCACGGGATAGTGGTCAGCAGAATGGACCCTCCCCCTCCTCTCCCCGCCCCCCATCCCTCTCCTACCGTCCCCTCCCCTCCCCTGCTCCTCCCCTCTCCTATTTTCCCTTCTCCTCTCCTACCGTCCCATTCCTCTCCTACCGTCCCATTCCTCTCCCCCTCTCCTCTCTTACCGTCCTCTCCCCTCCCCCTCCAATTTCCTCCCCTCCCACCCCTCCCCCACTTTCAAATTCTCTTCCTCGTCCCCTACTCAGTCACTTCCCCCTCTCTTCCTTTCCTCGTGCGCATTTTCATCCCCACCCTCCCCATCTCATTTCCCTTCCTTCTTACATTCTTACCCTCCTCACTTCCCTCCCTCCTTACCTTCTTACCCTCCTCACTTCCCTCCCTCGTTACTTGCTTACCCTCCTTACCTTCTTATCCTCCTCACTTCCCTCCCTCCTTACCTTCTTACCCTCCTCACTTCCTCCTATCGACGCTTCCTTCCCCTCCTTACTTCCCTCTCCTCCTTACTTCCCCTTCCCCTTGTTCCTCTCCTTCTCTCCCTCCACCTCCCTCCCCTCCCCTCCCGTTGCCCCAAACAATTACTGCTATTTTTACTTCTCTCTAAATAAACACCACTCCGATTTTGCAACACCTTACACCCCCCTCCTACACCCTCCCCTTCCCCTTCCCCTCCCCCCTGTCTTTACCCTTCCCTTCCTCTTCTTCTCTTACCTTCCTTAGCTTCATTATTTCCCTTTTCCTCCACTCCTCCTCCCCCTCCCATTTCCTCCGTCTTTATCCCCCCATTTCTTCTTCTTCCATTACCTTCGCATCTTCTTTCCCTCCCTCCTTAACCTTTACCTCTCTTCCCTCCTCTTCACCTTCTTCCATCCTCTGTACCTTCTCTCGTCCGTGTCTTCCTCCCCCTTTTCCCCTTCTTCATCACACTCTTGCACATCGCTCACCCTTTTCATCCCCTCATTTCTGTGTTTCTCTTCTCTCCTTTTCCCACCGCTTTCAGTTCACCTTTCCTTCACCTCCTCCCCCTCTCTTCCTTAAATCATCAGGTGTTGACTGAGAGAGAGAGAGAGAGAGAGAGAGAGAGAGAGAGAGAGAGAAGGGGGGGGGATAGTGAAGAGGTTAAATCCAAAACCGACCGTATTTTCACTCGAAGTTTAACCTCTATATACATTAACCCTGCACCGAGGAGAAAAAATAAATAAATAAATATTAGGCTTTCAGTTTTATACCCACGAAAAAAAATATATACCTACTGCATTACCTGGGGCACAATTTCGGCAACAACCTGCACCGATACGCAAATTCGCCGAGCAGGAAACCGCCGAAACTCACGCCATCCCGCGCTAAACCATGGGAGGGTCCGGTAGCCAAACACAACATCGGCGCCACCGCCACCAGAAGGGGTTTTGCCGAAATTACCCCCGGGTCGCCGTAACTCCCGTGGCTACAACCTGGCCCGACGTAACGTAATTCCCGGCTAATCGCGACCTTTTAAGAGGCCTGGCATGTTTACCGTGTTTTGGCGGGATAATGCTGGCCGTATTTACCGTGGGGGACCGAAATGGCTTAATATGGCGACGGGCACTTGAGCGTAAGACGTATCGCTTCACTTAGCGTTGCTGGGACCTGAGTGGCTTGTGTGTGTGTGTGTGTGTGTGTGTGTGTGTGTGTGTGTGTGTGTGTGTGTGTGTGTGGCGCTGCAAGATTACGTTAGGTTAATATTTGTCAAGCCAGAATGAGGGTAAACCAACCACTTAATGTTAGGCAAACACTCATTTTGTGGTAGCTATGAATATTCCGGGAAAAAAAAAAATAGCGCCTAATTTTTAAGCAAGAAGCATTCAGAAATTGCAACACCCTTTCCTTGCAATCTGTCTAAAGTTCCGTCCATACAATCAGCGGGCACCTTGAGATTGAACCCCGAACCCTACCCTGTGCCCCTTACCTTGAACTGGTTGCTCTCAAAATCGAACCAGCTCATCCTTACCTGACCCTAATCCCGCCCACCACGTTTGGCTCAAATCGGATTAAAGGTGTTCAAGTTGACCTTACCTTCTGATTGACTGCTGCCTACCTTAAAAGCGCCAGGCAAGGCTGCTGCACCACCCCTAAACATCCACACTGTGCAGTCTCCTCATGTCTACAGGACACCCCGTAAACTTAACATAGCGTCACGTCACGTCATTATACGTTTTTCGATTTACCCAAAGCAAATGAGGTAATATACAGTAAGCACAGATTAGGATCTGCACAGATAACCCTGAGTTAACGGTCACTACTTTTACTTTCGACCTGTGATGGGATGTGGATCACTGAGGGTCCCTGTTAGTCAAGTGACCACCATCGGGATTTTTTTAATGTACCAGGGGTCACTGCTTCAGGAGGAAACTTGTGTACTGTCCCACATGGGAGAGTTCCTTGTCTCAGTGGAGTGAACGGAGCTATTGCCTGATTGACTGCTGCCTACCTAAAAAGCGCCAGGGAAGGTTGCCGCACCACCCCTAAACATCCACTCTGTGCATTGCACATCCACACTGTGCACTGTGCAGTCCCCTTTTATCTAAGACACCCGTCCTATATACTTTTCAATCTCCCCAGTGCAAAGAAAGCAATATAAGCACAGATTAGTATCTGCACAGATAACCCTGAGTTAACGGTCACTACTCTTACTTTCGACCTGTGATGGGCTGTGGATCACTGAGGGTCCCTGTTAGTCAAGTGACCACCATCGGGATTTTTTTAATGTACCAGTGGTCACTGCTTCAGGATGAAACTTGTGTACTTGTCCCACATGGGAGAGTTCCTTGTCTCAGTGGAGCAAACGGAGCTAGGGCCTGATTGACTGCTGCCTACCTTAAAAGCGCCAGGCAAGGCTGCTGCACCACCCCTAAACATCCACACTGTACAGTGTGTAGCTTCCACGTTATGTCCACAGACTTCCCATTAACTCAATGTAACCGGTTTATAATGTCATGCCGTAACTATTATTTTATTTGTTTAATTTCTCTTTCAGGTTACTCTATCGGGTAGCTTATAGATAAAGTATTATAGAATGTGACTTTTCCTTTCCAGTGTTTCCTATAAAATTTCCATGGCAGTTTTTCCATGCTGCATGGTGGTTTTTCTCACTTTTTCCTGGAGGGTTTGGTGGTGGGGGGAGCCTTCTTGCTTTACTATCGTTATCCTTTAACATGTAGAGTTAGATCTTGTAGTCATGGTTTTCTCTAACAAGCAGCCTCGAAAGGACCATAAGGTCTGTTCCTGTTTGCTTTCCTGTGTAATCCTGTGTAATTAACCTTTGACCTATTGCCTGAAAATAGATGAAAATAGATTACTTTCATCCTCTCTTAACTGTAACTCTTCCACTAATTTTTATCCAAATTTAATAAGACGAGTTAAAAGTCCGAATTTTTGTCCCTGCACTGTGACCCTTAACTCTGGTCGATTGTTCTTTAACTTGAATCACGGCATCCCTTCCACCGAGTACGGTAAAAATCGGATCAAAACTCTGGGCTCACCTATGACCTGTTTCGGCCAAAAATTAAGCACCTGATCCTCTAATGGTCCTCAGTCGTTAAGCCGAATTTGTTGCAGCTCCAACTAAGTTTGTTCCCCCTTTTAAATCTTACTAAAAAGACAGGAGGACAGACCGACAAACAGGACCAGACACATGACCCCCAAGCACCTCAGGCACGGGTGAGACTATACTCTTTTCACCCAAACTTGGTCCAGATTTTCGTCCTTTTGTGGCTGATTTCGCGTAGCTCGACAACTGACTAAGACAGTACTACATCTCTGCGTCCTTTCCATGGCACTTCTTCTTGACCAGCATCATGTTCTAACGCCAACCCATTGTTACAACTGAGCAAAAATATGGAGGGATGTCAAGTTTAGGCCAAGTTAGAGTAAAATGAGCATAGTGTGAAAGATTTTTATCCCTCACAACCATGGCGAGTAAAAAAAAATCGTATTTCATTGGAGCAGAATAGGCATGTCGTCCCCCACTGTTTAGGGGTTCACCGAAGACTAGAATATGATGCTAGTCACGAAGAAGTGCTATGAAGACTTTGAGCTAGACCATTGACTTATCTCGCCACTGAGCCATGTAGAATAAGTTACGAAAGGACAAAAATTTAGGCCAGGATAAGGTGAAAGAAGTACAGGAAATTAATCTGGTCAGAGCAATATTGAAAAGGAGTCCGCTGCCTTACAAGATTTTAGCGATATTACTCAAACTGTCTTAAGGAGCAGAAACGCAAAAGTACACGTCAATTCACCAACATTATTATTATTATTATTATTATTATTATTATAATTATTATTGTTATGAGGATGAAACGGTGAAAAGGAAAAGTG
>NC_137044.1:11357676-11360176 GCF_032717465.1 Coenobita brevimanus
TCTGTTAACCCCTTCCTTCACCTGTCTTTTCTCACTCTCTCCCGTCCATCCTCCTGTCCCTCTCTCTCATTCTCTCCCTCTCCTTCCCCTCTCTTACACATTCTCTTCTCCCTCTTCCTCAAAATTAGCACCCCAGTCCTATCCCTCAACAATCCCTCCCTGTCTCCTTGTCCCTCCCTTTTCCTCAACCCATATTTCCATCACCCTTTTCCCCTTTCACATCCTTCTCACTCTTTCATATCTCATTTTCCTTTTTCCTGTCAGACTTCTTCTCCCTCCTTCTCAGCTCGTCTTTACTTTCCCTTCCTTCTTCCTCTCCTTCTCTCCCCCTGCCTTCATGTTTTCCTTCGTTTACCTCTTCTCACTCTTCTCTGATCTCCCTCTCTCCCTCTCCTCTCCCATTTTCCTTCCATTTCCCTACTCTCCTCTACCCCTCTTTCCCTCTTCACTTCGGTTCCCCATTATCTTCCTCTTCTCCTTCTTCTCTTCTCCACCCTCCTCTCCTTTCCCTCCTCTTCCTCTTCTCCCTCTTCTCTGCTCTCCATCTTCCTCTCCCATTTTCTCCTCCTTCCTCTCCCTATCTCTCTCCCATTTACTTCGTCCTCCTCTCCATCTCCCATTTTCCTCCTCCTCTTCCTCTCCCTATTTCCCCTTTCTTCTCCCACTCCACGCACCCTAGCACTCACAACTTTCCCATTACCATCAGTCATGCTCCAGCTCACCATCTGTACTCGATCCCATCCCTCACAAGTCCCTCCCAGCCGCCTCCCTTCTTCATAAACGCCCTAACCAGCTGCCGGGGTCGTTCACATCCCTCAAAAGTACAATTAACAGATGATCCCGCCCCACGCTGGCCTTCGTTCCCATCCGCCTGCGACCTTCCTCTATCCGCTCCTTCCTTCCATCTCATGTTCCGATTTCTAAATTTAAAAATCTCAAAAATATGATGGTCTTTTTTTTTTTTTTTTACCTTGGCTTATAAAAAAAAACCTATAGTCTTTTCATGTTTACTTGGCCCAAAATTACTATCATTATCCCTTATTTTCTTCCTTTTGCTACATATTTCACGTAACTCAGCGGCAGAAAAATGCAATATATGGCTCTACATCCTTTCCATAGTACTTCTACTTGACTAGCACCATATTACAGGAGAGAGAGAGAGAGAGAGAGTATACGTGTGTCTGTGTGTGTGTGCTCACTGTCTTGGTCAACTCACGGCTTATTCTCTCTCCCACAGGTAAGGCTGGCTCTAATTAGGATGGTAGGTGAGACACAGGTGCTTAGGTGTTTTTTTTTTTTTTTTTTTTTTTTAAGGCAAAGATGTGGGGGTAAGTACTGGCCAAGAATTCGTTCACATCTTCCGCAAGACTCTCAATTATACACTCGTTCACATCTCTCAAAATATTCTCCAGTAACTTATCAACCAATTCACTCGTTCCCATCCCTCAAAAGTGGTCGGTCAATAGGGGGTTCTTACACACACACACACACACACACACACACACACACACACACACACACACACACACACACACACACACACACACACACACACACACACACACACACACACACACACCATTAAAAAGTCATCGTTCGCTCCTGATCTCCCTCGTTCCCATCCTTCAAAATGCTCTCCATTATTCACACATTCCCACCTCTCTCTCTCTCTCTCTCTCTCTCTCTCTCTCTCTCTCTCTCTCTCTCTCTCTCTCTCTCTCTCTCTCTCTTTCTCTCAAAACCAGCCCTCTTCATTCTCTTCTACCAAAAAACTCTCCATTTTTTCCCCCATCCCTCAGAGCAGTTCATTTTTCACTCGTTCGCATCCTCTAAAAGCCTCTCACCGACCTCGTTCCAATCTCTCACGAAGCATCACATCAACTTGTTCCCATCTCCCAAAAGTATCTCCAGTTCATTCCCTCTTACCCTTCAAAAGCAGCCTCGTTCACATCCCTCATCAGTCACCTGGTTCACATCTCGCATTTACCACCCCAAGGAGCTCAGTCACTCCTTCAGATCTCCCAAAATCACCTCCACCTCCCCATTTTTCCACATTAACCAGTCCTCCTGCGCTCGTTCCCATCCCCCACAATCACCTCGCCTCTCGCTGACCCGGATCTAAGGTATTGACTCCCGATAACCCGGAAATTAACCGTGAAATTAACCGGATATTTTTTTCGCGGTTAATTAGAGCGACTGGCTGAATGTATCGCTTTTTTTCTCCTTTTCAATTTTCTGGTTTTAATTTTTTTTTTTCGGCCTCGTAGATTTCGGTTTTAAGACTGGAGTGGCTGGGTGGTTATATTGGAGAGAGAGAGAGAGAGAGAGAGAGAGAGAGAGAGGAGGAGGAGGAAGATACAGACAGACAGACAGACTCAAAGACTCACTCACTCACTCACTCACTCACTCACTTACTCACATATTCTGGCTCTCCAATCATCGCTGTCTTTCTGCCTCTCACAAAACCAAGCTCATTGCAAGCTCTGTTCAACTGCCAAAA
>NC_137044.1:11365176-11370176 GCF_032717465.1 Coenobita brevimanus
CGATTGTCATCATATCTTACATAAAGACAGTGTCTGTGTCGTAGTTGATGGCCGTATATTTAAAGGTGGCATAGTGCCAATACTTTTTGTGTTATGTCCATGTAAGTTAAAAAAAAGTTTTTGTTTCTCTTGATATTTTGTAAGTGGAATTTTCTTAAACTTGGAATGATTGTAGGTCTTGATATGCGGTTAATGTACGTATTTTAACATTGAGAAAGTATTAAATGCCATCATCTTGCTAGTCATTCTTTACCGTACGGTATTTGTCACGTGGTGGGGATACACTATGTCTTCTCTGAAGGCTTGTTATTGTTACAGTTATTTTTGCCGGTATTATTTTTTGTTAATAACTTTTTATCGTTATTACTACCATCATTATTATTGTTACTATCATTGTTTTTATTAGGTACTACTATTATCATCGTCATAAAAATTATTGTCACTAGTATTACTTGAGTTATTATAATTACTGCTTAAATATGTTGTATTATTTTTCATATATATATATATATATATATATATATATATATATATATATATATATATATATATATGTGTGTGTGTGTGTGTGTGTGTGTGTGTACATAATGGTGTGTGTATATATATATATATATATATATATATATATATATATATATATATATATATATATATGTGTGTGTGTGTGTGTGTGTGTGTGTGTGTGTGTGTGTGTGTGTGTGTGTGTGTAACAGTAACCTACACGAAAACATTGGAGGCAGAATAAATCGCCTGGGAAGAGCGGTGACGAAAAGAATCAATATTTTTAGAATTAATAGAACAGTCTGACACATATTCCTATTTCTTCCTCTTTTTTTCACTATGCCTCTTTTTTCCGACAGAAAGAGAGAGAGAGAGAGAGAGAGAGAGAGAGAGGAGGGAGTATGACAGACACACGCATATGGTCATGTACACCACACACACACACACACACACACCTATCAGAAACGCAAATTGAGAGGCAAACTGAACGCACCACTGCAAGGTACGGGAAATATGGGTGTTCAAACGGGTGTTCACTGTTCACGTAGAGATAACAGGAAGAGAACACACACGTAACATAGAGATGAAAAGATAACAGAGACGTAACACAAATAACAAGTAGATAAGCGTACGTAACAGATTCCCTTTTTCCCCTCATTTTTCATCTCATATCGTCCTCTCTCTCTCTCTCTCTCTCTCTCTCAGGTAACACAATCCTGGCTCCATATATTTTTGTGGAATTAAAAATGCGTGGGATGGGTAAGGGTAGGGTGTGTGTGTGTGTGTGTGTGTGGACGTCTACCTTGATGTGTATGTGTATCCCTGCTCTCGTCCACTCTTTTCCTCGTGTGCTTTTTCATCTCTCTCTCTCTCTCTCTTCTCTCGTTTTTCTCTTCTCTTTTTTTATGCTTTTCCTTTCTTTTCCTCTCCTTTTCTCCTTTTTCATTCTTTCTCCTTTCCTCTTTCCTGCCATTGTCTTTCCTATGTCCTTCTTTTCCTTTCAATTTTCTTCATTTTCCTCCCCATTTCTTCAGTTCCTTATTCTCTCATTTTTTTTCCTCTTTCCTCTTTCTGGAGTTTTTCCTTTCCTCTTTCTTTTTTCTCTCCTTTTTTTCCCTTTTCCTTCCTCTTTTCTTTCTTTCTTTCCTCTTTTTTGACTACATAGTAAAGCCAGGGTTTATAAGATCCTTCCATCATACAGTTTTTCCTTTCTGTGTGTGTGTGTGTGTGTGTGTGTGTGTGTGTGTGTGTGTGTGTGTGTGTGTGTGTGTGTGTGTTGCCTTCGTCACGCCCATACCCCCCAGCTTACCACGCCCATCTTCACAGCGCGCTCCACCCCTCCCCTGCCTCACCCTCCTCCACATCCACACACTGTCCACTTCTCTAGTTCCACACCACGTATTTCTGCATCTCCCTCAGCTTTATTCCGTGTGTGTGTGTGTGTGTGTGTGTGTGTGTGTGTGTGTGTGTGTGTGTGTGTGTGTGTGGATAAGTATATAGATAGATTTTCCCCTTCGTCTCTGTCATATACTGAGGAGGTCTTTCACTGAGATCTTACCGCCCAACCTACAACTGCCATCTTCACAGGGTATACTCCCTCCCATCATTTTTTCCATAATCTTTACATACTTCGAAGAGACTGCTTTTCTTTTTTATTTCCATTGATGAATCAACCAAAATATCTGCACTTCTCACACCAGCCGTCTCTTCAACACACAAGGTACGTCCAAGTGCGTGTCAAAGAGGCGCAACACACACACACACACACACACACACACACACACACACACACACACACACACACACACACACGAACTACATGTCGCTAAGTAAATGTGAATCTGTTGCCTGTACACCTTTCACCAGTACGACTTTACGAGAATCAGGTGCAGTTGAAGTGAATGGATCTGATGGGCCGGAAGTGACCTGAAGTGAATTGGGGAAGGGAAGAAGGAAGAGGAAGAAGAGGAGAGAGCTAAAGGGAGAAGGATTGGAAGTGATTAGGGAGGAAGTGAATGAAAACCGGGGTGAAGAAGGGAAAGAAAGTGAAATGTAAAAGAGAGGGGAAAGATAGTGAAAGGAGGAAGAAGAGAACTGAGTAAAAGAAAGGGAAAGGGAAGATAGGAGAGGAAAGGAAATAGAAGAAATGAGAAGTATGTAGGAGGAAAAGGGGAAGAAATGTAAACAGGAAGGGAGATGAGGAAGGAATGGAGAAAAAGGCAGAAAAAAGGAGAGGAAGGAAGGAAGGAAGGAAGGAACTAAAGAAAGTGTGGGAAAGAGGGACAGACGAAGGAAAAGAGAAAATACTGTTATCCTAATAGGAAGGCAGGAAGAAAGAGGAAGGCAAAGGAGGAGAGAGGAGGAAAGAGGACGTAGCGGGCAGGAGCAAGCAAGAGTAGGAGGAAAAAAGCGAGAGAGGGAGGTAAAAAAAGTTTTGCCCGAAATTAAGGTAATCTGGTAAACAGCGAGACAAATGAGACCAGATTTTTAAGCTAGTTTTCCCTGACCTCCCGTTTTCTTTGCCGACTTCCTCTTCTCCCCCATTCTTTTCCTCTTCATTCTCCTTTTTCCCCTTTTTGATTCTCTACTTCCTGTTGCTACTCTTCTTTATTTTTCTTCCTCCTCACTCTCTTCCTCCTCCTCACCCTACTCGTTTTCATTGTGTTTCCTCTTCATTCTTAACTTCCTTGTTTCTTCCCCTTCTTCATTCTCTTCTTCCCCATCGCTGTCTTCACCAGTCTTCCTCTTTATCGCTATTCTCTTCCTATTCCTTCTCATTTTCTTCTTCCTCCTCCTCCCCGTCATTATTTTCTCCTCTTCATGCTCTTCTTCATCCTTTTTTCATTGTCCTCTCTCTCTCTTTCTCCTTCATTCTCTGCCACATCCTACTCTTTCTCTTTTTTTCTAAATCCCTTCCTCCTCTTCAGCGTTCTCTTCTCCTTCCCTCCTTCCTGTTCCTACACCTTCTCGTCTCCCTGTTAATAATTTTTCCTTTCTCTTCTTACTTTTCTCCTTCTTCCTCTTCCTCCCTTTCCTCTTTTTCTTGTGTGGTGTCCTTCTCTTCCTCTTCTTCCTCATTTTCTTGTGAAGAGTGCATCTCCATTTTCTTTCTCTTCTTCTTCCTCTTGATTTGCTTCCTTGTCTTCGTCTTTCCTTCACTTCTTCCTTTTCCCAATATTCTCATCTTCCTTCTTCCTCTTTCTTCCTCTTCTGTTAGTATCCTCCTCCTTCTCCTCCTCCTCAGCTTCTTCTTCTTCTTCTTCTTCTTTATGACATTGACCATTTTGGTGCCTACATGTGCTAAAGGCGTACATAAAAAACATACATAACCTCCTCTATGTACGTCACATTATAAAGCTTACATGACGTGTACATAAAAACATGCGAACCGAGTATCTACATAAGGAAAACGCACATACCATCACCGTACACAAAAAATGCACATGACCTCTTTTATATACTGAATAAACGTACATGACCTCCTCCTCCATGCACTAAAACGCACATGACCTCATTTGCATACACCAAAAGCGCACACATTCTCATCTGCATACACCGCAATACGCTCATATCTCGTGTACGTTGAAAATACACACGATCATCCGTGTACACTAAAATCCACACACGACCTCTTCTGTGTGCACCAAAAACGTACATAACCCACTTGGAGTATGTAGACATGTGTACTAAACAGTTGAAGGGGATGTGCTGTCTGTATTTTCATGTATGACCGTGTACATTTAAAGTATGTGTACACCAGAAAACGCACATAGTCTACCGTGTACACTGTAAACGTACATAGCCTGCTTGGAGTGTGTGTACATGTATACTGAGCCGCTGAGGGGGACGTGCTCTGTGTACTCTCATGTTTGCCTGTGTACGTTTAAAGTTTATGTGCACACCATAAAACGTACATAACCTGTGTGGCACCAGAAATGCATTGAACCTTGTGTGTGTGTGTGTGTGTGTAACAAAAGCTGCACTGAATTCCTGCAGACATACATACATACATACACATACAGAGAGAGAGAGAGAGAGAGAGAGAATATACCTTTTAAATGATCATACCCAAACCCAAAAACGCAAAAAAAAAAAAAAAAAAAAGCTCATTTTCCGTTTTCTTTTTTCGCGAGGATAACCTTATATATTTCCGACACAAATTTTTATGCCCATTTTTTTCCGTGTAAATTTAGGACAAGCCAAGATTAGGGACAACAGGAAAAATTATTAGGACAGTATTTTTCACCTTCATTTTAAATATTTTTCTAATTTATTTTCGTATATAAGTTTGCAGCCATTTTTTTTTGGGGGGGGGGGGGGCGGGGATTTTTTTTTTTTTTTTTTTTTGAGGAATCGATATGAAGAATAATTGTCATCTCGTTTTCTTTTTCATTTTTTTTAGCTGCATTCTCTCTCTCTCTCTCTCTCTCTCTCTCTCTCTCTCAGTTGCTTCCATGCTAGAGTTCAATAAAGTAGTTAAATAAATCCCTCTGAAAAGA
>NC_137044.1:11375176-11395176 GCF_032717465.1 Coenobita brevimanus
TTCCTCCCTCCTCTATTCCTCCTTTCATATCTTACTTCCTTCCCTCCTCCTCCTCTCCTTCCTTTCACGGTCTGCTGCTCCTTCCTTCTTCCCACCCTGCCTTTCCCTCCCACCTCCCTGCCTCCCTTCCTTCCCTCAAGTCTTGTCTCCCTTCCCCCTCCCTTCCTTCCTTGCTTCCCTCCAATCGTCCCTCCTTTCCTCCCTCCTTCACTCCCTACCTCATATCATCCATCCTCCCTGCCTGTCCTCCACCCCATCTCCCTTCCTCTCTCCAAATCTTTTTTCCCTTCTTCCCTACATTCCTCCCTGCCTCCCCATCTCCCTTCCTCCCTACCCTTCTTCTTTCCTACCTTCCTCCCTGCCTCCCTATCTTCCTCCCTGCCGCCCTGCCTCACGGACTATTGGCCTCCTAACCATCCCTGAAATAGGCCACACACACACACACACACACACACACACACACACACACACACACACACACACACACACACACACACACACACACACACACACACACACACACACACACTAGTTTCATTCACTAGTCTCGACTTTCACCACTTTTTTCATTATTTATTTATTATGTTTCCCTTTCATTTTTCGGGTTATTTGTTTATCAATATATATTTTTTTTATTCATATTAAGCTCTTCCTCATTTTTTATTCACGATTTATTGCAGTCATTTTATCTTCATTCATCCATTCTTTCATTCCATTCATTCATTCCTTTATTCCTTCCTTCCTTCCTTCCTTCCTTCCTTCCTTCCTCAGACTTTCTTAATTCCTTCATCCACTCTTTCTTCCCTTCTGTTGCAGTCTTCAGTAATTCTTTCCTTTCTTCATTCCAGCCTTCCTTCCTTCCTTTCATCCTCCAACCATCCGTCCTTCCATTCTACCTTCCTCCTTTCCTTTCTTCTTTCCATCCTTCATTCATTCATTCGTTCACTCATTCATTTCCGCTTTGTGTACATTCTATCCCAGCTTTCATTTCCTCGTGAATCTTTCCCTTCATCTCTCCCCCCTTCCTCCCCCCCCTCTCCTTCTACCACCTACCGTCCCTCCAGCTTCTCTTCCTCTCTTCTGTCCCTCCTCCTCCTCCTCTCTCTCTCTCTCTCTCTCTCTCTCTCTCTCTCTCTCTCTCTCTCTCTCTCTCTCTCTCTCTCTCTCTCTCTCTCTCTCTCTCTCTCCCATCCCTCTCTTGTTTCTTCCATCTCATTCACTTGATCCATTCATCCCTAAGTCGTTTCCTCATCTCCTTATTTTTTCCTCCATCCCTTTCACCCTTACCGTCTCGTACCTCTTTCCCTATCCTTTTCCCTCCCTCCCTCACGCCTTCCATCTTCCCCTCACCTCCATCTTTTTCCCCTTGCCCCTTCTCCCCTCACTGTCTTCCTGCTGTCCCCATTTTCTTCTTCCCTTCCCACCTCTCTCTCTCTCTCTCTCTCTCTCTCTCTCTCTCTCTCTCTCTCTCTCTCTCTCTCTCTCTCTCTCTCTCTCTCTCTCTCTCTCCACAGTACAGTGTGTTAGGAGTAAGTGAAACAGATCGGGAAGAGTCCGTAGAGTAATTGAGGTCACACCATTGGGGGTGAGAGAGAGAGAGAGAGAGAGAGAGAGAGAGAAACACATGAAGGCTAGAGCTACGTAAGAGGCTTAGGTGGATGGCGTAAGGTGAAGAAAGACCGACTTTCTCAGTTAAATCCACTCTTCCTCATCACTATTATTATTATTATTATTATTATTATTATTATTATTACTATTATTATTATTATTATTATTACTATTATTATTATTATTATTAAGTAGTAGTTGTATCATCATCATCATCATCTTCATTATTATTTTTTGTTATTTTCATTCATATCTTTAGTATTATGTTCTCAGTATTTAATAAGAATATACCGGTATACTGATACTGTATGATAAATATAGCGAAAATACCACGCAGGACAGACCAAAATAGAAATATACCAGTAATTTTAAGTAATATAATTTTTTTTGTATGTGGGGGGGGGATTATCCCAGTTACAAGCGAATGATTTGCCAGAGCGTAAGACTGACATCAAAATTATCATCAAAAATAACTCAAAGAAGTCCAGGTTGCATCAAAATTGCATCAGATTTACCAAAAAAGTGACGTGAAATTATAGACAAGCCGCGAGTGGTAAATTTAAAAATAATAATAATCATAGAAAATGCCGAACCTGTCAGAGCTACATTATAATCAGCGTCAGTAGTGCCAAAGCAACATCAGCAGTGCCCAAACAACATCAGCAGTGCCCAAACAACATTAGCAGTGCCCAAACATCAGTAGTGCCAAAACAACATCAGCAGTGCCAAAACATCAGTAGTGCCAAAACATCAGCAGTGCCAAACAACATGAACAGTGCCAAAACAACATCAGTAGTGCCAAAACATCAGCAGTACCAAACAACATGAACAGTGCCAAAACAACATCAGTAGTGCCAAAACATCAGCAGTACCAAACAACATGAACAGTGCCAAAACAACATCAGTAGTGCCAAAACATCAGCAGTGCCAAAACAACATCAGCAGTGCCAAAACAACATCAGCAGTGCCAGAACATCATCCGCAGTGCCAAAACAACATCAGCAGTGACAAAACATCAGTAGTGCCAAAACAGCATCCGCAGTGCCAAAACAGCATCCGCAGTGCCAAAACAACATCAGCAGTGCCAAAACATCATCATCAGTTTTATTATGTAGTCAAAACAACATCACTCTTTAGACACCAAGAAAAATAAAATAAATAAATAAAAAACTAAAAACACATCAAATAGAACTCATTTAATTTATATGTCCCCAAAAAATCATATTCCCAGCCTGAAAAAAAAATAAATAAATAAATCAGAAAAAATCACGTCTTAAGTAAATTCAGGAAAAAAATTATAATGAACTGGCCAAAGCTATTCACAGGGACCAGTTTTTTTCTTTCTCTTTTTTTCGTTTTTTTTTTTTTTTGTTCAATTTCCTCGACATCAATTACGGGCGAAACTGCCGTGGATTTTTTTTTTTTTTTTTTTTTTTTTTGGTAGTCTCGTCTTGGGGATTTTTCGGATCTTGATTGAGGAGAGAGAGAGAGAGAGAGAGAGAGAGAGAGAGAGAGAGAGCGTGGGTGTGGAAAGAGTGGAGGAAAGTGGAGAATGTAATTTTCTCTAACATTTCTTTCACTCACCCTTTTCTCTGTCTGTCTGTCTGTCCTTCTGTCTCTGTCTGTCTAACTAGTAAAAGATATAAAGGAAACAAGATGGATATGTAAGGCTGAGGTTCTGTCTGTCTGTCTAGCTATCTGTCTCTGTCTACTTATCTATCTGTGTCTATCAGTCTATCTATATATCTATCTCTGTATCTATCAGTCTTTATTTATCCATCTGTCATCGTCATTATATAATTCATTTCCATATTATTTTTTGAGTATGTGTGTTTGTATATAGATAGATAGATAGATAGATTTACATATATAAAATACGTATGTTTGTGTGTGTGTGTGTGTGTGTGTGTGTGTGTGTGTGTGTGTGTGTGTGTGTGTGTGTGTGTGTGTGAGAGAGAGAGAGAGAGAGAGAGAGAGAGAGCACATGAGGTAGGAACTGTTAACGGGTAACTGAAATTTACTGAGATTAAACGGGAGTAGTTAGGAGTTACTGTGTGTGTGTGTGGGTGGGTGAGTGGGTGGGTGTTATGTATGTATGTATATGTGTGTGTTTGTGTGTGTATGTATGTGTGTATGTGTGTATATGTGTGTATGTTTGTTTGTATGTATATGTGAGTGTATGTATGAATGTATATGAGTCTGTATGTGTATGTGTATGTATATGAATCTGTATATATTTTTGTATGCATGTATGTGTACGTGTGTGTGTGTGTGTGTGTGTGTGTGTGTGTGTGTGTGTGTGTGTGTGTGTGTGTGTGTGTGTGTGTGGAGCATCGTAGGAATCCAGGGTCTTGTCCGACTCAGATTTTAATTGATGTTGACTTAGAGTAATTACTGAGGAAGCTGAGAGAGAGAGAGAGAGAGAGAGAGAGAGAGAGAGAGAGAGAGAGAGGGTAGATAGATTGGTGGAAAGGAGGAGAGGGGAATAGGAAGGAGGAAAGGAGAGAGTGAGTGGGAGAAGAAGGGAGTGTTGGGGAGAGAGAAGAGAGAATGAGATTGGTGAAAGGAGGGGAGCGACTGGAGGAGAAGGGGAGGGGAGGGGAGGGGAGGAGAGGGAAAGGGAGAGGAGGGGAGGGGAAGGGAGGAGAGGGAAAGGGAGAGGAGGGGAGGGGAGGGGAGGAGAGGGAAAGGGAGAGGAGGGGAGGGGAGGGGTAGAGAGAGGGGCAGGAAGGAAGAGAGAGGGAGAGTTAGGATAAAAGATAGTAAGGGAGAGTCAAAAGGAAAAGGGATACGGAAGAAAAGGAGAGAGAGAGAGAGTGAGACAGAGAGAGAGAGAGAAATCAGGAGGGGAAGGAGGAGGAGAGGAGGGGAAGGCGATGCTAGTAGAGAGAGAGAGAGAGAGAATAATGGAAGTGACTGGAATGTAAACACACCCCACAATGCGTCGTTTTCTTTTTAATTACAGACACTAGCCAACTCTCTCTCTCTCTCTCTCTCTCTCTCTCTCTCTCTCTCTCTGATTCCTTGGTTGTTTTCCTATCTGTCTGTCTCTCACACATATTCACCCACTTTCTTCTCGACTTTCCCTACCTACTTCCTCCTCCCATCTCTCACAACATCCTCCTCAAATCCATTTCTTCACCCTTCGTCTCTCCATCCCTCCCCTCCTCTCCCCCTCACTCCACTTTGCTCTCTCTCCCCACTCCCCACCTTCCCCTCTATCCTCATTCCCCCTACCCATTTCTGCCTCCCCCCTATGTCCATGTTTGCTCCCTTCCCTCACCCTTTCCTCCCTCTTTCTCTCATCCATTTCTCCCCCTTCTTTTTCCTTCAGTCTACTCTGCCCCTCCTCCCTCTCCCATGCCACTCACACCACCCTTTCTCTTTCTTTCCCTCTCTCTCTCTCCTTCTCTCCCCGACTCACCCTTCTTCCTCCCACTCCCCCCACACTCACGCTTCACAGCCACTCATTCTCCCTCTTCCCTCTCCTCCTACTTCCCCCTCCTTCTCCTCCCTCTTATCCTCACTGAATACCTCCATTCGTACCCTCACCTCTCTCCTTTCCCCCACCTCCTCTTCCTCTTCCCCCACTCACTCCTCCTTGCTCTTCCTTGCTCCCCTGCTCCTCCATCCCCCCTCCTCCGCCCCCTCCCCCCCGCTGGCCAACTGCACATAATTTGAAGCCGGGAAATGAAACGCTTTGACGAGCTTCTTTTGTCTCGCTCACATTAGGCGAGATTAGGGAGTGGGCAAGGAGTGGGTTTGAGAGAGAGAGAGAGAGAGAGAGAGAGAGAGGAGAGGGGGTGGGGGAAGTGGGAGTGAGTGGGGATAAAGAGGCATGGGAATAATTATAATGGTTTGGGAGGGAGTAGGATGGAGAGGAAGTCAGTGGGATAGAAACAGAGAGGAAGTGAGTGAGTCTGGAAAAAAGTGAGAAAGGGAGTGAGTGAGGGAGAGTAAATTAGAAAACAGACTGGAATGAAAGAAAGCGAGACCATTGGAGGAAGTTGCCCTGGAGTGGGGATAAGTGGGGGTGGAGAGGGAGGGAGTGTGTGGGTGTCCTAATGGTGCTGGAAAAATGAGGGATGGAAAATAAAAGTTGAGTCAAATTAAGGCAAAAAACGGGAAACAGAATTGGCAGGTGGAAAGTTTTGTTGCTTGAGACGTGAGAGGAGTGGCCTTGCTTGGTGAGAGAGAGAGAGAGAGAGAGAGAGAGAGAGAAAGAGAGGGAAACAGACAGAGACCAACGGAGACAGACAGAACGACACACAGACAAAAAAATAAACAGATGTACAGATTTTTAGTGATGCGCACCCTTTGATTTTAACATGTCCACTAACATACTCTTATACCCACATTCCCACATACCTTTGCACTCTCACACCCTTACACACACACACACACACACACACACACACACACACACACACACACACACACACACACACACACACACACACACACACACACACACACACACACACACACACACACAGCCTCTCATACCCTCACAACTTTTTCCATTTCTCAACTTTGCATCAACCCACACTCTCTGCCTCTCTCTCAAAACCCACCTGTATGCACTACCACTCACTTTCCACACATCTCTATCGCTCCTGCATATCCTTCCACACTGTCCATCACATCCACATCTTCTAGTCATTCCACACTGTCGTACACCATCCTTCAGATTTTGTATATCATTCCACATTATTCCACATCACCTCACATTTATGTTCTGCGTTTCCACACTTTTCTGTAGCTCCCTCCCTGTTTCACACACACACACACACACACACACACACACACACACACACACACACACACACACACACACACACACACACACACACACACACACACACACACACACACACACAACTGCCTCATTAACTCACACACCCTTCCTCATGGCAAACTTCTGCCACTTGCCCCTTCACAACACGCCTCACATCCCCTCACACACCCGGCCAAAGTTTACACACACACACACACACACACACACACACACACACACACACACACACACACACACACACACACACACACACACACAGGGCGTTTCTCCAGTTGACATAATCCTCGGCATCTGTGCATCGCCAAGGGGGGAAAATTCATTACGGAGACAAAGTGGTTTCATTACTTCCTCATAATGACACGCACGCCCTGAATAACACGACCAGAGAGAGAGAGAGAGAGAGAGAGAGGGGGATGAAGGGGGGAGAGAAGACCAAGAGAGAGGAGAAGTGGATGAGGGAAAGAGGCAGGAAGAAAAGAGCGAGAAGTATTGAAAGACTAAGGTCAGAGAAAGAGAGAGAGAGAGAGAGAGAGAGAGAGAGAGAGGTGGAAGAGAACAGGCAGATTGGTACAGAGGGGGGTAATGTGAGGTTAGAATGGTTTGGGAACAGGAAGTTAAGTATAGGAAACCACACACACACACACACACACACACACACACACACACACACACACACACACACACACACACACACACACACACACACACACACACACACACACACACACACACACACACACACACACACACACAGGCGTCATCATCATCATCATCAGTGCTATTAATAAATGATGCAAATAAATAATGACAGTAAATAATGAAAATAAATAATGGTAATGAATGATAGTAAAAACTGATAATAGTAAACGATGGTGATAAAAATGGTAATAAATGCGCGTAATAAAGTAAGATAAATGACAATAAAAAATGGCAGTACCGAGACCTGACCGCCATAACCTAATTTTGGCCTAACTAAATTAAAGAAAACCTAATATGACCTTCCTTGACCTCTGAGGATTGTTGTTGTTATTCCTCAGTCAATGATGCTTATGATATTGACCTGTTGATAGTGGGGTAGGTTGAGCATGTAAACACTTCCGCTAGAGAGAGAGAGTGAGAGAGAGAGAGAGAGAGAGAGAGAGAGAGAGAGAGAGAGAGAGAGAGAGAGAGAGAGAGAGAGAGAGAGGGGGCAAAAATCTCTGCTTGGTCAAGTGAATTATTTATATTTACGAGTACCTCTTGATGTGAACTCAGCACACATCACCTCATCCCATGTCTTCCTCGTTCTGCCTCTCCGTCGACGCCCTTGGATCTCTGCATGTACTTTCACACCTCTTCACCCAAAGCGTGTCAGTCTCCTCTTCTTTTTTTCTCCTCCGATGTCCTCCACTCCCAGCCGCCCAGAACATAAAAGGGTAGGAGACCGACCTTCTCCAGGGCCATTATACGTGATAGCATTGTCTTCAGCAAGATTCGGTGGTCTGAGAAGTATGCAAAAATTCTATCAATACGAACACAGATCAGACAGCACAATTGACAACACATACGGTTACACTGAAGGTCTCATTCATAGTAGATTTCTTTACATACCAGCGAAAAAGAATCCCTATAATTGTGTTATATCCAGTAAGAAGGTATGGCGCTTAGTTAGGATTCCATGGTACCTATTCTAATAATGCTCGTGTTAATGGTTCGTGCGCTCGCCAATATCCAAGAGAAAATTGACTGTGAAAGCGGAAACAAAGGAGTGAGGGTTTATTGGTTTTCCTCTTACCAAAAAGCAGCGAGTGCAAGCAGGTCACAGTAAAGCCAGACGCCACACAGATGCAAGACTCACATCACATTCTCCAACATTTACATAGCTGAGACAACACAGCCTCTGGAGCGTGTTGGCCCTGTGTTGTGTCTAAATGAAATCACTTTGCTGTCTCTCTGTCGCTGGCCTGCTGCAGTTTTCCCTGGTCATATATCTGGATCGTACATAAAATATTTAAAAGGATGTGAAGGGTATACAGTTACGGTGGTGATGTTAACTGCAATTCTGTGCTTTGGAAAACTTACCTCCACACATAATCACTGAAGAGATATGGGAGTGAAGAAGTAAAAGGATACATTCTTCCATTCCATTCCTCTTCATGGCGAATTTTAAATGCTGTATGCTAGTCCTTCTCACTTTTCTTTCCTGGTGGCTTTGGCTAGAGGGATTGGTGGGATGGAGGGGAGCCTTTCGACTTTGCCATCCTCTTATAACTTACCCTTTAACAAACAGCTTCGAAAGGACTAAGAGAACTGTTGCTGTCTGCCTTCCTTTGTACTCTTTAAACTGACGATGCTGCTCCTCACTCCCCATCTGGCCTCCCTCATGCATCACCCACGACTATGATGAGGCTCTGAGCTCCATCTCGGGAACGGGCATTTTTTTCGTGGCTGCTCCTTCCCTATTCCATTTATTGCTTATTGTTTTTTCATTACGCCGTTTTGGGGACGGGTGTTTGATCTTATTCACGCTTGCTTGGCTTCCTCGTTTTCGATCTTGTTTCTTCATTTTCTACATTTTTTTTCTCACTCTCTCTTCCTCCTTTTCCTTTCTCTCACCCCCGTTCTGTTTTTCTTCCTCCCTTTCCTTCCTTTCCCTCTCGTTCTATTTTTTCCTTGTCTTCCTTCTTTCTCCCTCACAATTTCCTTTTTTGTCTTTTTGTTGCTCTTTTTTTTCATGTTTCCTTTCCCCTCCCCCTCCTCCATTTTCTCCCATCTCTTTTTCTTTCTCCTTCCTCCCTTTTCCATGGTCCTTCTATCCCGCTTTATCCGTCTTCACGTTCTTACCCTTTTCCTCTCCCTCCCTTTCCCTCTCCATCTTCCCTTCCTCTCCTCCACTGCATCCCATCCTCTCCACCCCTCCCCTTTACCCTTCCTCATCTATTTTCTTCGTTTTCGTTTATCTTCAGTCTTCATCCCTCTTTCGCTCTCTCGTTCTTCTCTCTCTCCTTTACAAACACCATCTCCCTCTTATCTTTCCTTCTCTTTCCCTCTACTCTCTCATCCCTCTCTCCACTCCCTCCTCTCTAGCTTTCCTCTCTTCCTCTTATGCACTCCTTATCCTCTTCCATACTGCTTCCACTCTCCGACTTCGCTCACCCTTCTCCTCACTCTATCTCCTTTTCCTTCCTTCCACACTTCCGTCCTACACTCCCCCTCCTCTATAAACTTCCCCCACCCCTTTCCCAACCCCCCAGAAGAAGAGAGCGAGAGAGAGAGAGAGAGAGAGAGGGAGGGAGGGAGGTAGGGAGGGAGAGAGCAAGGGACAGGGGAGGAGTTAAACCCGCCAGACTTCCCATCATCCCCCGGCCCGGAAAACAAGAGACGATCGAGTGTAAACAAAGGGATATATCGGCTCTTCCCCCCACCTGTCTTTGGTTAGAGGCTCTTTCTCTCTCACTTTTTCTTGCTTTATTTTCTTTATCATTTGCTACATGATTTTTTTTTCTATTTGGTGTATTTTTCCCATCTCTCTTTCTCCCTTTTTCTCACTGTTTTCTTTATTTTCTTTTTTTATCATTTGCAATTTTTATATTTTTGGTGAATTTTCCTCTCATCTCCCATTTCTCTTGCTTTCTTACAATTTTTGCTCCGTTTTCATTATTTTCTATATTTCTCTCTTTATATATTTTTTCTTTTTCCTGTATTTCCCTCTCCCATCACACGTTTCACATTATTTCCTTACCTCTTTCTTGTCTTATTTGTATGTATTGTCTTTTCGTCTAAATTTTGTCTTTCTGTTTTTATTTTTTTACCTACACCAAGGATACTATAAATCTGGCTATAGTAAGTTTTTCGGTCTGTCTACAAACATTATGAAAAAAATATGGGAGGAACTAAACCAAATTTCGAATAATGATCAAGGACGGTCAGAGGTATAGGTTATTAAATTTCTCTCTCTCTCTCTCTCTCTCTCTCTCTCTCTCTCTCTCTCTCTCTCTCTCTCTCTCTCTCTCTCTCTCTCTCTCTCTCTCTCTCTCTCTCTATTTATTCTTTTTCCTTGGGTCTATTTGCTCAATCACGGTGGGAGAGAAGAGACGACAGTGGTGCGGTGGTGATATTGGGAAGAGAGAGAGAGAGAGAGAGAGAGAGAGAGAGAGAGAGAGAGAGAGAGAGAATTACCTTCTATGGCCACTTTTTTCCAGTATAATATTCCAGCAAACTCCAGACGATTTTAATACTGTGATCAAGATTCCCGGATGAAAAAAAAAAATAACATGATCTTGATTCCTGGGTCCCATTTTACCCACAATCTAAGTTCCTTCTTGGTCCTGTTACCCCAGGGATATAGTCTCCATGGACCTGTTCCCACCATGGACTTAGTTTCCCATTACCCACCCACCCCACCCTACCTGCCCACTCCACCAGTCCGTCCACCCATCCGACCCGTTATAGCTAATGACGATCTGGTTGTGCAAGTAAACAAAAACTCTACGGTAATTGGATACCATGTTTCCACTATGTTGACTTAATTATTTCTTATTACTGTAGTTCTAACCTTGGCCACCAGGGGCGCCACTTGTAATATACACATCTAAATTCGTCGCAGTAAGTTACCCCTGTTAGGTGCTGTTTAGCGAGTTACATAAGCAGAGGACAGACAGACAGACAGACAGACAGATGGACAGACAAACAAACTCTCTCTTTCTTATATATGCACTGATAAGAATATTGTGTGCGTGCGCAGGGAGAAGTTAACTAAATTTATTCCATTACTGATCGCTTGGGAATGTGATGGAGGATAGAGAGAGTGAGATAGCTCCTTTCCGCTCACATTTAAAGTCAGAGGAAACCTGTATTTAGTATTTAAACACACTTAACCTTTCTCTCTCTCTCTCTCTCTCTCTCTCTCTCTCTCTCTCTCTCTCTCTCTCTCTCTCTCTCTCTCTCTCTCTCTCTCTCTCGTGTCACTTTAAAACTGTGCTGATCGACTCTGAATTATGTATAGGCTATTATGCTTTTTTCTCTTTACTCTTTTCCGGGTATATTTTCCTGCTTTTTTTTCTCTCTCTCGTCATTCCTCATTTTGGCTATTGTTTCTTCTCTGCTTTCTTTGATCTCTCTCTCTCTCTCTCTCTCTCTCTCTCTCTCTCTCTCTCTCTCTCTCTCTCTCTCTCTCTCTCTCTCTCTCTCTCTCTCTCCTTTCTTTGTAGTTCCCTGTTGACTTTCTTTGTTGTCTTTGTATTCTTTCTTTGTTTGTTTTGTTTTCTTCAAGTCCTTTAAGTCCTTTGTTTGTTTTTTAAGTCCCATATCAACCCTCTCCAGTTCAAAAATAATCTTTCAAAAACTGAATAAAATCGTCTGGAGATTGCGATGATAAATATAAATCGCGTCCTTGGGCTGAAAGGGTTGATGTCATGTGTACTCTTGGCGTGCATACTGTTTGTCTGTGGTGTGTGTGTGTGTGTGTGTGTGTGTGTGTGTGTGTGAGAGAGAGAGAGAGAGGGGAGGGGATGTGAAAAAGTGTGAGAGATAAGAGGCTGTGTGTGAAAGATAAATTGCGTGTGTGTGTGTGTGTGTGTGTGTGTGTGTGTGTGTGTGTGTGTGTGTGTGTGTGTGTGTTCCACGTATACACATGTACGTATTCCCATCCATTACGATTGTCCTATTAGTGTTTTTCATGGCTTTCAGGACAATGTGTCACCGTGATAGATTTTATGTGTTTTTCGTATGGCCATCTCTCTCTCTCTCTCTCTCTCTCTCTCTCTCTCTCTCTCTCTCTCTCACACACACACACACACACACACACACACACACACACATATACAAATCGTTCCTCCAGATTTTTGAGAGAAGTACGTAAATGTTTGATGACATGGAGGTATGGAACAGCGTCTCTCTCTCTCTCTCTCTCTCTCTCTCTCTCTCTCTCTCTCTCTCTCTCTCTCTCTCTCTCTCTCTCTCGCTCTCTCGCAACGTCAGGAATCCGGATCCATCCACGAACGATTGACTTTATGCATATTCAATCCTGGGACGACTTTCAGAAAACGGGTATTGGATGCGCAGGGAGGACATTCACAAATAATATGGGAATTGTGTATTATATCTGCCCTCCCCCCCCAACCCAGCCCTACTAGTAAAGATTTTGAGGTTATTTTCGAGTTTTTTTTTTTTTCTGAGTTGAGTGGGGTCTGTGAATTTGTGTGGGGGGAGAGGGGAGTTAGGTGTGGAGGGGAGGGGAGGCAGTGGGGGGTGGTGGTTGTGTGTGGATGGGGTTGTGTGTGTAAGGGGGTGTGGGGTTGTGAATGTGTGTGTGTGTGTGTGTGTGTGTGTGTGTGTGTGTGTGTGTGTGTGTGTGTTTAGCCAACCCCCATAAGAAACTTTGCATAATCTGAAATTAATCGTCTGGTGGCAAGAAGAAAAAATAAATCATGTCCTTTGGCTCAAAAATTGTAAGAATTAATTTATTTTCTTTTTCATGATTAAATTTCCCTTTTTTATTGTTCCTTTATTACATTTATTTGCCTCTGTTTTTGTTCGTGTAATTTTTCTTTTTTAGTATATATTTATTTACTTATTTTTAGTTAATATATTTTCATTCCATTAATTTCCTGTGGTTTTTTTTAGTGTTTATTTGATTATTTTCTTCTACTGTGTTTAATTTTTTTTTAATCTCCGTTTTCTTTTTGCGGGAGAGACTTTGGTTAGCATATTTAGTGGAAGAAAATTGGGTTACCAGGGAGGAGAAGAGGAGGAGGAGGAGGACGTGGAGGAAGAGGAAGAGGAGGAGGAAGGGGAGGAGGAGAAGGACGTGGAGGAAGAGGAAGAGGAGGAGGAGGAGGAAGTAAAAGAAACTGTGAGAGAAGAGGGAGAATGACGTAGATGGAGAGAGAGCAGTCGAGCGAAAGAGGGAAGGATGGAAGGGAGAAAGAAAGGAAGAACAGTGGAAGGAGAGAGAGAAAGAAAGAAGAAAGTAGGGAGAGAAGAAGGAGAAAAGGAAGAAGAGTGGAAGGAGAGAAAGACAGAAGGAAGAAGGAAAAGAAGAATGGAAAAAAGAGAAAAAAAGGAACGAAGTGTGGATGGATGTAAGGAAGGAGGAAAAGAAGGAAGGAAGGTGGGAGAGAAGGAAGGAGAGGAAAAGAAGAAAGGAAGGTGGGAGAGAAGGAAGGAGGAAAAGAAGAAAGGAAGGATGGAGAGAAGGAAGATGGAGAAGAATCAAACGATATACTGCAATTTCCTGCCGTCTCTCCAGCCTCCATTATTCATTGTTTTCGTTCAGTCTTCCTCTCTTCCCTCCCTCCTGTCCACCTGTCTTCCTCCCTTCCTGTCCACCTGTCTTTCTCCCTCCCTCCCTACCCCCCTGTCCACCAGTTTTTCTCCCTTCCTCCCTACCTCTCTCCCTGTCCACCTGTCTATGTCGCTCCTTCCGCCCCTCCCTCTTTTCCAGTTTCCTCCCCCTTCCATCTCTCTCTCTCTCTCTCTCTCTCTCTCTCTCTCTCTCTCTCTCTCTCTCTCTCTCTCTCTCTCTCTCATTAAAGATTCACGGGAGCCACTCAATAATAGAGAGAGTGCGTCAAGGAAGTGAGGTTAACTTGGTCTTCCTTGTAATTAATTATACTTGGTTAATTTACTGAGGAAGGAGGAGAAGAAGGAAGAAAGGAGAGAAGGAAGGAGGGAAGGAAGGACACCGGGAAGAAAGCAAGGAGGGAAGGGGGAAAAGGAAAATGGTCAATAGAAGAAGGATGAAACGAAATTGGATGATGAAAGGAGGGAGACACAGACGGGGAAAAGGAGAGCCAGAAGGAAAGAAAGAAGAAAGGAAGGAAGGAAAGAAGGAAGGAAGGAAGGTACATAAGAAGTATATATAAAAGATGCTGTCTGCTGGGAAAAGAATTATTTAAGATATAGCCAACGTGGGTGAGAAAAGGGCAGAAAAGAAGAAGGCTCTCTCCCACCCACCACTCCCTCCAGTAAGACAGCCGGTAGGAAAAAAAGTAGGAAAAACACCATGATTGCCGGAAAGAGAAAAGGAAAAGGAGAGGAAAATGAGGGAGGAAGATGAGAGGAAAAAGAGTGGAGAAGATGAAAGGAAAAAGAGTAAAGAAGGTGAGAGGAAAAAGAGGGAAGAGGGAAGGAAAAAGAGGATTGATGAGAGGAAGAAGAGGGAAGAAGATGAGAGGAAAAAGAGGATGATGAGGGGAAAAAGAGGGAAGAAGATGAGAGGGAAAAGAGGGTAGCGAATAAGAGGAAAAAGAGGGAAGATGAGAGGAAAAAGAGGGATGATGAGAGGAAAAAGGGGATTAATGAGAGGAAGAAGGGGGAAGAAGATGAGAGGAAGAAGAGGGTAGAGAATGAGAGGAAAAAGAGGAAGGTAGTAAAGCAAATAAGGAAGATGAGAGATAAGAAAGGGAGGAAAGAAGGAGTAGAGGAAATAAAGGAAGAAAGTTTGGTGATAAGAAAAGAAGGAAGGAAGGAACATGGGAGACAAAGGAGGAAGGAAAGTGGGGTGGAAGATACGTAGGAGGGAAGGACTGGAGGAGAGGAAGGAAGAAGAGATAATAGGGAAGGAAGGAGCATGTGAAGGTGAGAAGGAAGGAAAGAAGACTAGAGAGATAAAAGAAGACTGAGAAAAGAATGTATGGGAAATGATTAGCAGAGAAAAAGGTAAATTGAGAGAGGAGAAATGAAGAAAGTAAGGAAGTGAGAGATAGGCGATGATAAGGAAAGTTCAAGAGGATAAAGAAGGAAGGAAAGGAAGGAAAGAGTCGTAAAATAAGAGTCAATTTGCAGATAGGGGAGAAAGAGAGAGAGAGAGAGAGACACGAGTGACAGATAGACAGACAAAGAATAAAAGATTGGAACACAGAGTAAATGTGCATTTTATGTGTGTGTGTGTGTGTGTGTGTGTGTGTGTGTGTGTGTGTGTGTGTGTGTGTGTGTGTATGTATGTGTGTGTGTGTGTGTGTGTGTGTGTGTGTGTGTGTGTGTGTGTGTGTAGCGCCCAAATGATATGCCTCCTACCCTACTAGTAACGTATTTGCCTACCTGTGTACCTACCTATCTACCTACTTACCTACCTACCAGTCTGCTTCCCTCCCCCCCTCCCCACCTACCTACCTACCTACCTACCTACCTACTTGCCTGCCTACCTACCACCTGTTTGCGGCGTGTGGTAATAGAGCGATAGGGCAGTGTGGTGGCTTGACTCTTATCATCAGCGTCCTGGGAAACACAATACTTTTACCAGGATTAACGGCGCTGTGCATTGTGGGGAGGAAGGAAGGATGAAAATAGAAAGAAGGAAGGAAGGGTGAAAAGCGAAAGAAGGAAGGAAGGAAGGAAGGAAGAAAGGGTGAAAAAGGTAAGAAGGAAGGAAGGAGGGGTGAAAAACGTAAGAAGGAAGGAAGGAAGGGTGAAAAGCTAAAGAAGGAAGGAAGGAAGGAGGCGAGTTGAAAATTGAAGAAAAAAAGGAGGGAAGGACGAAGTGTAAAAAGCGAAGAAAGAAGGGAAGGAAGGAGATAAAATAAGAAGGGGAAGTAAAATGAAGGAAGGAAGGAGAAAAGAAGGAAGGTGATGGAAAAAATGAAAGGGGGGATTAAGAAAAAAGAAATGGTAAAATTAAGAAGGGAAGAAAAGGAAGGAAGGGAGAGAAGACAAAGAGGGAGGATGAGAGGAAGGATGGAAAGGAGAGAGGGAAGAAGAAAGGAAGGAGAGGATGGAGGGCAGAGAGAAGGAAGGAAAGGTGGATGAAAAGTAGGTGGAGGGAGGAAGGAAGGAGGGAGGGAGGAAAGAAGGAAGGAAGGAAGGAAAGGAGGGAGGGGGGGTAGACGCAATACTTTTCACAGGATTAACTGCCCCGGGGCCATTCATTGTGGGAAGGAAGGAAGTTGTAGTATTAAGGAAAGGAGGAGTGAAGGAACGAGGAGGGAAGAATATGCGAGTGAAGGAAGGAGGAAGGAAGAATATGCGAGTGAAGGAAGGAGGAAGGAAGAATATGCGAGTGAAGGAAGGGGGAAGGAAGAATATGCGAGTGAAGGAAGGAGGAAGGAAGAATATGCGAGTGAAGGAAGGAGGAAGGAAGAATATGCGAGTGAAGGAAGGAGGAAGGAAGAATATGCGAGTGAAGGAAGGGGGAAGGAAGAATATGCGAGTGAAGGAAGGAGGAAGGAAGAATATGAGGTTGAAGGAAGGAAGGAAAAACTGAAGACAGAGGAATGGATTAGTGTAGGAAGGAAGGGCGAGAGGAAAGACGATTTTACTCAGCCATAGAAGGGCGCTTTGGTCGTGGAGGGGTTAAGGAAGGCTGCACCTAACCCCTTCAGTTCAAAAAAAATCCCTCTAAGGTGAAAGAAAATCGTCTGGAGATGGTAGGATTAGAATAGATATGATGTCCTTGGGGTGAAGGGGTGGAGGAGGAATAGAACGAAGGAAGGCAGGAGGAAATGAAGGAAGGAGGGATGGGGGGAAGGTAGGAAGGATGGATGGTAGATAGGAATATGAGAAAATAACAGGAGGAGAGTGCTGGAGGGAAGGAGTGAGTGAGATAAGGAAGAAAGAAGAGAATTAAAGGAAAAGAGGAAGGAAGGGAAGAGAGAATGAAGGAAGGAGGTAAGGAGTAAAGGAAGGAAAGGATCAAGGAAGGAATTTAGCACCAGCTGTTTCTCCTTCACGAGCAAGAGGGAAGGAGGTGAAGGAAAATGAAGGAAGGAAGGAGGAAATGGAGGGAAGAATAATAACACCTCTCCTCTCCACGTGTCTCCTTCATATTCCCTCCTCCTCCTCCTCACTTCCCTTCTTCATTTTCCCTCCTCCTCCTTCTCTTTCGCTTTCCTTTTTCATTTCCCCTCTCCTCCTCTTTCACTTTCCTCTTCCCCTCATATTTGTTTGTTTTTTTCCTATTTTGATATGTTTTCCTTCTTTTCCTTTTTTCTTCCTCTTTTTTCCCTCTCCCTACGTCCTTCCATTTTTCCCCATTCCCTTCCTTCTCTTCCTTCTCTCTGTGTTTCCTTCCTTGTTCCGTCTTCTTTTTTTCCTCCATCCCATTTTCTCTCCCACTTATCTATCTCGCTTTCTCTTTCCTTTCTTCTCCATCTTTCCTTCCTTCTCTCTCATTCCATCCTTCTCGCATTTTCTGTCCCTTTTCCTTCTTTTTCCCTATTCTCTTGCTTCTTTCCCTCCTTCTCTTCCTTTTTTCTCCCTTTTCCCTTTTCCCATGGTTCTCTCCTTTTCCTTCTCTCTCCCTTTTTCTTCCGTCTGTACCTTCTTGATTCCTTCTCCCTTTTCCACCCTCCCCTCCCTTCCTCGTAATCCCTCTTTCCCACCGTCTCTTCTCCTTCCTCTCCCTCCCTCTCTTCCTTGTTCCCTTCTTCCTACCTCCTTCCCTCCCTCTTTCTCTCCTCTCCTCTTCCTTCCTTTCCTCCTCCCTCCTCTTCTCTTCCTTCCTTTCCTCCTCCTTCCTGCCCTCCCTCTCTCCCTCTCTTCTCTCCTCTCCCCCTCCTTCCCTCCTGAGTGTGGTCCTTGTCTGAGGTGTCTGAGTGGCGAAGGCCGTCGTGTTGTGATTATGCCACTCACTGCAGAGAGAGAGAGAGAGAGTTGAAGGAAAAAGAGGTGAGAGAGAGAGTGAAGGAACTAAACAGGGAGAGAGAGAGAGAGAGAGAGAGAGAGAGAGTTGAAGGAAAAAGAGGTGAAAGAGAGAGTGAAGGAACTAAAGAGGGAAGAGACTGGGAGAGAAAGAGAGAGGGGGGGGGGAGTTAGTCAAAGACGGGGTTAAGCCAAATTGGATATTATTCAGACATTTTCTATACAAGGGAGAGCAAGGAGGGAGGGAGGGAGGGAAGGGGGATTAGGGCAGGTAAGGAGGAGGGAAAGAGGGAGGGAGGAAGGGAGGGAAGGAGAGGAAGAGGATAGCAAGGAGAGAATGAGAAGAGAGAGAGAGAGAGAGAGAGAGAGGACTGTAGGAGAAGAGAAAAGTAAATACACTAATACCAGACAGACAGACAGAAAGACATATACACCGCTACACAGACACTGACACCACACATACATACATACAGTACACATACACATAAAGACATATACGTAGATACACACAGTATATACACAGATACAGATATTAAGTACACACAGACATATACACGCAGACACAAGCAGATATTCCCCGTCTGCTGTGGATTGTGTGACCGCTGGCTTACTGTGCAGACTTCAGCGGGAGAGACATGAATACCACGATGGGAGGGATGGGCTGAGGGATTGTGGCGGTGCGTTGAGGGATTGGCGTGAGATTGGCGTGCAATTGGCGTGGGATTGGCGAGAGGGCTTGGCGTGGGATTGGAGAGATGGATTGGCGTGGGATTGGAGAGATGGATTAGCGTGAGATTGGCTTGGGATTGGAGAGGGATTCGCGTTGGATTGGCGTGAGATTGGCGAGACGGATTGGCGTGGGATTGACGTGAGATTGACGTGAGATTGACGTGGGATTGGCGAGAGGGAGGGCATAGGGAAAAGGAGTTGGAGGAAGGAAGGAAAAATGAAGAGGGTGAGGAAGAGTTGGAGAAAGGAAGAGAAATACGAAAAGGAGTTGAAGACAGGAGGAAGGAAGAAAAAGTGAAGAAAAAGAAGAGATGAAAGGGAAACAAATAAGAATAGGAGTGGGAGAGAGGAAGGAAAAATAAAACAATAAGAAGAGCTGGAATAAAAGAGGAAAGAAAAACGAAAGAAGAGAAGCAAGAGAAAGGAGAGGAGAAGGAAAAAGGAAAAGAAAAGAAGGAGTTGCGAATTAATGGAATGATGTTTGGATTGTGTGGTGCTGTAGGGAGGGAGGGAGGGAGGAGGCGAGGATGATGGCCAGGATGGAGGGAGGAGGGAAAGAGGAGGAAAAAAGGAGGAAAGAAAAAGGGAGGAAGAAGAAAAGGGAAG
This sequence comes from Coenobita brevimanus, assembly GCF_032717465.1. Taxonomy (NCBI): domain Eukaryota; kingdom Metazoa; phylum Arthropoda; class Malacostraca; order Decapoda; family Coenobitidae; genus Coenobita; species Coenobita brevimanus. Next base: position 11,394,474 of record NC_137044.1, read on the forward strand.
GAGGAAGAAAAATGAAGGAGGGGGAAAAAGGGGGAAACGGGTCTGAGGAAAAGGAAGGAGGAAGAAAAAAGAAGGGAGAAAAGGACCTACGAAAAAGGAAGAAGGAGGAAAAAGGAGGGAGGTGAAAAAGGGAAGGAGGAAAGGGGGCTACGGAATTATAAGGCAGTGTATAGAGAGAGTAAGGATGGAAAATGAAGGAGGGAATGTTGTTGAGGAATTATGAGGTTTTAGTAAGGGAAGGAAGAAAGGAGGGAGTTAGGGAATGAGTATGAGGGATTGGAAGGCTCTGTGTTGTGGGGGATGGTGGTGGGATAGGGGAAATGGAGGGGATGGGCTAATGTGGAGAGGGTGGCTAGGTTGAAGGAACGAATCAGGATGGAATGAAGGAAAGAAGGAAGGAAAAATAAGAGGGAACTTGGATGGGGGGTTGATGAGGGGTGGAAAGGGTAAGAGAGAGAGAGACCATATGGGTTGAAGAGTGAGGAAGAAACTAGAATGAATGAAACTGATGGAAGGGTGGATGGTTAGGAGAGAGAGAGAGAGAGAGAGAGAAAGAATAGGGGTAAGTTAATCAAGTAGAATGGATATAACACACACACACACACACACACACACACACACACACACCAGACTGCAACCCGGACCTAGCCATTAATATTACTCCGTTGTGCAACCATTGAGCCTTCCATATATCAGGGTTGTA
>NC_137044.1:11400176-11425176 GCF_032717465.1 Coenobita brevimanus
AAAAACGCCCGTCGTCCCCTCCAGAGCGTACGTCGTCGCTTCGGGCGGGGCGGGAAGCGACTGTTTTTTTAAGCTGGTGGGCCCATTTTGGCGGAGAGAGAGAGAGAGAGAGAGAGAGAGAGACTTCTGCACGCGGTGGCACTACTTTGTCGGCGATTCCACTTCCCGGTTATGCAGACTTCCTTCAGATCCTTCCTTATCCCTCAGTTTCCTTCCTGTCCCTCACCTCCCTCCCTTTCCCTCACCTCCCTTCCTATCCCTCATCTTCCTCCCTGTTCCTCAGCTCCCTACCTATCCCTCAGCTCCCTACCTATACCTCACCTCCCTATCAATCCCTCACCTCCCTCCCTATCCTTCATCTCCCTGTCCTTCAGCTCCCTGCCTGTCCCTCAGCTTCCTATCTATCCCTGAGCTCCCTCCCTATCCTTCATCTCCCTGGCCCTCAGCTCACTCCCTGTCCCTCAGCTTACTCCCTGTCCCTCACCTCCCTTCCTATCCCTCATCTCCCTCCCTGTCCCTCACCTCCCTACCTATCTCTCACCTCCCTCCCTATCCCTCACCTCCCTCCCTGTCCCTCACCACCCTCCTTATCCCTCACCTCCCTCCCTGTCCCTCACCTCCCTCTCTGTTCCTCACCTCCCTCCCTATCCCTCACCTTCCTCTCTGTCCCGCAAAATGTACAGAAATGTGATGTTGGGAAATGGATAAGTCTGAACTAACTTAGGAACAGAACTGAGAATATTGTCCTTCGAGAGAGATATGGCTTGAGGAATATTACACGTGGAAACTGAGAATATTGTCCGGTGAGGAAATATTACCATGAGAAATATTCGACAAGCGATGCAGACTGGAAGGTTGAGATGGTCTGAAAATATTGACAGGAGGGAGGAGGAAGACTGGAGGAGGAGGAGGAAGACTGGGGGAGGAGGAAGACAGAGGGAGGAGGAAGACGGGGGGAGGAGGAAGACAGGGAGAGGAGGGAGACAGGGGGAGGAGGGAGACAGGGGGAGGAGGGAGACAACTGTGGATGTGGAAAGAAGAGTGACAAGAGGAAGATCGAGCAAGACGTGGAGAGTGATTTAGTTATATTTTTTTTATTTTGATGCTGGAATGAGAAGCTAGTCTCATTTATTATTATTATTATTATTATTATTATTAAAATTTATTATTACTGTTGTTGTTGTTGTTGTTGTTGTTGTTGTTACTAATTTCATTCATATGGCATAATATTTTTTTGTTTTTTGTTTTTCATTGTTTTTCGAGTTTCATAATGATATTGCAATAAGGATTGACATTATTATTATTATTATTATCATTATTATTACTGCTTAATTATGTCATGAACACTAATAATCTTTATTCCTATTAATTTTCTCATAATTAGTTTGTCGGAAATATTTCACCTGCAGTTGAAATGTAAATATTTTTTTTGTATGAACGTATGTACTGCTTTTATTTTTTATTTTTCATTTTTTTTTTATTTACGAAAATTTGGAATCTATTACTTTTTTCAGGACCAGTTTTCGAAATTTTGTCACCTGGGGGCTCCATTTTTTTCCTTTTATAATTTTTTTTTTTTCATGTGGATTAAAACTCTAAACATAATGGGTAAAGTTTTGGAAGGCTGGGAATGGATTAGCATGATTTTTTCTTTTTTTTTTTTTTTTTTTTTACCTGGTCGCGTGAAATATATTAGGCGTTTTGGGGTAATCTTTTGTTGCGTGATCGCCGTGTAAAAATGAGAGAGAAAGAGAGAGAGAGAGAGAGAGAGAGGATGACATTCGTTTTACTGACTGGCTTTCATATTGCCTCTTCCACGATGTCTCTCTCTCTCTCTCTCTCTCTCTCTCTCTCTCTCTCTCTCTCTCTCTCTCTCTCTCTCTCTCTCTCTCTCTCTCTCACCCTTCTTTCCTCCTCCTTTTCTCCCTTCCACCCTGGTCCTTTTTTCCCTTCCCATCTCTTCCCCGTCATGTTCCATCCTTCCTTCCTTCCTTCCATCCTTCCTTCCTCTTCCTCCTCCCCATTTCCTCCCTTTCGTCCCATACGCCACGAATCGTATCTCGCGTTATACTCCCGTTTTACGCGCCTCACCCCTTCTTTACGGCCGGGTGCATCGTATAACGCGTCCCGGGGTGTCCGATCTACGCGCACTCCGGTTGTACGCTGCCTTCCTGAATCCTACGCGCCCCTTCAGCCCCTTCTACTGCTGTCTGTATTCTCGTCGGTTAAGGAAGCTCCCTAACACGGTTTCCCTAGCGAATTGTTTTGCCTGCTACGCCTGACTGTCCTGTTCTGTTACATAACTCTTTCAAACATCACCCTTCTCTGCATAAACAACCTACAAAGGGATATTAACCAGCCATATCCAAAAATAAATCGCTAAGGAAGAGGTGCTAGGGAACCTCCTTACCTTACGAGAGTACTGGTCTAATAATCCAGGGGTGAGAGTAAGAGACAAGAGAGATGAGAGGAGCCTTGTAATTCCTTGGCACAAACCCATCATCTATTTTTCAGTGCCGGAAAAAGTGTCTATCTGTCTCCCACTCAGTCCCTCTTTTTCCCCACGAGGAGAGTAGGGTCCCGGGGCTAGGCTATCCAGTTGTAATATTTCAGGTGAGGGCGGCCAACCTCTCTCGCCCTTGAGTGGCATTATGTGGGCAATAACCCCCCAGCCATCCTTTCAAGTGATACGTGAAATATATAAAGGATTGGGAACCGCTGCTCCAAATCCTCCTCGCATTAAACACCTCTTTCTAATTCTAAACGACCCTTTCCAATTCCAAACGAGCCTCTTTGTGTGAAAGGCATGAGAGAGAGAGAGAGAGAGAGAGAGAGAGAGAGAGAGAGAGAGAGAGAGAGAGAGGGAGAGAGAGACCGCAATCTGACAACCCTTGAGCCCACTTAAACGACCAATCACACGCTCGTTCGCCCTGAAAAACCCACCAATAAGAGAGGATCTGGGGCAGGGAGGGGAGGGAGAGGGAAGGAGAGGAGGGAGGGGGAAGGGCAGGAGGAAAGGGAGGGGAAGAGGGAAGAAGAGGAGGGAGAAGAAAGGAGAGGAAGAAAGGGAGAGGAAGAGAAAAGGGGAACGGGGGAGGAGGGAACTGGGGTAGCAAAAAAGGAGGGAGGGGTGAAGAAAGGTGGGAGCAAAGGTAGGAGGAGGGCAAGTAGAGGGAAAGGAGAACTGGGGGTAGGGATGGGGAGGAAGGGAAGAGAGAGAATACAAGAGTAGAGCAAGGAGGGAAAAGGGAGGTGAAGGGAAGGCGGATGTATTGACAAAGAAGGGAGGATGAGAGAAGAGACAGGGGTAGGAGAAGGGAAAGGTCTAGGGAGAGGCAGAGAAAGGACAGAATCGGCGAAGGATGAAGGGCCAAAGGAAAGGGGAGAGAGAAGAAGGGAAACAGAGGGAAAGGAAGGGAGGTGAGGGGAGAGGAGGGATAGGTATAAAAAGCAAGACGGAAGGAGAGGAAGGTGATTGGAGACAAAATGAAGAGCGGAAGACGAGGAGAGACAGGAAAAGGGATGAAAGGAAGATGGAGGGGACGAAAGCGAAGGGGAAGGGAAGAGGAAAGATAGACAGAAACGAAAAAGAACGGAAGGAGAGGAGAGGGGAAAGGCTCAGGAAACAGGAGAAATGAGGAAGAAGAAGACGAAGAAGAAAGAGGAGGAGATATAGAGGAGAGATGGAGGATGAGAAGGGAGGAAAAGTGGAGAAACAGGAGTAAGAACGAGAATGAGAAGAGCGAAATAGAAGAGAAAGGAAGAGAAGAGACAGTGAGGGAAAGAAAAAAGAAAAAAGAATGGGTGAAGAAAGTGAGGAAGAAAGGGAAGTGAGTAGAGAGAATAGTGAAAGGGAGATGAGGTGAGGGAAGGGGATGGTGAGATGAAAGGGGGTGGGAGAAATGGAAAGTAATGGGAAAAGGGGTGAAAAGAGGGGAAACGAGAGAGAGAGAGAGAGAGAGAGAGAGAGAGAGAGAGAGGTAAAGGAAGGTGATGGAGGTATAATGGGGTCAGTCATGTAAGCTTTGAGGGGTCAGTGTGGCCAGGCCTAACAAATAGCTTCAACCTCGTCCCCTCTTCTTTCATTACACCCTTTCCCCTCCCCCTCCCCATTTCTCCTTCACCTCCCTATTTCCCCTTCTCCTTCCCATTTCCCCTTCCCCTTCCCATTTCCCCTTCCCCTTCCCATTTCCTCTTCCCCATTTCCCTCCCTGTTTCCCTTTCCTCTTCCCCCTTCCCCTTCCCTCTTCACCTTCCACCGTTCCCCATTCCCTCCTTCCTTTTCTCCCACTGCCCGTACTTCTTTCCCTTTTTCCCCTTCCCCCTCCTCTTATTCCACCCTTCCCTTTTCCCCCTTCCCAGTCCCCTTTTCCTTCCCCATAGCCTTCCCTTTCCTTTCCCCTCCTTCTCCTTGCTTCCCTTAACCCTCTCTTTATCTTACCTTTTGTCCTCTCTCCCTCTCCCTCTCCCTCGTATTCCTTCCCCCTCCCCCTCTCCCTCTCCCTCGTATTCCTTCCCCCTCCCCCTCTCTTCCCTTCCTCCCCACCTCTTCCCTTCCTCCCCCTCTCTTCCCTTCCTCCCCACCTCTTCTCTGCCTCCCCCCCCTCTTCCTCTTCTCCCCCTCTCTCGCTCCCTCCCTGCTCCTCTCTTACTCTCGCTCCCTCCCCTCCCCCCTCCCCTGGCTCCTGCATTGCATTTATACCACCAGTTATAACCACGTGGACCCGCCTCTCTCTCTCTCTCTCTCTCTCTCTCTCTCTCTCTCTCTCTCTCTCTCTCTCTCTCTCTCTCTCTCTCATTCTGTCTGTCTTTCATACTTTCTGATTTCCTTCCTGCCATCCTACTTTTCCCCATTCCTTCCTTCCTTCCTTTCTTCCTTCCTTCCTCACAAACTCTCACACCTTCTCAGACCCAGCCTCTTCTGTTACGCCGATTTCCTCTCCCCCTCCATCCCCTCTCCCTCTCTCCCTCTCACCTTACACCCACCCCCCCTGTCCCCCACCATCATCCTCAACTCTCTACTCCTCTCTCACCTTCCTCATTCTTCTCCTCCCCTCCTTCTTTTCTTCCCCCATCTCTCTCTCCTCCCTTCCTCTCCCCCTCCCAGACCTCCCCTTCTCTCTTTTCGTCTTCTCCTCCCCCACCTCCCCATCTGTCTTTTTCTTCACCCCTCCCCCTCCTCTTCTCTCTCTCCTTCTTCACCCCTTCCCCCTCTTTGCCCCACTCTTCCCCCCTCCCCTCCCCTCCCAATCCCACTATCTCCTCCCTATTCCCCCTCCCTTCCCCACTCTCCCCCCCCTCCCCTCACCTCCCAATTCCACCATCTCCTCCCTGTTTCCCCTCCCCTCCCCTTCCGCCTCCTCCTCCCCTTCCGCCTCCCCTCCCCATCTTAAGACCTTCAGCACGCCGCACGAGTTTAAATTCAAATCAGATTTTCCCCACGATTGCCTCTGAATTTGGGACAACGCTGGGTGGAGGGGAAATGGGGAGGAGGGGAGGGGAAATGGGGAGGAGGGGAAGGGAAATGGGGAGAAATGAAGAGGAAATGGGGAGATAGAGAGGAGTTAGGCGAGACTTTGAGTGCGATAGAAAATAGGGAGGGAGAGATGGAGGGGAAATAGCGAGAGGTAGAGGAAAAATGGGGAGGAATGGAGGATAAATAAGGAGATGAGGGGAAATGGGGAGGGGTGGACGGAAAATAGGAGATTTGGTGGGAAAATAGTGGGATGAAAGAGAAATGGGGAGGAATGGAGAGAAAATGAGGTGATTGGAGAGGAATTGGGGAAAGATGGAGGGAAAATGAGGAGGGACCGAGAGGAAACGTAGAAGGATGGAGGGGAAATGGGGGATGGAGGGAAAATGGGGAAGGACTAAGGGAAATGTGGAGGAATGGAGGGAAAATGGGAGGGATAGAGAGAAAATGGGAGGGATGGAGGGAAATGGGGAATGATGGAGTATAAATGGAGAGGGAGAGATGGAGTGGAAATGGAGAGAAAGTGGGTTATTGGGGAGGATGTAAGGGAAATCGAGAGGGAAAATGGGGATGGATGTAGGAGAAATTGGGAGGGATGGAGAGGAAATGGGGACGGCCTGAGGGGGGGACTGAGAAACAAATGGGGAGTAATGGAGAAAAAATAGGGGGAAAGGAGTGGGTAAATGGGGAGGAAAGGAAAGAGAACAAGGACGCAGTGTATATGTGTGTGTGTGTGTGTGTGTGTGTGTGTCCTTATGCAATGTTGCGAGAGAGAGAGAGAGAGAGAGAACACACACGAGGCGCCGCAATGCAAGCCTGGTTTAGTGTCTGTGTGAGCTAATCTCAGTCATCTATCTCAGGGTTATGTTACGGTGGTGCTCTCTTCACCCCACCTCCCTCTGTCTCTCTCTCTCTCATCCTAGGCCTTGACGAGAGAGAGAGAGAGAGAGAGATTATTGGCTCCCATCTCTACCTTCCCTTCTTCCATCCCATACTGTTCTTCCCATTCTCTCTCTCTCTCTCTCTCTCTCTCTCTCTCTCTCTCTCTCTCTCTCTCTCTCTCTGCTTGTGTGGCTAATCGATCTGAATTAAGAAAAAACAAATATCCTCACCAATAAAAGAATAAAGAGAGAGGAAGCTGTTTTATCCTTATAGATTAAAGTAAAAATAAAGTAAGAAAGTAAGTAAAGAAGTAGGTGTGTAAATAATTAATAGGAAATGTAAATCAGTTAATTCGTCCCTCTAGCAGCTCAGATTAGGCCACTTGACATTCAGAGCGACATTCAGAGTCCCATGTCACTCCACTGCCATTGTGATTTGTGTCCCCTCTATCTATCTGTCTATCTTTCTATCTGTCTGTCTATCTCTCTGTCTATCTATCTCTCTGTCTGTCTCTTTAGGTTTGTCGTTGTATATACCTGTCTGTCAGTCTGTCTGCCTGTCTGTAACACTATCTGTATTGGTCTGTCTATCCATCTGTTTCTACTCATGCGTGTGTTTCTTCCTGTCTGCCTATCTAGCTAAACTATCTGTCTTTTTATCTATCTGTCTGTCTGTCTATCTGTCTATCGGTCTGCCTGTGTCCGTCTGTCTATTTACCCATCTCTCTATCCATATGGCGAACTACCCATCATCTCAACTGCACTCAGCCCCACCGTCCATATCTATCATGCTCCTCTCTCCCAAACTACCCTATTGGCTCCCCTAACGATCCCATTACACTGTCCACATCTCGTCCCCCTCACCTTCGTCCCCAGCTCGTCCTTCCATCATCAATTCGTCCATTCTGGTCAGTTCGCCCGGTCTGGTTAGCTGGCCCCCTTTGGTCTTTTTGTCCTTTTGTTTACTATTTCTGGTCTATTTGCCTTTCTTGGTCAGTTTTGTCCCCTTCAGTCAGTTCGTCCATGGTGTCTATCTGTCCACCTATCTATCATCTCTGTCTATCTATCTGTCTATCTGTCTATCTATCTGTCCATTTATTCTTCTGTCTATCCACACCATCAGCTCTTTTGCACCCACCCTGCTGTCCATATCACCGTGTTTGTGTCAGCCTGTCTTCTTGTATCTGTAGCTATCTATTCATCTATCTATCTGTCTATCTGTCTGTATCTATCATTCATATCCCTCCCCTCTCCTCTCTCCCCATAACTGCCCTGTTCCCCCCCATGTAACGACACCATCACACTGTACCCATCTCATTCCCTCTCCCCCCCCCCCTCATAACTCAGTCCACGTGTTCAGTTTGTTCTTGTTCAGTTCGTCCGTCTTAGTCAGTTCATCTATCCTTGGTTCGTCTCCTGGCCAACTCGTCCCCCTGGCCAATTCGTCCTCTGGCCAACTCGGCCCCCTGCCCAACTCGTCCCCATGCCCAACTCGTCCCCCTGACCAACTCGTCCCCTGGCCAACTCGTCCCCCTGCCCGACTCGTCCCCCTGCCCAACTCGTCTCCCTGCTCAACTCGTCCCCCTGCTCAACTCGTCCTTCGGACCAACTCGTCCCCTTGGCCAACTCGTCCCTTCAACCTTTACAGTGCGATAACACGAATATTCAGTTATTTTTCCTTCCTCCAGAGAGAGAGAGAGAGAGAGAGAGAGAGAGAGAGGAAAGGCCATTGGTATTGAAAGGATTACAGTCTTCATTAATCTTTTCAGTACAGTGACTTATTTTACATCATATTCCCACTACCACAATAATAGTATTTTTAAATTTTATTTTTAAAGACCTATGCTAGTAAAAGTGTGCTAGAATTTAATATCTTTTAATACGTTATATTTATTTATACGTTCAGTTCGATTACTTTTTTTTTTTTCATAATATTCTTGCCATTGCAAGACGATTTTATTCAGCTCGAGACCCAAGACAAAAAATATAGCACATAAGACGTCGTTGGATTGAAGGGGTTGAATTGTTCCCCATTACTCTCTAGCCTTCAGTCAAACCATCCAGCAGGTGCATTTGTGGTGGCCGGATTTCCATGTCGAGGAGCTGTAGTGGTCGATGTTACGGCACCAAAGCCCACCGTCCATCCCAGCCCGGTCTGATGTGCTTTTGATGTGTGCTTGTAATCCCTCTCTCTTGTACCAGACACCACACCACTTTATTTCATCCCCCCCCCCTCCCGTGTTGAATATGCTTCCCTCCTCCCCCTCCCTCCCCCTCTCTCCCTGTCTGTCTATCTGTCTATCTATTTCTGTCTTTTTCTATATCTGTATGTCTGTCTATCTGTATGTAGATATGTACAACTGACCATCTACCATCAATTATTCTCAGAAAGATGCTAATATTTTAAGATAGATCATGGAGAGAGAGAGAGAGAGGGGGGGGGGGCAAAGAAGGAAATAAAAGTACAGTAAATTATGTATCAAGTTTGCTTCATTTTGGACCCAGGGAGAGAAAAAGGCGAAGGCCAAGTTTTGAGGCGATATTATGTCTCTCTCTCTCTCTCTCTCTCTCTCTCTCTCTCTCTCTCTCTCTCTCTCTCTCTCTCATTATCGTCGCCTTTTTCACCGCCCTTCTCCTCTTCCTCATTATCAACTTCTCGTCTCTTCCTCTTGTTATCGGTCTTCTTCCTCTTGTTTCTGTGGTTTCCTGTTCCTCTTATTTTAACATTTTTACTTCTTTATTTCCTTATTGTGGATATTATTTGGAACTTTAATTGTGTTTTTGAGTTTTTTTTATTTATTTTCACTCAGGTTTATGTCATGTTATCCATCCACACTTACTTACACCCACACCTGTAGTCGGAGCCATATCCACACCCACTCCACACCCACACTCACACCCACACCCACCTATACCCACACCCACACCCACATTCGTATAGTCCTCCATCCACCTTATTATTATTTTTTTTTTAGCCTCTCACCAACTTCCAATCTTACTTTTTTTTTATTCTTTTATTCCATATCGCTCTCTCTATACCTATTCTTCCCTCTCTCCCTTCTTCCCTTTCCTTCTCTTCTACCCCTGTCACTCTTCATGCTTTCTTCATCTGCTCTCTCCTTTTATCTCCTCTGTTTCTCCACCCTCTTTAACAACCCCCCTCCCCTCTCTCTCTCTCTCTCTCTCTCTCTCTCTCTCTCTCTCTCTCTCTCTCTCTCTCTCTCTCACCCCTCCTCCTCCTCCTTCTCCTCCTCTTCCCAATGATCACCACCTCCCCAAACTTGTGTCCTAAAGAGATGGGAGAGAGAGAGAGAGAGAGAGAGAGAGAGAGAGAGAGAGAGTAGGAAAACGAGAGGGATAACAAGAAAAGAACAGAGAGAGGGGAGGGGGTAAGGAGGGAAGGTCTTTGGCTGTATCCTGTTTCTGTGTCACCTCGTAAGTTCGCGGATTTGAGGCGTCTGCACCGGATGCTTGCACGAACGACACACCAAAACTTTTTTCCTTTCCTTTACGCTTTTTTTTTTTTTTTTTTTAAGATTTGGTGGTTTCTTTCCGTTAGGTCTTGCTCTTTCTTAGGTTTTCTTTCTATTTTTGATTTCTTGGTTTCGGTTTTGTTGATTTTGTTCTTTTTATGGTTTTCTCTTTATTTCGTCTTTCGTGGTTTCTTTTGTTTTCTTTTGCGTTTGTTTTTTGTGTTTTTAAAATGGTTTTTCTCCGTTTTCCTTTTTCTTTTTTAGTTCTTTTATTCTATTGATTTTTTTTTTTTTTTGGTCGCTGTCATCATCATCATCATCATCATCATCATCATCATCATCATCATCATCATCATCACCGCGTGTATAGTGGTGTATAGGGATAGTAAGGTCTGTGTAGTCTCTGTGTCTGCCTGTGTAACTGTAGGTCTGTGTATATCTGTGTATGTATCTGTGTATGTAACTCCATCTATGCCCCATCCATTACTCTTTTTCCCCCTTCTCTGTTTTTTATCTCTCTTGTTTGAATTTGCACACTTTCTTTTTTTTCTCTTTTTTTTCTTGTCTCTCGGGCTCTCCACTTCAATTTCTTTCCCCTTTTAATTGCTTTTCATGCGTCTCTTTCTCAGGATCTTTTTTTTCTTTTTTTTTTTTTTAACCTTTCAAATTCTCTATCTTTTTTCTGTGGTTTCTGCTTTTCATTTCAAGTTTTATCTTTTTTATTTTAATTTTGTTTTTTTTAATTTGCTTTTTCATTTTGTTTCGCGTAGTTCTGTTGTTTTCCTCCGTTTTCTTTGTACTTTCTGTTTTATTATTCCTTTGTATTGTTCATGTATTTTAGATTTTTTCTGTTTCTCCTTCATTCTTTTTCTTAATTCTTCATATTATTCTCTCTTTCACTTTCGCCATTCAATATTTTTTACACAGTTTTTATTGTTCTTTTGTTTTATTTTTCTTCCATTTTTTTTTTCTCTCTCTTAGTTTGTCTCTCCATAATTTGCTTTTCTTCATTTCCTATTTTTTTAAACATCTTGCTTCATACCCTTCATCATCTATTGTTCTATTTTCTTTTATTTTCTTTATTTTATTCTTTTTTTCTTACTGTATTTTATTCCATTTTTCTTTGTCTTAGGCCATCGTCGTTCTCCTTGTTTCCTTTTTTTGTAAAGTTCCGGCTTTGTCTTGATTTTTTGTTTTTTTTATTTTATTTTTTCCTTGTTTTCGTGTTTTCGGCAACTATTACTTTTCGTAATTTGCTTTTTTTATGTTTATTTTCTTTTAAGAGTTTAATGAGTTTATTTTTAGCCTGATTTTCGTTGTTTTATTCACCGATTTTTTCTCTTTTTGTCAGTTTTCTTTCTGTTTTCTTGAAATTTTCTTATTTTATGCCCATTTTTATTTCTTGATTTCCTTTTATTTTATGCCGGTTTTTCTTTCGGTTTTCTCGATTTTTTTTTATTTTATACCGGTTTCTGTTTTCTTGACTTTTAGTTATTTTATGCCTGGTTTTTTCTTTATTTCTTCATTTTCTTAAGATTGTTTTTCCTCAGATTTATTTCCTTATTTTTGTCTTATTCCATCCCTTTTTTTTTGCGATTTATTCCTTATCTCATTTTTTTCATATTCTTTTTTCCTGTCTTTATATTTTTCTTTCATTGGGCATCTTTTTTTTTTCCTGTATTCAAAGTTTTCCCTCATTTTTTTCTTTTATTTTCCTTTTTCCCCTTATTTTTATCTTGCATTCTCAATTTCCTTTTATTTCTCTCCCATTTTCCTCGCATTCTTTCTTTTCTCTTCTCTTTCTCATTTTTCCTCGTTTCCTTTTCTTATTTTTCTCTCAGTTTTTCTTCTTTTATTTTGCTTTCCTACTTTTCCCCTTTTTTCGCTTTTTTTGCATATTGTTTTTAATATTTGCCCTGTTTTATTTCTTTTTTTCTTTTTTTCTCTTGCTTTCTTCTCTTTCTTTCCTCTCTTGTTTTTTTTTCTTTTGCTATCTTTTCCCCTCTTCTTTACTTTTTTACTCTATTTCCCTCTTTTTTCTACTTTACTCCTTTTCCCTCTTCTCTTTATTTTGCTCTTTTCCCTCTTCACTTTACTTTACTCTTTCCCTCCTCTCTGCTTATTTTACTCATTTTTCCTCTTCTCTCTACTTATTTTACTCTTTTTCCCTCTTCTCTTTATTTTGCTGTTTTTTCCTCTTCTCCACTTATTTTACTTTTTTTTCCTCCTGCCTTTACTTATTTTACTCTTTTCCCGTTTCTCATTGCTTATTTTACTTTCTTCCTCTTCGTTTTTCTTATGTTACTCTTTTTCCCTCTTATCTTACTCTCATTTTTTTCCGGCCGGCATAAGCTTCCCAGAAGCCAAAAAAATATGGAAACTTTAGGTTAAAAAATATGTGTGGGTATCCCCTAATATTCTTGGCCACCCCTGACAAAAAACGGGATGCGCAATGAAGAGTGAGAGGAGGAGGAGTTGAGAGAGAGGAAGAGGAGAGATAGAGACGTGGTGAGAATGAGAGAGAGAGAGGGGGGGGGAGAAGGAGGAAGGAGGAGGAAAAGGATTGAAAAAAAGAGATACCGAGGTAGTGAGAGGGAGCGGAGAACCTGATAAAAAGAAGGACGAATGGGGAGGAAGGAGAAAGGAAATATAGAAAGGGGGGAGATAGTGAACTGGACAATAATGGAAGGAAAAAACAGAGAGAGAGAGAGAGAGAGAGAGAGACAACCTGCGTGTCACCTCGTATGTGTTTGTTTTTACGCCCGACAAATGAATCGACGTCACGAGATATTCTGCTTCCTTTGTCAGTGTTTTCCTTTTTTTCTCGCTGTCTTCTGCACCGTACACAAAGACAGGCATTACGGCCACAAGGGGAGGTCTGCTAGCTACGACACGCATGGGAATTTGACCGAGGAAGCCACTAATTGAAGAGTAGGAAGGAAAATGAAGTGGAAAAGGGAGGGCGGGAAAGGTTTGGTCGGTTGGACTACCAGACGTTGCATTCACACTTTTACGCGGATTAGATGACGCCGAATGATTTTTTTTTTTTTATTTAGCTGACTGTAGTTCGGTTTTCGTGTGTAGTAGGCTTTTCTTCTTTGTGAGTATATAGAGAGTATATTTCTGAATAATTTATGTACTTTCATCTGGTAGTAATTTATTGATCCCCATCCCACTCTTTTACCGTAAATAATATGCAGAGAAATCAACCGTTCTGTGAAGCTGGCAAAATGATCTGGATAATTGCAAGACAGGGAGTTGACCATAAGAGCAGTGTACATACAGTAGATTTCCTTCAGCTAAATAAAATAATCCGTAACCATATAATTTTTACTCTAACTTGGCATAAAATTGCCATTACTCCATCGTGAATGCTGGGTTGTGACAGTAGATGAACTCTAGAATATGGTGGCAGGTGTGAAGAATTGTTGTGGAAAGGATGTAAGGTCGTAGTACTGTCATTTCCTGCCATTGACCTACATGAAATAAGCTGCAAAAGGACGAAAATCTGGGCCAAGTTAATGTGAAAGAATTATAGTCAAAATCCAGTACTATACTGAAATGTAACAGGACTTCTGAATGAGTCTATGGGGCGAGGAGAATGGAATAAAGGGAATAAAAAGGGCATGACTCCCTTTATCTCAGCTTTTGAGATTTGAGTTAACCCTCTCATGGCCTAAAATTCTCTCCACCAAACGCCAGAGTACTTTCTTTTATTTTATTTTATTTTTATATTTTTTATTTTAGCTGAGACGGGATAATAGGAGGTAGAGTGATAATAGAGGTGCCATTAACTCTCCTTTATTGGGGGCATCTTTATTATTATTATTTTATTATTGAAAGTGAGTCATAGGAGTCTAATTTTTAAGACTGCAAATTCATGAGAGGCGATGCTGCTTCCCGTTGCACAGACCGATTAGGTGCGCACGCGTGTTGATTGATTTTTCTATGTTGATTTACCATAATTCAGGTTTTTCATTACTTTAAGAAATGACCGAGAAGTACTGTGATAAAGAATGGTTAATAGACTCTCTCTCTCTCTCTCTCTCTCTCTCTCTCTCTCTCTCTCTCTCTCTCTCTCTCTCTCTCTCTCTCTCTCTCTCTCTCTCTCTCTCTCTCTCATTCCTAGACCATCAGCAGATACAGACACGAAATCATTTAATTTTTTACTGTCCTAGTGCCATTAGTAATTGTTATGGAAGATGGTTACATTCATAGGTACAATATCACGACACTGCCCTGCTATTACACACATATTAATGCTATTACCTCTTTAGTGCTATCACCTGTGTTGCTGTTTTTCCAGAGATTAGTGATGTCACCTTTCTTGTTAGTCCTATTTCCTTCCTTGCTATTTTCACACATGTTAGTGCTATTATATTTCCTCTTAGTGCTATTCCCTTGCTATTTTCACACATCTTGATGCTATTATATTTCCTCTTAGTACTATTCCCTTGCTATTTTCACACATGTTAGTGCTATTATATTTCCTCTTAGTGCTATTCCCTTGCTATATTCACACATCTTAGTGCTATTATATTTCTTCTTAGTGCTATTCCCTTGCTATTTTTCCAGATGCTAGTTCTTTTTGCCTTTCTACTTTTGAGATTTTAATTTTTGGTGTCCCCTCTCTACTTCTGGACTCCTCTAAAGTTAAATCGTCTGACAGAAATAAAAACAAACAATATCCCTCTTTCCCTCCTTAGCTGAGAAAAATTGTCGGAGGGACAAGAATGAAATTAAGTTTATGATGATGATGATGATGATGATGATGATGATCGGCTTCTGCTGCTGATTCTGCTGCTTTACTACTACATTACCACTGTTTTACCACTGCTTTACTATTGATGTTACCACCACCACCAACAGTATCACCATTACTACCACCACCACCAGTATCACCATTACTACCACCACCACCACCACCACCACTGTTTCTAACACTGCTACCCACCACTACTGCTATCACCACCACCGCTACAACTACTGCCTTTATTGCTACTACCGCCACCACCATCACACACCACCGCTAGAACTACTACCATACTGCAACTACCACCACTGCTAGCCCCATCACCATTACTACCACCACCACATACCATCATTACTACCACCACCACCAAACACCACCACTACTATCACCACCATCACCACTACCATAACACCCCCGTACTCTCACAGCAGTACAATGGGAGCCATGGTGTACATCTGGTGTACTATGGCACACGTGTAGCAGCCGCCATTACCATTACCATCACCACGAGCCAAATACACCCTCCCTCCCTACCATTTATACACCCTCTCCCCCTACCATACACCCTCCCCCCCTACCATAATACCATCGCTCCTACCATTATTCACCATTTCCCTACCATTCACCTTTCTCAGTCTCACACCGTATCTCATCCTCTCTCTCTCTCTCTCTTCCTCCTCCTCCGTCATTTCGTCTCTCCCTTATCTTTCCCTCCCTCCCTCCCCCACTGCTCTTTTATGCCTCATTTATGCCAGGTCTTGCCCCGCCCTTCCTCCCTCCCTCCCACACACTTACTCCCTTTTTTCCCTCATACTTTCCTCCCTTTGCTTCTCCTCCTCTCCTCTTTCCCCATCCTCTTCTCTTCACCTCTCGTTCTTTCTCCCCTCCCTTTTTCTTCCCCTCCCTCGTCTTTCCTCAAGACATCCTCCCTTCCCCCCTCCCTCCCCCCTTTCATATATCTTTCCTCCCTTTCTTGCTACCTCGTCTGCTCATCTCATCCTCCCCTGCCTCCTTCCCCCTCCCTCCTTCTCATCCTCCCTCTCCCATCCCCCCTTCCCCTTACCTGTTCCTCCATCCTTCCATCCTCCACCCCTTTCGAACCTCCTCTTTCTCCCCTCCCTCACATCCCAGTCCACTCCTTCCGTCCTTCCATCTCTCCCTCCCTTCATCCAACCATCCATCCTTCCTTCCATCCTATCATCTATCTGTCCATCCATCCATCCATCGTTCCATCTGTCCATCATTCTACCCATCCATCCATCAGTCACTCCCTCCTTTTATCTATCCATCCATCCTCACCTCCTTCCTATCCTCATCCCCGTCCCTCGCCCCTCAGTCTCTCGTTCGTCTTATCCTTCCCTCATTTGCGCCGCACTCCTCTCGGTTTCTCTCCCCTCTTCTCCCCTTCCCTCCCCTCCCCTTCTCTCCCCTTCGACATTCTCCCTCCATTCCTTCTCTCAGTTTCTCTCCCCTCTTCTCCCCTTCCCTCCCCTCCCCTTCTCTCCCCTTCGACATTCTCCCTCCATTCCTCCTCTCAGTTTCCCTTCCCCTCTCTTCCATCCCCATCCTCTTTCCATACTCTCACCTGTCCTTACCTTTCTTCGCTTTCTCTTTTCTCCCTCCGTCCTCTTCCCCTCTCCTCACCTTCTCCCTCTCCCCTCACCCACCCTCTCCCCCTCCCCTCCCCCTCCACCACCCCCACCCCTCATCTAGTTAGAATTCCGCCCCACCTTCTCCCACTGATCAATGTTCCACCTTCCTCGTGTGTGTGTGTGTGTGTGTGTGTGTGTGTGAGAGAGAGAGAGAGAGGGGGGGGAAACTGTGTGTGTGTGTGTGTGTGTGTGTGTGTGTGTGTGTGTGTGTGTGTGTGTGTGTGTGTGTGTGTGTGTGTGTGTGTGCATGGCCTTTATCAGGTAACAGCCGCCCCATGACTACTCTCTCTCTCTCTCTCTCTCTCTCTCTCTCTCTCTCTCTCTCTCTCTCTCTCTCTCTCTCTCATTTCCCATTCTCTTTATCCTTTCTCTCTCTTCATCCTGTTCTCTTTACGTCTCTCTTTCTCAATACCTTTTTTTTTGCCACTGTCCTCTCTTTTTCACTTACTCTCTTTTTTCCCCCCCTCTCTTTCTTTGTTTCTTTGCCTCCCACTTTTTACTGATTCTCCCTCTCTCTCTCTCTCTCTCTCTCTCTCTCTCTCTCTCTCTCTCTCTCTCTCTCTCTCTCTCTCTCTCTCTCTCTCTCTCTCATCCCCCTCCTTCTCTCCCCCCTTCATCCCTATTCCTCTCCCTTTCTCCCTTCCTCTTCCCCCTTTCTCTCCCTTCCCCCTTCCTATCGTTCGCCTAAGGACCCCCCCCCCAGCCAGACGGATTAATCCCTCTGCAAATGGTGAACGTAACTCGAGTAGAAGAACGGCATAGAGAGAGAGAGAGAGAGAGAGAGAGAGAGAGAGGATAAAACTAAAAGGTGGAATAGAGATACAGATGGATAGATAAATAGGTAGATAGATAGACAGATAGATAGATAGATAGATTGATTGATTGATTGATTAATTGATTGATTGATAGAGAGATAGGGAGAGCTAGAGAGATACAGACAGAAAATGAGATATTAAAAGAAAACCTAAATAAAGGAGGGTGAATGTGCGAATATGATAGATAAAATAAAGTGAAAGAGAGAGAGAGAGTTGCCTTCCTTCGTTCCCGGGACGCGTCAAAAAAAAAAAAAAAAAAAAAAAGTGATTACACGGGTTCTGAAAATTAAGACTGATCCTGATTACAGTGTTGGGGGGAGGGGAGGGGAGGGGAGGGGAGGGAGGAAGAGGAGAGGGAGGGATTGGGGATGGAAGAGGAAGGGAAAGAGGATAGGAGAGAGAGGAATGGGGGGAGGGATTGGGGAAGGGAGAAGGGAAAAGAGAGAGGAGATGAAGAGAGGAGAGGGGAGGAGAAGGGAGGGGGAAGGAGGGGAAAGAGAGAGGAGATGAAGAGAGGAGAAGGGAGGGGGAAGGAGGGGAAAGGGAGGGAGGAAGAGGAGAGGGAGGGATTGGGGATGGAAGAGGAAGGGAAAGAGGAATGGAAGGAGGGATTGGGGAAGGGAGGGGGAGGAGAGAGAGGAAGGGGGAGTGAAGACAGGGAGGGAGAGGGGGAGGGGGAGGGGAAATAGAGGATAGGTCTGAGAGGGTAGGAAAGTGATGGATGGGAGGAAGAGGGAAGGTGAACAGGAGGGAAGGGGAGAGAGAGAGAGAGAGAGAGAGAGAGGAGTGGGGGAGGGGGAAGGAAATAAGGGTGGAGAAAGGAGAGGTGGACGAGTAGAGGAAAAATATGAAAGAACGGAAAAAGACAATTAAATCGAGAGAGAGAGAGAGAGGAACGTGGAGGGGGGAAGGCGGAGAGAAGATATTGGAGACATCTTTCACTAGCTCTTTAATTTCCATACTAATTCTCTCTCTCTCTCTCTCTCTCTCTCTCTCTCTCTCTCTCTCTCTCTCTCTCTCTCTCTCTCTCTCTCTCATTTCTCCTAGAGCCCCATACATTGCTTAAGAAAGTCGTAAGGAGGTAGGAAGGAGACACTAAGACAGGCGTAAGATGTCTTTGTTGCGAAAAATTATGTTCGTAAGTCTGTGTGTGTGTGTGTGTGTGTGTGTGTGTGTGTGTGTGTGTGCGTGCGCGCGTGCAATACGGCAAGTGTGTTTTGCAATAAGCTTATAAAAGAGGTACTGCGATATGTATTTTTATAGCGTGTAGGGCTGAATTTTACACACACACACACACACACACACACACACACACACACACACACACACACACACACACACACACACACACACACACACACACACACACACACACACACACACACACATCCCTTCTCACACACACACACACACACACACACACACACACACACACACACACACACACACACATCCCCCCCACACGCACATCCCCCACACACACACATCCCCCCCACACGCACATCCCCCCACACACGCACATGCCCCACACACGCACATCCCCCCCCACACACACATCCCCCCCCACACAGAGATACACTTTCAGAAGAGCTTAATAATTTGCAGCAAATTTTATGGCAACTAATGCTATTTAACTTTCTCCCGGTGTAATTTTTCCCTGCTTAACTCAAATTACTCTTCGGGATTAAAACACAGAATTCTAGTAACTCCAGCCTAACTCAGCCTAGCCTTACCAAACGCAGCCAGATCTAACTTCCTTTTGCCTAACTCATATCAACCTGACATATCCCAGCCTTACCTAACTTAACCTAGAATTATCTAACCTAACTCAGTATAAATTATCTAACGTAACTCAGTCTAAATCTTCTTTAACCTAACCTGTCCTAGCATCCTAATTCCACCAAACTTAACACAGCCTAACCAAGCCTCATATTCTAACTCAGTCTAACCTGACACAACCTAACCTAACTCAGTCTAACATGAACCAACCATCCATCCATCCATCCATTATTCAGTATGTTTTACCCATCCATCCATCCATCCATTATTCAATATGTTTTACCCATCCATCCATCCATCCTTTCATCCATCCGTTTTTTAATGTTTCTTTTTTTCCTTTGCCCCATCAGGAGGGTATGGTCCCAGGGCTAGGCTACTCATTATGTAAACAGTGAATCCCAACCCACCCTTGGATATACACCCCTGTGGGCCCCGTCCGGGTGGAGCGCCTTAACCCACTAGACCATCAGGCATCATTAGGTTACATGGTTACCACCCAGCTTAGTCTATGGTTTCCCGGGTTACAGAATGCCATTAGGCTGTCAATGAGTGTGGTATCACCTGAAGGCAGTACTACATCAAGTGAGTGGATGGTGGGCGCATACAAAAACACTTAATCAGAGCAAACAAAAGCTGACTACCAGGGGAAGAACTGATATTAACACTCATCCTGAAAATTAAATAACTTCGAATTTAATCAGGCAAAGAGTTATTATTATTATTATTATTATTATTATTATTATTATTATCATTAATTATGTGAGTACGTTTAAGTACTTGGGTAGTGTGATGAGTAAGGATGGAGGTTTGGAGGGTGAAGTGCTTGAAAGGGTACAGCAGGGAAGAAAGGTTGCTGGTTCTTTGAAAGCAGTGATAAGAAACAGGGAAGTGAGCATGGAAGTGAAAAAGTTACTACATGACAGTATTGTGATACCAACTCTAACGTACGGAAGTGAAGCTTGGACGTTGTTGGAAGGACACAAGTCAAGAGTGAGAGCCGTGGAAATGAGTTATTTAAGAGGAGCCTGTGGAGTCACATGGAGAGACAGGCTGACGAATGAGGATATAAAGGAGCGTTGTGGTGTTGATGTGGATGTGATAGGAAGCGTTATGAGGAACACACTGAGGTGGTTTGGCCATGTGGAGAGGATGGAGGGTCAAAGACTGACGAAGAGAGTGTATGTGAGTGAGGTGGAGGGGGAAAGAGGGAGGGGGAGGCCGAGGATGAGATGGAGAGATGGGGTGGAGAGGTATATGAGAGAGGGGGGTGTGAGTTGGGAGCAGGGGAGTGAAATGGCGGGGGACAGGGCGACTTGGAGGCGATTTGTTTGTGGCCACCCCAAACGGGATTGAGGCGTCTGGCAATAGATAGATAGATAGATTAACACACGCGCGTTAAAATATAGTGGCATTATTATACCAGGCATCAGTATGACCCAGTGAACTATCAACCCCTTTACCCCGATGACGTGCTCTGTATTTTATCCACCTTCAGACGATTTTATTCAGCTCAGGGAAGGTTTTTCGAACTGGGGGGGAGGGTGATTTAGACTTCATTTACCCGTTCACTACTGTATATATTTTTTTTAAGATGACTGTAGTTTGTTCACCTTAAACTGTCAGCAATTTTTTTCCCCTCTGGAGCCTATTTTACGTGGCTCAGTGGTAAAATAAGATGATACTGCGATTCTACATTCTTTTCCTGGCACTTCTTCGTGACTAGCCTCATGTTCTAGTATAAATCTCTTTCTGCAACCCGGCGATTTATATAGAGATGGTAATTTTATGCCTAGATAATTGAAAGTAGCAAAAATAAAACGAAAAACAAGGAAAATAAAAAATATATATGTCGGTTCAAAGGTTTAAATTTTTGACATGGTAGAATGGTAGAAGCATAACGGTCAACGGAAGCATAACGGTTACGGGTAACAAAAGCATAACGGGTAACAAAAGCGTAACGGTTAACAAGAGCACAACGGTTAAAAGAAGCATAACGGTTAACAGAAGCAAAACGGTTAACAGAAGCGTAACGGTTAACAGAAGCATAACGGTTAACAGAAGCGTAACGGTTAACAGAAGCAAAACGGTTATCAGAAGCAAAACGGTTAACAAAAGAGGGCGCCATAACCGTCCACATTACCAGGCCGGGCGCCATAATGACGTTATGGCGCCCAGCATTACACGAAATCACATCTATAAATAATTGCGTTGCACCGGGATTTAATCAAAAGCTTTTCAACACAGCAACTCTTTTATCATTGCCTCCCAGGTGTGTGTGTGTGTGGATGGGTCCGTACACACATATATACGTACATGCAGAGACGTACATACATATATATTTACATGTGCCAGTGTGTCCAGGCACCTCGAAATGAACGGATCTTGATTTTGGCTCGCTTTGTGTGTGTGTGTGTGTGTGTGTGTGTGTGTGTGTGTGTGTGTGTGTGTTTGGTTTTTCTTTACATAAAAATACATACATACAGACAGACAGACAGACAGACAGACAGACAGACAGATGAACATACATACTTTGCCTAATTATCGTGTCAAAGACTGATATGTTTTTTCCTGATTTTTCATATTTGTTGCACTCTCTCTTCAGTTATACCCAGGCCCAGTGTAAAGGAATTATTGACCGGCATTGAACATAGATACACACACACACACACACACAC
Source organism: Coenobita brevimanus (assembly GCF_032717465.1). NCBI lineage: Eukaryota > Metazoa > Arthropoda > Malacostraca > Decapoda > Coenobitidae > Coenobita > Coenobita brevimanus. Next base: position 11,421,678 of record NC_137044.1, read on the forward strand.
ACACACACACACACACACACACACACACACACACCTGTATCATTAAGAGATAGGTAAAACAGCGTCCCATGGGAGAAAGGGGGGAAGTAAGCAAAATTGGATGGTGAGAGAGAGAGAGAGAGAGAGAGAGAGAGAGAGAGAGCATTTTACGTCCCTGCATATCTGTGTATCCCTCCTTCTTCCCTGCCTCCCTCTCTCAATTCGTCTCTCCATCCTTGCCTGTCTTCCCCCCTCCTCTTTTCCCTAGTCTCTTCCCCCTCCCTCTCTCCCTCCCTCCTTCTCTGCATCCTCACTTCGATGTTCCTTGTTCCTCAGATATTTCTCTTTCCCTCCCTCCCTCCCCTCTCTCCCGCCTACCCTAGCTCCTTTTTTCTCCTCTATCCCCTCCCCTTTTCATATCTATCATTCCCTTCCTGACATTTTTATCTTTCCTTCCTTCCTTTCTTCCTTGCCTGCTTGCTTGCTTGCTTGCTTGCTTGCTTCCTTCCTTCCTTCCTTCCTTCCTTCCTTCCATCCTTCCTTCCTTGCCTGCTTGCTTGCTTGTTTGCTTGCTTGCTTCCTTCCTTCCTTCCTTCCTTCCTTCCCCTTTCTTTTTCGTTCCTTCCCCTCTCCATATATATATCTTTCCCTCCCTCCCTTCCTCCTTCCCTCCTCCTTTCCTTCCTTTCTTCCCTCCCTGTCTCCCCTCCCCTCCCCTCCCTACAAGTGTCTCCTGGTTTAATGAGATGCAAAACTGGCAATTCCCATGCCACAAAAAAGGTGAGAGAGAGAGAGAGAGAGAGAGACAGACAGACAGACAGACAGAGACTGAGACTGAGACAGAGACAGACAGACAGACAGACAGACAGACAGAGACAAATAGAGAGGGACAGAGAGACAGACAGACAGAATCGAAGGGAAAAAAGAAAAAATGGGAGGGAGGGAGAGAGAGAGAGAGAGAGAGAGAGAGAGAGAGAGAGTCGGAAGGAGGAAAAAAGAGAGAGGGGGAGGGGGGGACCATGCCATACGAATTATTAGTTATTACCGAGCCCTCTGTACTTCGGGGGAAGGGAGGAGGGGGGAGGAGGGAAGGAGGAAAGAGGTAGGGAGGAATTGAGGGATGGAGGAAGGGGTAGGGGGAAGAAGAAGGGGAGAGAGATGGATGGAGAGGGTGGGGAAGGAGTGATTTCTTGCTGAGGGGAGGAAAAGGGGAAAGGGAAGAGAGGGACGTGAGGGAAAGGGAGGGGGAAATAGAGGGAGGGGGAGAGAAAGGAAAAACAAGAGGAATTAGTTTTGAAAGGGGAGGGGAAGGGTGTTTGGAGAAGGGGGAGACCGAGGGACCGAATTCCTTTTCCCCTAACCCCCTTTTTCCCCTAACCCCCTTTTTCCCCTAACCCCCTTTTTCCCCCCTATCCCCCATCTCTTCCCCTTAACTCCTTCCTTTCTTCCTAACTCCCTGTCTCTTCCATTAACCTTCCCTTTTCTCCTCTATCTCTCTCTCCCCCACTTTCACTTTTTCTTCTCCCCTCTCCCCTTCTCCTTACCTTCTTCCTCCCCCTTCCCTCACTGTCTCACTCTCCCCTCCCCTCACTCCCCCCCCTCCCCATTCTTGGCTACAAGGGAACGCTATTTATGAGGGAAGTGGAGGGAAGGGAAGGAGGAGATGGTAGGAGGAGGAAGAGGAGGAGGGAGGAAGGAAGGACGGAAGGAAGCTAGAAAGGAAGGAAGGAAGGTAGGAAGAAAAAAAAAGAGAGAAATAATAGGGAAGAAAAAATGTAGAACGATAGGAATAAAGGAAAGCGAAGAAACTGGAAAAGAGGGAAAAACAGGAAAAAAAGACGAGAGATACAGGTTTGAGAAAGAGGAAAAATAGGGAAAAAAAAGAGAAAGAAGAGGGGAGAAATTTGAAAGAATGAAAGAGAAAGAAGGAAAGATAGAGAATGGAAAAATAACGATAGAATAAGGAACAGAAAAAGACAAGACGAGGAAGGGAATAAATAGCGAGGAAAGAAGAAAGGAAGAATCGAGAGGGAAAACTAAGAAGGAAAGGAGAAGGAAAACTCAAAAGAAAAAAACACATAGGATTGCAATTAAAACGGAAGAAAGAATGAAGGAATGGAAAAATCACACTCAAAAAATCGAGAATGAAAAAATTTGGAGAGAATGGAGGACGATGAAAAAACGAAAGACCAGAGGAAGAGACGGGGATAAAAATTGTTAGATAAATGAATGCATGTGAATAATAGAGAGAGAGAGAGAGAGAGAGAGAGAGAGAGAGAGAAGAGGAAATTAAAGGAAGGAAGAGAGGAAATCCTGCGTACGATGACGGACGTAAATCGGAAGCGAATGAAGTGTTTAAATATGAGAGAGAGAGAGAGAGAGAGAGGAAAAGCCTTTGATACCACCCTGTTTAGAAGTGCTATATGTGGAAAGCCCCCGACACACACACACACACACACACACAAATTCAAGAAAATCGTCTGTTAGTAGCAAATATGAACTACAAAGAAGAATGGTAATGAAAGGGTTAAGGGGAAAAAAAGTGAGTGAGTGAGTGAGAGAGTGACAGTGTACGAGTGAGAAAGAAATCTAGGGCGAGAGGCTGAGATGGGAAGCTTAGAGCCTGAGGAAGTGACCGAGAGAGAGAGAGAGAGAGAGAGAGAGAGGCAGGCAGACAGACAGACAGACAGATAGACAGACGCAGACAGGTAGACAGAAACAGACAGATCGATAGATAGAAAATAAGTTATGTATAAAGCGCAAAAATAAAATAAAGTTAAGGAGAGAGAGAGAGAGAGAGAGAGAGAGAGAGAGAGAGAGAGAGAGAGAGAAGGGGGGGGGCTATCCTGTGTCGAAGATGAAAGCCATGGAGACTTTTTATAGGAGAGGGAAGGAGAGAAAAAGAGAGATGAAAGGAGAGAAGGAGGAAAGGTGGAGGAAGAAAGGAGAAAGAGAGAGGAACGAAAAGAGAGGGAGGGAAGAATGAAGAGAAGAAGGACGGGGGGAAAAGGAACAGGGAAAAGGAAGGAAAAGAGAGGGAGATAGGGATAAAAAGAGGAGGAAGGGAGGGAATGAAAAAGGAAAAGAGAGATGGGAAGGGAAAGGCGGAGGAATGAAAAGAAGAGGAGGACAAGGAGGAGTAGGAAAGAAAAAGGTGACCGGGAGGTGGTGAAGAAGGAAGGAAGGAAAGAAGGATGGAGAAAGGAGGAGTATTGAGGGAGGAAGGAGGAAAGAAGGGAAAAAAGAGAAAATGAAGTGAAATGAGGGAAGAAGACTGGCGGATAATGGGAAGATGAAAGGAAGAAAGAAAGAAGAGAGGAGGAAAGAAAAGATAGGAAAGCAGGGAGGGAGGAAGTGAGAGAGGAGAGATAATAGGAAAGAAAGAAGTGGGAATAAGAAGGAAGAAGACAGAGGAGAGAAGAAGAAAATGATGAGAAGAGGAGGAAGGAAGGAAGGTAGAAGAGAGAAGTGGAATGAGATCAAGAGAGAGGAAGGGAGGAGGGATTAAGGACGGATGAAG
>NC_137044.1:11430176-11437676 GCF_032717465.1 Coenobita brevimanus
TGGAATAAAATCAGCTGAAAAAAATCGTCTGAAGGTAGAGATAAAAATAGCATTCCAGGTTCAAGGAGATAGATTTTCTTTTTAAGGATATACGTTAAAAAAAAATTATATAGAAATGAAGGCAGTAAAAAAAAAAACATGCCAGAGTGATAATAATATACTTTTTATTTATAGAAATGAAGATACAAACACAAAACAGGCGAAAATTTGATATATACATTTTTTTTATGTTTATAGACTTGAAGGAAGTAAAAAAAAAAAAAAACGCCAAATTAGAGAATGCGGGCGCCAAATTTGAACCACTTTGTGCTGGATTCGGTGCGGTACAAATACGGCGCCTCTGTACCAGGGAGCCGAGCCGTATTTACCCTACGTTTAATTATTCTCTCTGTCCACCCTGCCTTTCTGGTCTCTCTCTCTCTCTCTCTCTCTCTCTCTCTCTCTCTCTCTCTCTCTCTCTCTCTCTCTCTCTCTCTCTCTCTCTCACACACACACATTGATCCTAGATCCCGCTTCTAACTCTGTCTTTTTTCTCTCTCTTTGACCCCCTACCCATTCTTTCCTCGCATCCCTTCTATTCCTTCTCATTCTCTCTATTCCCTCCTCCCTTCTCCCTCTATTCCATCTCCTCCTACTGTCCTTCACCCATCCTCCCCTTTCCTCCCTCCCCCTCCCTATTTTCTCCTTCTGCCCCCACCCTTCCACCCTCCCTCTCTCCAATATCTCCTCTCTCTTCTCCCACCCTCTCTCTCTCTCTCTCTCTCTCTCTCTCTCTCTCTCTCTCTCTCTCTCTCTCTCTCTCTCTCTCTCTCTCTCTCTCTCTCTCTCTCTCTCTCTCCTCTTCCCCCTCCTCCCCCATCCTCTCTCCTCTTACCCCTCCTCTCCCGCCCTCTCTCCTCTTACCCCTCCTCCTCCCCCTCTCAGATTTCGTAGACTCACTTAAAGCTCTACCTCCACCCATCACACCGCCCATTGTCCTTTTTTATTTTAGTGTCTCCCATTCTCTCTCCCCCCTCCCCCTCTCTTCTCTACCTTTCCCTCCTCCCCTCCATTCTTCTCTCTCTCTCTCTTCACCTCTCCTCCATCTTCTCACTGTGTCTTCTCCTTCCTTCTGTCTCCCCTGTCTTCTCTCTAGTCTCTTACCTTCATCCTTTCCATCCCCTTCTCATTTCCTCCATTCTCCCCCTCTTTTTCCATCCTCCGCCCTCCTCTCTCTCTCTCTCTCTCTCTCTCTCTCTCTCTCTCTCTCTCTCTCTCTCTCTCTCTCTCTCTCTCTCTCTCTCTCTCAGGTGCCGTAGATCCACTTAAAGCCCTACATCCACCCATCCCATCCAGTGTCATTTTATTTTACTGCCAAGCCCTCTATCCTCTATCCCATCCCTCCCTTCCTGTCCCATCCCTCCCCTCCCTTTCTCCCTTTCTTTCATCCCTTCCCCTCCCTTTCTCCCTTTCCTTCATCCCCTCCCCTCTCCTCCCTCATTCCCCACCTTATTCCTTACCATCCATTCCCCCTCCCTTCTGTCTTTCCTCTCTTCCTCCTCCATCCATCCATCTACCCTTGTTGTTTCGTTCCTTTCCTCCTTATTTATTTCTATTCTTTCCCTTCTCCATCTACCCAAGTCCTCCTCCATGCTTTCCCTCACTCTCCTCCTCCACCCGTCCATCCTCTCCTATCCTTCTTCCTCTTCCCCTCCCCATAACCTCCGCTTCCTCCACCCATTTCCTCTATCCTAACTCCCTTCTCCACCATTTCTTCTTCTCTCCCTTCTCCTTCCTTTTTCCCTCCAATTTCTCTTCCACTGCCTCATTCTCATACTCTCTCCTAGTATTTATCTTCTCTTCTTCCCGTCTTTGGTCTCTCTTTTGTCTGCATATTTTTTTCATTCATCTTTCCTTCTATTTTCACTTTTCCGTTTCTCTTCTTGTCTCTTTTTCTCTTATGTTTTTTTTTTTTTCTAAGTTCTTTGCCTCTTTTATTTTTATTCTCATTTCGTCACCTCTTTTCTATCTCAATATTCTCATCTTCTCTTTTCTATCTGCATTTCCCCTTCGTCTCATTTCATTGTTATTCACCTCTCTATCCTGTTCTCTCTTTTGTCTCTCTCTTCTCATTTCATCCCATCTTTTCCCTCTTCCTTCTTCTTTTTATTCTATTCCTCGTTTCTCTCTCTGTCCTCCTTTCTTCCATTCTCTGTTCCCTGTCCATTGTCTCCATTCTCTATTTTCTTTCCTACATTCATTCTTCTCTCACTAGTTCCTTTTTCTCTCCTCCACTTCTTTCCTCCTTCCTTCCCTTCTCCTTTCCTTCTTCCTTTCCTCCCTCCCCCTCCCTCCTTCCCTCCTCCTCTCCTCTCCTTTCCTCTCCTCTCCTCTCCTCTTCTATGGCACACCTATTCTCCTTGAAAGGAAAGGACTCATCAATTGTCACAAACGTCCCCATCAGGATATCTTTTCCTCTCTCTCTCTCTCTCTCTCTCTCTCTCTCTCTCTCTCTCTCTCTCTCTCTCTCTCTCTCTCTCCGACTACCTCTGTCTGCCTATCTCTCAGTCAGTCTGTTTATCTGTCTGTGTATCTACCGATCTACCTATCAATCTATATATCTATCTGACTATTTTTTTCAGACTGTGAGCCTACATAGACGGTCCGTTCCCTGAAATTCGGCCTCATCCTACGTCCCACACACCTTCACATGTCACCACTTCAGCGCCAGTACCCACAGTCCATACATTCTAGGGCTGTCTCATTCAGGGCTAGTGTAGTGGTTTGGCGGGAGTCTTATTTATTTTATGTATTTACTTTTTTATTGTTTTTTTGACATGTCGGTCGGTCCCGTGGGAGATCAGTAAAGTCTTAATAAAGTCCACATTATTATTATTATTATTATTATTATTATTATTATTGTGGGATTGTACTCACGCCCTTTTAGACAGCAGACAACTTTTCTAAGCACTTAACCAACACTTCCTTCTATTTTTTCGCATCCCTCTTTTTCCCGTCACTTCCCCTCCCCTTTACCTTCCTTTCTCTCACCCCACCTCCTTCCCTCTCCTCTCTGAAATCTGATGGTGAGAGAGAGAGAGAGAGAGAGAGAGAGAGAGAGAAATGGAAGGAGGGAAAAGAATTTGAAAAGTAAGAAAAAGCAGACAAGAATGAGACAGGTAAGCAGATAGTCAGGCAGAGAGATAGAGGAGAGAGAGAGAGAGAGAGAGAGAGAGGGAGGGAGGGAGGGAGGGAGGGGAGGAAGGGACAGGAGGGCACCATGAATCCCTACAAATGTCCCTATCAAACTTTCATGTCTTCTTCCTTTATTTCCCATATTTTTCACAGACCTCTATTTTTTCCCCCCCTAATCTCTCTCCTTTTTCCACAATTTTTTTTCTTCGTCTTTTTCCTCTGTTCTCCTTATTTTTCATTCTTCCTCTAATTTATTCCTGTTCTACAAATTTTCTTTATTTCCTATATCTTTATTTTTTTTACTCTCCTTTTTTTCAGGTTTTCATCCTTTTGCTGCTTATTTCACCTAGCTTATTACCGGAAAAGCGCAGTAGTAAATTTCTAGATCTTTTCCATAGCACTTCTTCGTGACTAGCAGCGGATTCTAGGGGTAAATCTATTGTTGCACCTCAGCACTCAAGATGGACAGATGGCAATTTTAGGCCAGGTTTGCGTAAAAGCAGTATAGTAATGGTTTTAGCACTATAAAAACTTCAGAGACTCCACAATACAGAATTCCAAGATGACATGCAAAGTATCGCTCATTTTCACATCCATCTTGCCCTATTGTTCTGGTACATTTTGCTGTGGAAGTACACCTGGCCTTGCGTGAATCTGGGGCAGTGTGTTTTTTTTTTTTTTTTTTTTTTTTTTTTATAAGTGAGTCTGGCTACAACTTCCACCATTCATGCATCACAGTTAAGGTACTTGGTCATTTCAATTATTATTTTGACACCTTCGATCCGTCATGTCAGTGCCACCAACATACATGTGAGTATGTCAGGGTTGCCAAGTATACCAAGTGCTAGACCTCTGCTACATAGCCTACTGATGCTGTCCCAGGTTCATATGTGGCAAATGTATATATAAAATTCATATTGGTAGGGCTGCGTATTTTGGTGAAGGTTATATGTGGTTTAGTTCAACATATTTCAATCCAGAGTTTTATTTAACCGCCATATTTCGGCGTGAAGGTATAATTTTTGCGGTGCCCCAATCGCTAATCTCTTTCCCCCTTCTCCTTCCTCCCCAGGGCTGATGGCGGAGCTGTTCTACGTGCGTGCTGGGGTCATTAACCTGTACGCTCTGGATTTCATCGTGCCCGTCCCTGCTAACTTCACGTACATCTATTTCACGTGGAGGAGCCTCGTCAAGCGACCGGTGAGTGTCTGTGTTTGTGTGTGTTTATGTTTGTGTGTGTGTGTGTGTGTGTGTGTGTGTGTGTGTGTATGTGTAGGAATAGTTAGGGAGCTTCCTTTACCCACGAGAGTACGGGCCTAAGAAACCAAATTATCTAAAGAGAATTTTGCCAATACGGAATTCTGTTGCAAGCAGTGACAGTTAAGGTAGTTGAAGTGGTAGTAGTAGTAGTAATAGTAGTAGTAGCAGGAGATGCAGACTGTGTAGTACATGTAATGACAGTGAAAACAGACGAAGCACAAGGAGAGAGAGAGAGAGAGAGAGAAAAGCAAGGTAGTACCCTGCCTGGCCTCCCCTTGTAATAATAACAGTGTCAGACATACACTAATAACACATACACCCTTCCTTCCTACGCTGCCCTGCCTATTCTCTCTCTCTCTCTCTCTCTCTCTCTCTCTCTCTCTCTCTCTCTCTCTCTCTCTCTCTCTCTCTCTCTCTCTCTCTCTCTCCTGCATCTCTCCCTTTCTCTGCTTCCCTGCTTCTCCTTTTCTTTTTCTCCCTCGCCCTCTCCCTGCCTCTCCCTGTCCCCTGATCCCTCCTCCTATCCGTCTTCCACCCTTTCATTCACCTCTAATTTACTTCTTGCTCTTTGTTAATTTTCCCTTCCGTTATAATCATTCTTTATTGTAGTTTTCATTATTTCTTTTATTCTATTTTCTTCCTTCTCTCCTCTCATACCCTCTACTTTCTTCTCTGTTGATCTTCTTACCCTTTTCTTTCCCTCTCTTACTCTTTCTCTCTTTTTAATTTCTTCACCTCTGTCTTCCTGGCCGTCTTCCGTCCTACTTTCCACTCTCCTTTCTTCTCTGTTCTGTTTCTTTTCCTCTTCTTTCCTTCCCTCTGTTCTTTGCTCTTTTTAAGGTAGGAGAAATATAATGAATGAGAGAGAGAGAGAGAGAGAGAGAGAGAGAGGGAATTAAAGAGAGGGAATAGTGTAGATACCAGGCTCCATCCCAGTTCTGTGTGTGCTGAATTGTTGATTAGAAAAACCAGAGAGAGAGAGAGAGAGAGAGGATTGTCTATTGGTCATTTCCTGCCAAAATAAAGATAAATTGGAAATAAGGGAGGTTAAATAAAAGAGAGAAGAGTTGAGTAAGAGAGGGAATGGAAGACTGGAGAGAAGAGGGAGGCAAAGAGAGAGATGAGAAAGGAATAGGGAGAGAAAACAGAGAGGAAGAGAAGAAGAAGGAAAAAGAAGAGGAAGCAAGACGGAAAGGAAGGAAGGAAGGAGTAAGGAGAAGAAAAGAGGGAGGAGGAGAGAAGAGGAAGAAACGGAGAGAGAAGGGATAAGGAAGGAAGAGGAAGGGTAGAGAAGGGGAGGAATGAAGAGCGAGCGAAGAGGAAGAAAGTGGGAGAGAAAGGATGCATAGGGAAGAGGGAGGAAAAGGATGAAGAGGAAAGGGAAGAGGGACAGGGACGAAAGGGGTGAAATGGGATGGAGAGAGAGAGAGAGAGAGAGAGAGAGAGAGAAAGTAAATAAAACGAAAAATAACCCAGATAGTTGCGAAACGTGAGAATTATTTTTTTTTTTTTCCTGGCCAGAACTCAGAAAAATGCTCCACTTCGCTTCAGTGCGGGATTGGTTCTTTCTTATGGCCATGTCAGAAAAAAAAAATTCTCTCTCTCTCTCTCTCTCTCTCTCTCTCTCTCTCTCTCTCTCTCTCTCTCTCTCTCTCTCTCTCTCTCTCTCTCTCTCTACCTTTCATACCCAACTTCCTCCTCATCCTCCCCCTCATCTCCTCTCTCCCTCCTCCCCACCCTCTCTCCTCCTCCTCCTCCTCCTCCTCCTCCTTTTCTTCCCCTCCCCCCCGCCGCGTGTGAGAGGCGGCGGGATCTGCATTTAATTCGCGAGATGCATTCCACAAACACGACCCGTCCACGATAAGCCAGGATCAGACGCGAGGGGGGCGGGGAGAAGGAGAAGGAGGATGGGAGGAGAATTTGGAGAGAGGAAGGGGAGGGAGGAAGGGAGGTGAGTTTGGGGAAAGGAAAGGGAGGGAGGAGAGTTTGTAGGGGAGGGAGGCAGGGAGGAGAGTTTCGAGAGGAGGGAGGAAAGGAGGAGAGTTTCGAGAGGAAGAGGTGAGCCTGGGTAGGAGATGAGAGGAGAAGAGAAGACTGTAAATAAAGTGTGGAGAGGGAGAGGAGAGAAGGAGGCAAAGAAAGTGTGAAGAGAAAGAGGAGAAGAGAAGAAGGTAAAGAAAGTGGAGAGGAAGAGGAGAGGAAAAGAAAGTATAAAAAAAGAAGTGTGCAGAGGAAGAGAAGAATAGGAGGTAAAGAAATTGTGGAGAGGACGAGGAGGAATGGGAGAAAAGAAGGTAAATAAAGTGTGGAAAGAAAAAGGAGAGTAATCCAGGGAGAGACAAGGAGAAAGAGGGCGAGGAGGGAGAGGAAAGACAGGGAACGAGAATGTATAGAGATGGAGGAGAAGGGAGTCTGGGAAGAACAAGAAGAGGGAGAAAAACGGATAGCAGAGAGGGAGGGGAGGAAGACGAGAGGGAGCGTGAGGAGGAAGAGAAGTGGAGGAGGAGGGAAAGTATTATTGAATAGGAAAGGTAGAAGAGAGGGAAGAAAGGAAGGAAAATGGAGAGAGGAAGAGGAGAGAGGAATGTAAAATGAGTTAGTGAGAGGGTGGAAAAGAGTGTGGAGAGGAGAGGAGAGGAGGAGAAAGGTGTGGAAAGAGAGAGAGAGAGGGGGGGGGATGGGGGACGAGAAACAGGATGCGATATGCCTTGAGAGAGAGAGAGAGGAGGGGGGGATGGGGGACGAGAAACAGGATGCGATTTGCTTTGAGAGAGAGAGAGAGAGAGAGAGAGAGAGAGAGAGAGAAACGTGAGGAAAAAAATAAAAATATGAAAATAAAAATGAAAGAAAACCAGCTTGCATGTAAAAAGAGATATCAGGACTAAGGGAGCAGGGGGGAAAAAGGGAGAAAAATAGAGAAAAAAGTGAGAAAAAAGCCAGCTCACATGAAAATACATAGACGAGGCCTCTCTCTGTATTTTCTGTGTGTAATCATCCCTCTGGTGGCGAAGAATGGAAACTGCACAGGAAATAACACTTGATTTTTGTAACTCACGCCCACATTTA
>NC_137044.1:11442676-11457676 GCF_032717465.1 Coenobita brevimanus
AGAGGGAAGACAAAAGGCGCTGAAGAAAATAGCTGTGCAAGAAAATGAGAGAGAGAGAGAGAGAGAGAGAGAGAGAGAGAGAGAGAAAGGAAGGAAGGAAGGAAGGAAGGAAGGAAGGAAAGTTAACTACAGTCAAAATATAACTTAGAATTCTGTAGTTAGAGAAAATATGGATAGAAATATAGAAGTCAAATGTACATAGTGAAGTGACTATAGACAATTAAGTGGCAAGTTTAAAAAAAAATGTAATTATATCAGTTTATCATACCACATCTTCACCAAGTCGAGAGTGGTAGCCAGATTTAACCCGTGCTCATGCTGGCGAAGCACGAAAAAGGAAAGGGTGTGTGTAGTGCTTTGGGATATTCAGAGATCGGTATTTGAAACATCTTGCGGAATTTTGCCTACACACACACACACACACACACACACACACACACACACACACACACACACACACACACACACACACACACACACACACACACACACACACACACACACACACACACACACACACACACACACACACACACACACACATGATACCCCAAACGCACGAAAGCGGAAGCAAGCAAAGAGAAAGAAAGGAGTGCATGCGGGGCCCAGAAATGTGCGTGCATGTAGTAATGCGTGCGTGAGATGTGTGCGTGAGTGTGAAGTGAGAGGAGGGGGTAGGGGGAAGAGGAGGAGGAGGAGGGTATGAAGAGAAGGAGGAGAGAAGATATGTAGCAGTGTAGTGGAGAGTTAGAAGGTAGGGACAGAGAGAGGCAGGGTTGATATAGGAAGGGTGGAAGGTGGAGGAGAAGTTGGAGGAGGGTTGGAGATATGGTTGAAGGAGGGGGAGAGAGGGTTGGAAGGAAGGAGGAAGGGAGAGAGAAGGAGTAGGGTTGGCAGAGGGGGAAGTAAAGTTGGGGAAGAAGGTGGTGAGTAGGGGATAGTACAGGTGAATGGGGAGAAGGTATGGAATAGAAGGGTGGAAAGGGAAGGAAGAGGAGAGGGAGAGGATGTGGACAAAAACAAGAGGACGGGGGTTGAGGGACGGGGGAGAGGGTATAAGGGAAAGGGGTGGATAGAGAGAGGGGATTACGGGATAGAAAAAACTAGAAGGGGGGGTTAGAAGAGTGAAGGAGGGGGGGTAGAGGAAGACTACAGGGGTATCGGATGTCGGGGCAAATCTAGAGCACTAATGGAATCAACACTTGGCCACACCGCACTCTGTTACCCCGTGTGTGTGTGTGTGTGTGTGTGTGTGTGTGTGAGAGAGAGAGAGAGCGTGTGTTGCGTGAGTGAGGGAGACAGTATCACGTTGACTATAAGTGTTGATATCTTTATGCTTATTCGTAAATCATAGTCAGGACCTCCTTAATGTCTTTATTTGCTCTTTTGTTGCTCTGATGTCGGTTTCTTTTAAGTCTGATTCAGAATTATTTAAGTTGATAAATGTTTGCTTTGGTTAGTATTAATATCAAGGTGCTTATCCATAAATTATAGTTACATGTTTATTGATGTCTTTTTTTGCTGATTCTTGACGTGGTTTTAGGACGGTTTAAAGTTGATCTAGGTTTATGTATTTGTCTTAGCCTTGTTATCTTTAGGCTGGATCTTTTACGAGCTTCATCATGTTTTCATGTGCAATATATACATCTGTTAACTTTTGAGGAGAGGAGTTTTTTTGTTTTGTTTTTTTTCTCGTAAATTATGGTTACGAGCTTCTAGACTTTACGGAATAAACGTGCACATTTTTTTTTTAAATCCAATTTAGACCAAACTTGGAGGAAGTATTGAGAGTAAGGCAAGACTTAGGACAGTCAGTCAAAGGCAAACCACAGGGCAAGATCATATTTCGACCCATGTGTGTGTTTAAGAAAATAACTCAGGCAGTTCTGATCCGATTTTAACTAAACTTGGTGAAAGGGTTGAGGATCAGTAAAGGACCAGACGTGTTGCTTTTTAAGAACAATAGGTCAGAATCCAAGGTCACAGGCAGTGGTATCTGAATCAGTTTTAATTGATATACGCCAAACTGTGTGGAAGGGTTGAGGACAAGGCAAGAATAAAATCAGTCTAGTTTGAGAAGTCACTTAAAGGTCAGGATCACGGAAAGGTCAAAGGTTAAGGTCGCTGGGTAAGTCAACTCAAACAATTTTCATATGACGTGGACCAAAGTTGGTGGAAGGGTTAAGCGTTAGGCAAGAGTTAGTAATTCGATTCTGAGAGGACCAGTTTGTGGGGACGGATGTTAAACTCTTTGGGTGCTCCTTGCTTTATTTTTATTTGTCTGTGTTTTTCTTAAAGAGGAATAAAGAAAATTGCGAAAGATATACTACTCAGTCTACAAAGCTGAAACTGTCCCCAATAGTTCTGTTATTATCCGTTTTCGTCAAAGGCGCCAAGGATAACTAAGCCAAATACCCTCATAATTAAACCTAAGGGGAAGTTAACCCTCTGCTTGCTAGATTTTCCCCTCAGCATAACAAAATCGCATGACGGTAACATAAAATCAGAGCCAGAGTGCACACGGACTTAGCAGGTGACAGGACAAAGGCAGCTCTTGAGACAGTACCTCACGCCAGACGAGACATTTGCCGGGTAATTACGAGGACAGTCCCTGGTGCGGAACGGTCCATAATCCGGGAACAAGGGCGGGACGGGACACAGGGCTAATCTCGTCCCAGCAGCGGCCAGCCTGTAATAATAGCTGGCGATGTACCTAGCCCGGGAGAACGGTAATGCGAGAACAGTGAACGCCAGGTATACTGAACACTAAAACGTTGAGCCTGATGAACAATGAACATCAGGTAGACCACTGAACACCCGAAGAACAATGAACGTCTGGAGAAGTTGAACGCAAGGTAGAGAACATTGAACGCCAGGTAGACCACTGAACACCCGGAGAACAATGAACGTGTGGCGAATATTGAACGCGTGGTAGAGAGCAATGAACGCCAGGTAGAACAGTGAACACCCGAAGAACAATGAACGTCTGGAGAATATTGAACGCCAGGTAGAGAGCAGTGAGCGCCAGGGAGAGTACTGAACACCAAGAGAACACTGAAAACATTGAACACCAAGGGAGGGGATTCTTTCGTGTAAATGAAAGTCATTTGGTGACACCCATAGTAGTAGTAGTAGTAGGAGTAGTAGTAGTAGTAGTAGTAGTAGTAGTGGTGGTGGTGGTGGTGGTGGTGGTTAAATAAATAATAAAATCGTCTCGAGGGGTTCCTAAATAACTCCAACAATGTCGTTATCTTAATTAAAGGAGTTATGTAGCTTTTACAACACTCAGGAATACGGTCCTCTTATTTCCTCAAACCCTTCCCAGTCGTGTACAGGAGACCGCCCACTTTTCCCACCCACTTTTCCCGCCCACTGACCTCGCCTGAACAAATCGCAGCCTTGTACCCTACCGACGAGGCCACCGAGCTTGGAACAAATGGGGAAATTGTTCTCTTCTTTTTATGGGGCGAGGAACAGTTGTGGGTTGGAGAGAGAGAGAGACAGACAGACAGACAGACAGACAGACAGACAGACAGACAGACAGACAGAGACAGACAGACAGAGAGAGAGAGAGAGAGAGAGAGTTATAGGAGAGGTAAGTAATGTGTGGAGAGGGATGAGAGGGGTATGGTATGGGAAGGGAAGTGTGAGTAGGAAATGAGAGGATTTGAGTGTAGGCGAGAGGATGTTTGGAGAGGAGTGAGAGGGAAGAATGGGCATAGAGTAAGGATTATGGTGTGAGGCGGGGTTTAGAGAAAGTATGAGAAGAGTGTGGAGAGAGCACGAGAGGAGTGAGTGATGTGGAGAGAGCGTGAGGGAAGTGTAGCGCATAAGTGAGAAGACATAAAAAAGGGTGAAAAGGATATGAGAAGGTGAGGAGAGTGTGGGAAGAGTATGGAGTAGGATATGAGAGTTGAGTGGGATGTGCAGAAAGAATTAGTAGAGTGGGACGTGGATACTAAACTGTGGGGAGGGAAGTGAGAGGGGTATGACTGGGAAATTGAGAGTGGAGAGGGATGAAGGAAGTGTGAAAAGCGGTGAAAATGTGTGGAAAGGAATAAGAAGGGTGCGTTTAGAGAATGTGAGAGGGGTATCAGGGGTGTGAGAGAGGAGTGATAGGGTGAGATCTGAGAGGGTTTGAGAGGAGTATGTGAGGAGTATGGAGATGGAATTTGAGAGTGGAAAAGGGTATGAGAGAGATGTGGAGAAGGGTGTGGATAACGATGAAACGGGTGTGAAAAGGGGTGAGAGGTGAATGGTGGAGGAATTCAGCTGGTGGCAAGGGTATGTGAAGGGTGTGGAGAATGCAGAAGGGTGAGAGAGGTATGGATAGGAGTGAGAGGAGTACTGAGAGAGGAATGGGGAAGGAATCTGAGGGTGTGGAGAGAAGTTTGGAGAGGGTGTGGAAAGGGTGTGGAGAGGGTGCGGAGAGGGGTACATGACAGGCGGCGGGCTACCCTACTGTTACCGCCAGCCGTCTGATGTATGAAATCGAGCCAATTACTGAACTTATTGAGCTCGTTCATACCCGGCCGGTCTTACAGGGATGTGGGGAGGTAGTAGGGAGTGTGAGGAGGAGTGAGAAGTGAGGTGGGGAGGCGGGGAGGAGTATGGAGGGTAGGGGAGGTGGTGCGGGTGAGGAGAAAGTGAGGAGTGTGATGGAGAGGTAATGGGAAGTGTATGGAGGGTTTTGATGGTGATAAGGTGGTGGTTTTGATTATGGTGATGGGGGTTGTGGTGAAGAGGAATGGGAAGTGTGATGGGATTAGGGACTTAATGGGAAATGGGGACAGTTTTATTTGTTGTAGTGGAGGATATGGAGATGGGGAGAATGCAGAGGTAATGGGGAGCGGGAAGGGTTTTACTGATGGGGAGTACTGGGGGAGGGGAAGAGGTAGTGGGGAATGGGGAGGACTTATATGGTTGTGATGGGGAGGGGATTTTTTTTCAGTGTGGTAGTGAGGGATGTGATGAGCTGGGAAGTGGAGACGGGGTTGGTGGTTGTGGTGGGGTATGGGCAGGGATGTAAAAAAGGGTGGGGTGTATGGGAGGATTTTAGTGGTTGTAATGGCAAGGTGATTGTATGTAGAAATGTGTTGGGAATGGGGAAGGATGGGGAGTGTGAGAGTGAGGAGGATATTAGACGATGTGGTGGTGAGGACTGTGGTAAGGTTTATGGGGGGAGGGGGTGTTGAGGAGAAGTGGAAGAGTGAGGATGAGGAGGTGGTGGGGAGCGAGAAGGATAAGTGGGGATGTGCTTTTAGGCCTAGTGGGGAGGGTTGTAGTGAGGTGGGAAGGCAAGTTTGGGTTGTGATGGTAAATGAAAAATGTTAGGGTGTGGTGGGTGCTGTGGCAGAGATTGTGGTGGAGTGCTGGGGGTGGTGGTGGCGTGGCAAAGATTGTGGTGGGAGAAATAAATGGAGGTGGTCCTCTGTACAGGGTTAACAGTAAACTGATATTGGTGCCGATAATAATGGATGAGATAAGGATAAGAGGTGATGCTGCTCTCATTCTTGCATCCATCATCGACCTCCAAAAGCCTCACTGCTTCCACATTTTTTTTATATAGTTTTTTATGTGGGAGAGGTCACGATGGATTATAGTCTACGCCACCTTAGTGTAGCAGATTATTCTTTTTCCCGGAGTTCAGTGACAGAATCGGAGCCTTAGAACCTGATTATGTTCAGTCTCAGCCGAGCCAGTAATCCAGCCTCAGTCTTGTCATGGATAATATTGATCCAGTTTGTCGTAGTTTTAATGTACAGTACTTAATATGAGGATTACAGGGTGCATTATTGATTTTGTTGTTGGTGTTGGTGCTATACTCTCTTCACTTGACATGGCCTAAAATTGCCGTCTTTTCATAATCTGTAACAAGACATGAATACAAGAAAACTACAAAGCACCCAAAGAGTGCTTACCTCCGCCAGTGCCACTCCCATTAAAAAGGGTACGGGTCCGGATCCGTGAAGATAGGATCCGGATCTGGATACGCCTCAAAATTTAATCAATTCTTTCTTGGCCCATGGCCCACCCTTCCACAAATTTCATTGAAATTCATAGAGAACTTCTGGAGATATCGTCTGGACAGACAGATAGACAGAGAGAAATAGGTGAATACATAAGCTACTCCAACTTCGTTGGCGGAGGTAATGATGCTAGTTAGTAAGAAGTGATGTGGATGTAGAGTAATATTATCATATTCTGCCACTGAGCTATGAGAAATATGCTGCAAAAGGACGAAAATTTCTGCCAAACTAAGATGAATGAACTATATTGTTATTTTAGTGGTATGGTGGTAGTAGTGATGATGATGGTGGTGGTGGTGGTGATGGTTGATTTAATGGTAATGGTGATGATAGTGATGGTTGTAATAATACTGTTGTTGGTAATGTATGTAGTGGTGTTAGGGATGGTGGTTGTGATAGTCGTTTTTGGTGGTGGTGATGGTGGTTCAGTTGCTGGTGGTGAAAATTCTAGTCACTTACAGATATAGTCGTGGTAGTGAGAATATTGAACTGTAAATTTGCCTGCCTCCAAATTAGCTCTGCCTGACCACCTCCCTGCCTGCCTGAGACCTTACCTACCTCGCATGCCTGTCTGCTTATCACGCTAGCCAGTCTGCTTCCTGTTCCTGTCTGCCTTGCTTTTCTTATTACCTACCTGTCATTCAAGCCTACCAACCTTTCTGCTGTCCCTGCTTGCCTGCCTGCTTACCTTCCTTCTGCTCTTGCCTACCTTACAGACGTTCCTTTTACCTATCACTTTCCTGCTTGTCTTCTTACCTGTCTGCCATATTTGCCTACCTTGTTACGCTGCCTACCTTCTTACTCTGCCTACTCTGCCTACCTGCCTACCGTGCTTACCTATCTCCATACCTTCTTTTATCCCTGCCTTCCTACCATTCATCCCTACCTGCCTACCTTCCTTTCTGCATTCTTACTCACTTCTCTACGTACCCTTCTCCCCATCTACCCACCCTCTACTTGCCTTCCTACCCAACTTCCTACCTCTCCACTTTTGTACCCACCTTACTACCTACCTACCTACCTACCAACCCATCTCAGTACCCACCTTACTACCCACCAACCAATCTATCCACCTTCCCACCTACCTACTTACCTGCCGACCAACCTACCTCCATACCTACGTGTCTGTCGTGCATGCCTGTGTGTGTGTGTGTGTGTGTGTGTGTGTGTGTGTGTGTGTGTGTGTGTGTGTGTGTGTGTGGTGGCATGCCCCGGCCTCGTCCATCAGCTCACAAGTATAAATAGAACATAAGTTTCCCTGTGCCACTAGCCGACACGCTCGATATTTTGCACCGCCCCGTCTTCACCACATCGCGTCCTCGCCTTGTGGCCTCGTTGTCCTCGTTACTGGGTCTCGTGCATTTGTCCTCGTGGTCTGTCCTCGGTAGTAGGTGCTTTTGAGGTTCTCGTTTGTGGGTCTTGTGGTTTGTCCTTGGTCTCGATTTTGGGTCTCTTGGTTTGTCTTCGTTCTCGTTAGTGGGTCTCGTGGTTTGTTCCCTAGTAGGTCACGTGGTTTGTCCTTGGTCTCGCTGGTGGGTCTCGCGGTTTGTTCTCGATATTGGGTCGTGTGGTTTCTTCTAGTTATTGAATTTCGTACATTGTTTTTGTTACTGGATCTCGTGCTTTCTTGTTTGTTCTCGTTGTTCTCGTAATTAGGTCTCGTTCTTTGTTCCCGTTGCTAGGTCTCGTTCTTCGTTCTCGTTATTAGGTCTTGTGGCTTGTCTCGGATCCTTTTCTTGAGCGTTGCAACTTGATATTCGTGCAGTGACATCCTTGCAACTGGATGTCCTCGCAAAAGTAACATCTGTCCACGCAAAATAGCATCTGTCCTCTCAAAAATAGCATCTGTCCTCGCAAAAATGGCATCTGTCCTCGCAAAAAGAGCATCTGGTCTCGCAAAAACAGTCGTCGTCCTCGTATCAAGCAAAAGTGACAGAAAACGGGAGGTGCGCTGAATTAAAAGGAGTGGTTGGTGTATTTCTGGAGGTGTGACTAAGCTAAATTAAAGTTGTATTTTTGGGGCGACTTGGCAGGTGAGAATGGCATTGTTAGGGGCTGAGGCATGAACAATGGTGGCTCCAGGGCATGGCGGAAGAGAGAGAGAGAGAGTAGTAGTGAAGGTGGAGAAGACTACAAAATTGCTGGAGCGAAGTGAGAGGAAAGGAGAGGGTGGATAGAGGACGGAAGTGGAAGCAGAAGTTGAGGAGGGCGAGGGGGTGAAGGAAGGGGTGGTGGGAGAGGGGGGGGGATGAGGGAAGGCGAGGTAGGGGAAACTGTGGGTAGAGTGTGGGATATACAGGGATTTACTAGGGGCGGGATAGGATGCTTAGAGATGAGGATGCCTAGATTGGGGATGAAGGAAGAGGCAGGATGGACCTAGATGGAGGTAGTGTGGGGTGCGGTGGTTAGGGGATAGTATAGTTGATGCTGGAGAGAGAGAGAGAGAGAGGAAGAAAATAAGTTAGAGGCAAGATGAGACTAGATATGTTTGAAGTGTTGGAGCAATGGGTGTGAGGTGAGGCGGGGTGGAGGTAAATTGGTGGAGAGGTGGTGAGGTGAGGTGAGGCTGGGTGGAGGTAAATTTGTGGCGGTGAGGTGACGTTGGGTGGAGGTAAATTGGTGAAGAGATGGCGGTGGAGGAGAGGACATGAGGAGGCGATGTAGCAATCAAGCCTACTATGGCCCACGCGGCACTGGGGAGGAGGAACAAGGTGCAGGGAGGGAGAAAGGCCAGGAGGAAGAGTGGCTCGAGGAGGAAGAGGAGGAAAATGAAGAAGAAGACAGTGGGAGAGGAGAAGAAAAAGGGAGGAGGAGAGGTGGAAGAGGAGGGGAGGAGGTAGAGGGTGGGCGGAAGAGGGGAGGAGACAGAAAGTGAAGGAGGGGAGCAGTGTGACGGATGGTGGAGGAAGCGGGAGACGAGGAAGAAATAGGTGGAGGAGAAGGGAGAAAGAAAAATGTGGATGGTGGCGAGAGAGAGAGAGAGAGAGAGAGTGGAGGAGGAAGAGGAGTAGGAAGAGGAAGGGGGGTGGGGTGGGAAATAACACTAAGCTAGCGAAGTATTTATAGAAGACCTTAACCAGTATATAAAACTAACAAATCTCCATTATAATTAACTTTTACCACGTATCGTATTTTTTTCGTATTTTCCCCCTTAATTTTCCGTCTTATTTTCCTGCAAAGTTCTTAATAAATGCATAAGTAAAGACAGACGCATATACAAACAATTTTACGCACATCTGAAGCTTAGAAGAGATTATAAATACGGATCATAGTCTGTAGGGAAATTACTCTCTGCCGCGGTAGGAATAAAGAAAAAAATATGAACTAAATTAATATCTAATGCTGTTTTATTTTTTTTATTTGTTGAGTCATATTAGCTTAAAATTGCATCAGCTCAAGTTATTCTGTTTTCGTTTTATTCCTGCTAGTGTTTGGCAGTTTGAGGTAGGGAGTGTAAGTGCGAAGAGTGTGAGGTGTGCAGTGTGAGGTTTGGTACGAGAAATGCGAGGTGTGGAGTGTGAAGTGTGAAGATGGGCGTCCTCACATACCTCACACTTAAAAGATGACAGAAATGTTTTAGTGGCAGTGTGAGATTTGGCAGTGTGTTGTGGTGTTTGAGTGTGAAATATGAAGTGTGAGTGTGAAGTGTGAAAGTGGGAGCCTCCACCTACCCCACACTGGAATAATGGGAGGGATCTTTTTGGTGTTATGTCTGATTGTAGTAGTTTACACACACACACACACACACACACACACACACACACACACAGGTTGGAAAAACTGGATTTGCCTTCGTTAGAGGAAAGGAGAAAGAGGGGAGACATGATTGCGGTGTTCAGGACCATGGTGGGAGTAGATAAAATTGACAAAGAAGATCTGTTTGTATGGGATAAGAGAGCAACAAGAGGACATGGAATGAAATTGAAAAAGTCAAGCTGCTTGAAGGATATCAAGAAATATAGCTTTCCTTACAGAAGTATAGACTTATGGAATAGCCTGGACAAAGAGATCGTCCAGTCTAAAAACTTAAACGAGTTTAAAGTTAAAGTCGACTTATTGAGAAACAGCGACGGAAACCCACGAGCATAGTACATTCCGTGTATATCACAATTAGGTATATTAGGTAAACACTTAAATATTTGGAACGACTTAGACAAAGAGGTGGTGCATGAGAAAAACATTCATGTGTGTAAAGGTAGACTTGATAAATGTGGATATGGAGACAGGACAACACGAGCATTGCTCAATTCCTGTATACTACAAATAGGTAAATACAAATAGGTAAATACACACACACACCACTTCTAACTTCTCTCTCTTGCCTCTTCAGATCCAGTACGTGGCCCACCTAGACTATAACAACGGGGAGGCCATGGCGCTTCCTGAACTCAACATCTCCAGCAAGGGCGTCGTCCCCACCAGAGCATCCACCTTCAGGTATCGGACTATCTATCTGTCTGTCTGTCTGTCTGTCTGTCTGTCTGTCTATCTATCTATCTATCTATCTATCTAAGGGGTGGCCAAAATCGCCTCCATGTCTCCTCCATGCTTTTACTAATTAAGGAACATTGTTCATGGTAAGCTGGAACAGAATATGAATTACATTATACTCTCTCTCTCTCTCTCTCTCATACGGTAGAAGAGGTCAGGCGGGAGAAAATCTTGACCTAACGCGCCGCTGTTCAAATCCAAGAGGTGTGTGTGTGTGTGTGTGTGTGTGTGTGTGTGTGTGTGTGTGTGTGTGTGTGCGTGTGCGTGTGCTTGTGTGTTTTCCATCACTTAAAGCATTACCAGTGACAAAGGGTGAACTCCTTAGAAATTAATGATCTTTGTAACCCATCCCACGCCCTCTCTCCCTCCCCCTCCCCCCGCACACACACTCCTGGTCCTTAGAGGCGTCCAAAGGGGTGATAAGGGAGTGGCCATCACCGTATTGTATTTAAATAAAGGTGGGAGGGGCCATTAAGGGGTGGTTTGTGGTGGTAGGTAATTCCGAAGGTGATAGTTGTGGTGATTTGAAGGGGTGGCGAGAGATTGGGTTGTACTGCAAGACGCTTCAATTTTTCAGTAGTAGTAGTGGTGGTGGTGGTGGTGGTTGTGGTGGTGGTAGTAGTAGTAGTAGTGGTAGTGGTAGTATGTAAAGGATAGAGTACTCTGGGTTATAAATGTAGCCATAGTGACTACATAATACAGCTCTACATCAACCTTAATTTCAAGAGCCATATACAGTATTTACCTTGAAAGAGCCTCACGTAAGAAACTCTACGGGAGACAATCTTCACATTTCGTTAGGTCTACTTTGAGCACCTTTTTTGTTTACTATTTTCTTTATTACCTGTTGGACTTATTAAACCCCTTCAGTACGATTACGGCTTGCATTCTCAGTGGTTAAGGAGGCTCCCTAGCACCCCTTCCTCAGCGATTTATTATTTTAATATGGCTGGTTAGTAGCCATTTGTTCGTTATTTATGCAGAGTTTGGCAATATTGGAAGGATTTATGTAACAGAAGAGGACAGCAAGGTGTAGTAAACAAAATAAATCGCTTGGGAAAAGGTGTTAGGGAGCTTCCTTAACCGACGAGAATACGGGCGTATGTGTGTGTGTGTGTGTGTGTGTGTGTGTGTGTGTGTGTGTGTGAGAGAGAGAGAGAGAGAGAGAGAGAGAGAGAAGAAAGAAGAAAAAGAGAGAAAGAGAAAGAGAGAGAAAAGAAGAATACAAACAAATATCAAGTACCCCGATAGAGAAATCCAAGGTCCACATCTCCCCCCTGATTACTAACGCACCCAGTCTAACCATTTTTCGCACCCCAGCTCGCCAAATAAATGAAGATGCCGCAAAAATAACGCAAAATAAATGAAGATGGCGTCAAAAATTGCTGGAAATAAATGAAGATGGCGCCAAAAATAGCCGGAGGGAATGGCCAAAGTTTAGGTAGTGTTGTGTCGTTAAAGGAGGCGGGAATATTTACACTAGTACCCCCTTATACTCAACCCCCGACCCGCTGTGTAAAGAAAATGGAGAAGACTGTGATGGGAGCGAAGGAGATACAGGAAAAGAAGGGGAAAAAGGGGGGGAAAGGGGAATAACAAGGAGAAAAGGGGAAAGGGGAAGAAAATGGGGAAAGGGGGAAAAAGGGGAAGAAAAAGGGGAAAAGGAAAGAAAAAGGGGAAAAGAAAGCAAATATAAAAAGGAAGAGGGAGAAAAGAAAGAACTTATCGGAGGAAAAGAAAGACGTGGATGGGAAATTAGAAAAAAAAGTGAAAGAAAAATGAGAGGATAGGTAAAATGAGGAAAGGTAGAGGAAGAGAGTATGGAAAGGAAAGAAAGCGAAGGAAGATGGAAAAGAAATAGAGCAAAAATGAAAAATGAAAGAAAGAGGAAAAAGAAAAGAAAATGAAAGGAAGCAAAAGAGGAAGGAAACAGATAAAGAGAAAGGAAAGTAAAAAAGAGAGAGAGAGGGAAGGAAAACAGAGAGGAAAGGAAAAGAAAAAAGATCGGAATGTGAAAAAGAGAGAGGAAAAAGTGGAAAAGAGAAAGAAAAAAACAAAGATGAAAAAGGCCAGAGAAATAGCAATAGAAAAAAAAAGGACAGAGGAGGAAGAAAAAGTCTGAAAGAAATGTGGATGGAAAAGGGAAAGAAAATATATAGAGAAAGGAAAGAGTAATAGGACGAAGGAAAGGAGAAGGGAAGTGAGAGAAAGTATGGGGATAAAAGATTGAGAGACAGGAATGTGAGGAAGGAGTTTGGTGTGAGAGAGAGAGAGAGAGAGAGAGAGAGAGAGAGAGAGGTATTAAGAAATGGAGGGAAGGAGGGATTATGAGATGGGGAAAGGAGGGATGGAGGGAACGAGATGGTTGTGGAATTTCTTGTTTTTGGGAGAGAGAGAGAGAGAGAGAGAGAGAGAGAGAGTCTGCCTAATCATGTACAGGGATCATTATTTCTCCATAGCTTTAATTACAGGTTTAACGAGGTTGTAATCGTTTGGTTACGAGCACTATAACGAGAGAGAGGGAGAGAGAGTCTAATCACGTACAGGGGTCATTTCTCCATAGCTTTAATTACGGATTTAATGAGGTTATACGAGAGAGAGAGAGAGAGAGAGAGAGAGAGAGAAACACAACCAGACTGACGTAAAGGAAGAGGAACAAGAGGAAGAAAGAGGAAAAATAAAGGAAAGACAATCACAAAGGA
This sequence comes from Coenobita brevimanus, assembly GCF_032717465.1. Taxonomy (NCBI): domain Eukaryota; kingdom Metazoa; phylum Arthropoda; class Malacostraca; order Decapoda; family Coenobitidae; genus Coenobita; species Coenobita brevimanus. The sequence continues at coordinate 11,455,899 of NC_137044.1, forward strand.
AAAGATATCCCTTCAAGACAATGACGTAATCTTGCTTTTTTCAGTTTAGGAGAGATTTTCCGAATTGTAAACGTTAGATATACACCCCTGGCACCTCTTCCTTAGCTATTTATTTTTGGATGTGGCTGGTTAATATCTTTTTGTGTGTTATTTATGCGGAGTATGGTGATGTCTGAAGGATTTATTTAACACGGACTAGGACAGTAAGGTGTACTAAGCAAAATAAATCGCTTAGGAAAAGGTGTTAGGGATCTTCCTTAACCGACGAGAATACGGGCAATAGATTTTATTAACCCTTTCCTTATAAGACGTCAAGGAAGAATAAAAATGAGGGAAGGAAGAGTGAGACGAAGGAGGGAAGAAAGAATGAAGGAAAGAAAGAAAGGAAAAGTGAAAGAAAGAGGAAAAAAAGAAGCGATCGAAGGAAGAGTGAGAGAATTGAGGGAAGGAAAAATAAACAGGAACGAAGAAATAATGAAAGGAAGGAGGTAAGAAGGGAAAGAAGGAAGGAAGGAAGGAAAGAAAAACTAAGAAGAGAGGAAGAATGAAAGGAAGGAAGGAAGGAAGAAGGGAAGGAAGAATAAAAAGGAATGAAAGAGGAATGAAAGGAAGGAAGTAAGGAAGAAGGAAAGAAAGTGTGAAAAGCCGTGAGAAAAAAAGAGAAAAAGATGGAAAGGTGAGGAGGTAAAACGGAAGAAATTTAACAAAAAATAAGTAAGAAAGATCAAAGGAGGAGGAGTGAAAGGAAAAGACGATAGATGAGGAAGAAGATTAGTGTTGAGAGAGAGGAGATGTTACCCTAAGGAGAGAGAGAGAGAGAGAGAGAGAGAGAGAGAGAGAGAACAATAGGGAGAAAATAACCTCATCTCTTAAATTCCCCACACATTTTTCCCGACGCCACTTGGGGATGCTGGGGGGGTTGGGGACGAGGAAGAATTGTTGGCGAGAGAGGGGGGGGGTATTAAGAACTAGAGGGAAGGAGAGATTATGAGATGAGGAAAGGAGGGATGGAGGGAACGAGTTGGTTGAGGAATTTTCTTGTTTTAGAGAGAGAGAGAGAGAGAGAGAGAGACAATGAACAGCTTGACCACTGTTATAATCCACACATTCATACATCATCCAAACCTCCGGAAATAAAATAAAAAACTGAAATACAATAAACCAGAATGCAAATTAAACAGAAAACAAGAGAAATATAATAAGCCAAAAACAGAAAATATCTCCGTCCCCAAATTTTCCCGCCAAAACCCACGGCACGTCCACCTCAGCGCGGGTTCGAACCAATGGCGAATTCGGTGTATGTGGGAGGGTGGCCTAATCACTCCACCCTCCCCCCCCTCCCCCCTCACCAATCCCTAACTTCGTAAATCCCTCGAGAATCCTAGTTAGCAGGTCCCCTGGAGTGAGCGAGGGGAGATAAGAGATAGGGAAGTAGCCGATAGGAGGTCGAACCGAAATAAGAAATGGACGATACGTACGCCACAAGATAAACAAAAAGTAGAGCCAGTTGGAAGCGCAATCGAAATAAGAAGGGGACGAAGCAGACGAAATCAGATAAATACAAGTAGTAGCCCTCAGATAACGTGGCCGAAACTTAAAGTAGTCGAAGTAGATCAAACAATATAAATATTAATCGAGACAAAACAGATAAAGATAAGGGGGGGGAGGGGGACGAGCCAGACGAAACAAAATAAAGAGTAGTAACTGAGAGAAGGTAAAGCCGAAATCAGAGGGGGACGAAGGAGGCGAAAGAAAATAAAAGCAAGGTACAGTACAGA
>NC_137044.1:11460176-11467676 GCF_032717465.1 Coenobita brevimanus
AGGAGAGGGGAGAGAAGTGAATGAGGGAAGAGGAAAAATCTGAGACAAGAGGAGGAGGAAATTAGCAGGGAAAAGAAGGAAAGAAAAGAGGAGAAGAAAAACAAAGGACAGGGACTGAATGGAGAAAGTAAACAGAAAGGAGGGTAGGAAAGAAGGAGGAAGGTGAGAAGAGAGGCACGAAGAAGAAAGAGAACAAAGAAAGAGAGAACAAAAGAAAAGGAGTAAGAGGAGGAGGGAAGAAGGAGAAACAGAGGAAGGGATTATATGCAAGAGGGAAGAATTAGAAAGAGAAAGACACGATAAAGAAAAGGGATAGATGAAAGCGACAGACAGAAAGACAGAAAGGAAACAAAGAAGGAAGGGAATGATGAGAGAGCAAGAAAGAAAGAAATGGAGAGAGGGAGCCGACAGAGAGAAAGAAGGAAGTAAGGGAGAGTCGAAAAGAATTATGAAAGGAATGTGAGAGTCAGAATGAAGGAACTGGAGAGAAGGAAGTAAAGGAAGCGGAAGGAGAGGAAGAGGCAGGAGAAGAGAAGAAGAGAAAGAATATTGCAAACTAGCTCCGTGTCTGAGTGTCTTTTGTATATATTGTGATTCATTGTTGCAGAGATTGTGTTGTTGCAGTGGGTGTGTTGGTGGTGGTTGTAAGTGTTGGTGGTGGTTGTAAGTGTTGGTGGTGGTTGTAAGTGTTGGTGGTGGTTGTAAGTGTTGGTGGTGGTTGTAAGTGTTGGTGGTGGTTGTAAGTGTTGGTGGTGGTTGTAAGTGTTGGTGGTGGGTGTAAGTGTTGGTGGTGGTTGTAAGTGTTGGTGGTGGTTGTAAGTGTTGGTGGTGGTTGTAAGTGTTGGTGGTGGTTGTAAGTGTTGGTGGTGGTTGTAAGTGTTGGTGGTGGTTGTAAGTGTTGGTGGTGGTTGTAAGTGTTGGTGGTGGTTGTAAGTGTTGGTGGTGGTTGTAAGTGTTGGTGGTGGTTGTACGTGTTGGTGGTGGGTGTAAGTGTTGGTGGTGGTTGTAAGTGTTGGTGGTGGTTGTAAGTGTTGGTGGTGGTTGTAAGTGTTGGTGGTGGTTGTAAGTGTTGGTGGTGGTTGTAAGTGTTGGTGGTGGTTGTAAGTGTTGGTGGTGGTTGTAAGTGTTGGTGGTGGTTGTAAGTGTTGGTGGTGGTTGTAAGTGTTGGTGGTGGTTGTAAGTGTTGGTGGTGGTTGTAAGTGTTGGTGGTGGTTGTAAGTGTTGGTGGTGGTTGTAAGTGTTGGTGGTGGTTGTAAGTGTTGGTGGTGGTTGTAAGTGTTGGTGGTGGTTGTAAGTGTTGGTGGTGGTTGTAAGTGTTGGTGGTGGTTGTAAGTGTTGGTGGTTGTTGTAAGTGTTGGTGGTGGGTGTAAGTGTTGGTGGTGGTTGTCAGTGTTGGTGGTGGGTTGCAAGTGTTGGTGGTGGGTTGTAAGTGTTGGTGGTGGTTGTAAGTGCTGGTGGTGGTTGTAAGTGTTGGTGGTGGGTGTAAGTGTTGGTGGTGGTGGTTGCAAGCAGAGAGAAGGTGGAGAAAGAAGTGTACACAAAGATATATTACTCTTTTAAATGAAAACCCAGAGGGGAAAGAATGAAAATGAGAGAGAGAGAGAGAGAGAGAGAGAGAAAGTGGACGGGTGAGGAGAGAGGTGGAAGAAAGGAGAGATATTTACCTCCTCCAGACAATACCATCTTGCCTTTCACCCTTCTCTCTCTCTCTCTCTCTCTCTCTCTCTCTCTCTCTCTCTCTCTCTCTCTCTCTCTCTCTCTCTCTCTCTCTCTCCCTCCCTCCCCACCACCTTCCTCTTACCTCTCCCAGCTGTCTCATTTCTCTCCTTCTCCCCTCCCTCCTCTCCCTCCCCCCCCTCCTGCATAGCTCACTCCCCGTACCCAATTTTCTCCTCATTCCGTCTCTCATCTTTCTTACCTTGCCTCCCTCCCCCCCCTCCTCCCTCTCTTTCTCTCCTCCCTCCCTCCCTCCCTGCTCCCCATTCTTCCCCTTGCCTTTCCCTCTTGATCCCTCTCTACTCTCTTTTTACTTCCTCTTAATGTCACCAGTCTTTCCTTTCCTCTTTTTCCCCATTCATTCCCCCTCCCTTCCCATCCCTTCCGCCTTTTTTTCTCTCTCCCTCCCTTCCTTCCCACTCTTCCTCCGTCCACTCCCTCCCTCCACATCTCTCCTCATCCTCCCCTCCCTCCCTATTTGTCTTTTCCTCACTTTTCTCCTGGCATCTGCTGACCTCTGCTGACCCCCACTGACCTCTGCTGACTTCCCATGACCTCCCTTGGCCTTCAGTGACCTCCACTGACCATCCCTGAAGTCTGTTGACCTCTCCTGACTTCCGCTGACATCTGCTTACCTCCACTGACTCTCTTGACCTCCATTAAGCACTTATGAACTTTGCTGACCTCTTCTCACCTCCCCTGACCTCTTCTCACCTCCCCTGACCTCCACTGACCTCTCTAGTTTTCTGCTGACCTTTCCTGACCTCCTAACCTTCGCTGACTTCCACTGAGCGTTGCTGGCCTTCACAGAACTCTGCTAACATCCACTGACCTCTGCTGATCTCCATTGACTTCTTTTTGCCTCTGCTGACCTCCACTGACCCCTGCTGACCTCCCGTGTCCTCTGCTTTCTCCCCTGACCAATACTGATCTCCTTTGGCCTCCACTCACCTTCCCTGCCCTATCTCCACTGCCCTTCACTTACCTCTCCCGACCTCTACTGGCCTCTGCTGACCCATGCTGACCTCCCCTTATCTTCTCTGACCTCCGCTAACCTCTCCTGACTTGCCAACCTCAGCTGACCTCCACTGACCTCTGCTGCTCTCTGCTGACCCCATCTTACCTCTGTTGACCTCTCCTGACCTCTGCTGACCTCCACTAACCTCTGCTGACCCCGGGGAAATTACTCGTACTCTCCAACTGTGTTACGCCGGGTGGGGGAGGTCACTGTCTGTCCGTCTCTGTCTGACTCTATCGGACTTTATATCTTTCTGGCTTCAGTTATCCCTATATTATCTCTCTCTCTCTCTCTCTCTCTCTCTCTCTCTCTCTCTCTCTCTCTCTCTCTCTCTCTCTCTCTCTCTCTCTCTCTCTCTCTCTCTCTCCATCTATCTATCTATCTATCTACTGACGCCATTATAATTTACAATATCATTTTTTACCGTTATAAACCCATGTACACTACAATTTATTACTAACCATAAATGCCGGTCTGTGCATAAAATTGTACGTTCTTTTATGTTTGTGACTATTTAATTCGCTTTCTGTTTCTGCCTGTCTGTCTGTCTGTCTGACTGGAGGATCTGTTCACTGTTCACCTCTCTCTCTCTCTCTCTCTCTCTCTCTCTCTCTCTCTCTCTCTCTCTCTCTCTCTCTCTCTCTCTCTCTCTCCCTCTCTCTCTCTCTCTCTCTCTCTCTCTCTCTCTCTCTCTCTCTCTCTCTCTCTCTCTCTCTCTCTCTCTCTCTCTCTCTCTCTTTCTCTCTCTTTAATTACTCTATAACCCCTTCAACACGAGCACATATTCTCTATAATACTCTTGCTCTTCAATTTTGCTTTACTATAATATTTTTCGAACTGGAGGGTTAATAGCCCTCATTATCACATTCCTCACCAGATATCATCCCTAAGTAATCAGAAGAAACAAAGACTGAATTAGTGTGCGTAGAATTGAAAAGGCGTCCTGGGAGTGATGGGCTTACCTCCTCAGACACGAAAAAATATCCTTTGTGAGATGGCCAGAAGGAAGGGAAGAAAGATGGTGCTGCTTTGAAGAAATTAAGTGATATTTTTAAAGTCCCTTCGCCGAGAAAAGTTTGCCAAATGAATATACAGTAAAGGTCTGATGGAACCAAATGAGATAAGAATTGCGTTATCGTACTGTTCGCTTGCTTATCGTGAAATTTGTTCGGAAAGATGGAATGTAAAAAACAGATTACACACACACACACACACACACACACACACACACACACACACACAGGTAGACAGATAAATAGGCAAGTCATTAGATTGATAAGCACAGTAGAAAGGTAAAAAGTCAAATTGATAGAAAGATCTAAAACATTACATTCGTTCGTTTCCCGCAAATATACAGTACATTGTTTTTTTTTGTTTTTTTTTTTGTCTTTTTTTTATGAACTCGTCTTTCAGTGATGTAAAGAAGTTCGCTGGTTAATGAAGTATATTATTTGAATAGATTAGGTTATGAACAAAAAATATATATTATCATCATCATCAGTAGCATGTTTTTTTCCACCGCAGGAAGAGGGCCATTCCTGTCTTTCTCCACTCTGGTCCATTGGCTGTTAGCTTGTTCCATCCAATCCCAGGAATCTGCGAATCTCATCTCTCCATCTTGCTGTCAGCCTCTCTTCCTCTCACTCCATCTCTGGGTTGCCACTCAGCTACCCACGTTGTCCATCTGTTATCTGTTCTACGAAGGACGTTGACTTGCCCACTCTCTCTCTCTCTCTCTCTCTCTCTCTCTCTCTCTCTCTCTCTCTCTCTCTCTCTCTCTCTCTCTCTCTCTCTCTCTCTCTCTCTCTCTCTCTCTCTCTCTCTCTCCATGTGTCACCTAACTTTTTCCGTCCCATTCCTTATTGAAATCTCCATTGTTTACATTCCAAGGATTTTGTTGACTCACCTTTAGTATTTGTATGCCCCTAATATGTAGAAATATCGGTCGTTTATCAAGAAAAAAAATCGGTCATTAATCAAGGACAATTACTGGATAAACCGCCAGAGTGAAAGAAAAGATTGTTGAAAGATCTAATATGAAGAAAAATCCAATCAGTAATTTAAAACATAGACAGGTCGTTACGTCAATAAATACAGTAAAACCAAAAACAAAAACCAATCCGCTATAACGGTTAGACGAAGGCTTCTTTTTAAATATTTTATTTCCGTAACCGTTAGAGAAAATCCGTTAAACTATTAGACGAAGGCTTCTTTTTAAATATTTGACTTCCACAACCGTTAAAAAATAAATTGTTCGTTATCCAAAGTAAACAAACAGACAGACACAACGTAAAACCAGACTCCTTAAATATTTGTCTTTACTAACATAAAGAAGATTCCGTTCGTTGATCAAGGAAGAGAATTGGATAGACGGACGTGGGAGTGGAAGAAAGACTGATACCAACTCAATTAAATCTTGGCCGACATAAACCTTGCGGCTGGAGAGAAAGAGAGAGAGAGAGAGGGAGAGAGAGAGAGAAAGGGGGGGCACAAATAAATATTATATATTTAATGAAAACATTGAGGTATACACACACACACACACACACACACACACACACACACACACACACAGGGAGGGAGAGAGACATAAAACCTCTCGGGCCCGCATTTTTGGAGTAGTTTCCCATCGACCCGACGCTGACGCCCGCACGTTTTCTGTGGAGGCGAATTTTTATTTTTCGAGCGGTATAGTTTCTCGAAGTTTTAATGTCGCACTTTTTTTTTCCTCCTCTCGCTCGCTGTGTTCCTTTTCTTATATTTATCTGGTAATTTTATTAGCCTCTGTGCCACTGTGTCTGAAGTATGAGACTAGAATTTTTAAGACTGGAGTTTCTTTGGATATTAACTGTGGCGACTGAAATATTAACAACCTTATTTTTTATTCCCACAAGACAGTTTTATTAAATTATGGATGACCTTTCGTTTTTTAAATTTTGGCCTGTTAGTTGTGGTAGGCGGGGGCACTCACCATCCACTCACTCAATGTAGTTCTGCTCTCAGGTGTCTGCCCTGTCCTCTCCTCCGTCCTTCTTTCCTTCCATCATCTTCTGTCTTTCTTTCCTTCATTCTTTCCTCGTCTTTCTGCCTACGGGTGACTTTACACTCCCTTTTCTGTCATTCATTCCTTCATTCTTTCCTCTTTCTTCTGCCTGTGGGTGACTACACTGAGTGACAAGCCAAATGGTTTCCTGTACACCAGGAAACCATTTACTATGCTGGGTGGTAACCATATAACCGGATTTTGGCGCCTGGTGGTTTAGTGGGTAATTATTGTGCTCCTCGGATTGAGCCGGTGAAGGTTTATATCCAAGGGATGGTTGGGGTTTATTGCTCATGTAATGCCACTTAGGGATGAGTGAGGCTGGTCACTCTCATCTTAAATGTCAGGACCAACTGCCTAGCCCCGGGCTCCCACTCTCCTCATGGGGCAACGTAGGATTGGATGATAGATGGATGGATAGATATGATGGTATTTTGTCTTTCATGCTTCCCCAAAACGATTATATTCAGGGCTAGTTATGTTTGAATGTAGACGAGTGAATGAAAGCTAAAATAGTAAATCGTATACTGTAGATAGCAGTAGTTCTGATAGCCTCTGTTAAGCTTCATAAAATCGTCTAAATCTGCAGGACTAATATAAACAATGAGGGGATCAAGGTAGTGAAGGGGTTGAAACAGTGTGTAGTCAAGTGTAGTTTAGATGTGTAGCTCCGTTTGCTTAGGATGGCAGTAATTTGACAGCAGGGAAACGGATGGTGAACCAGGGGCAGGTATGGGTTTGTCCCGTTGGTTCACCCGTAATAGATATAACCTAACGCACGAGTATACTAACTTAAACCAAACCAAACCAAACCAAGCCAAACGAAACTAAACTAAACCAAACCAAATGAAACCAAGCCAAACCTAGCCTAAACCCGCCTTTATCTAACGAGACCAAAACAAACGTAACGGAGCCTACCTAACCAAACCTCACCTAGCCTACCCGAGCCTGAGAGATTTTTCCCTTCCTCCTCCTCCCGTCTTCTCTTCCCTCTCCTTCTTCTCATCTTCTTCTTGGTTTGCTTGGAGAAGAATTTTGAACTAAGCCTCATCACGCCATGTAGGCCAACTTACAACTCCCACCTACCACTCTCTCCCCACCCACCCACTTTCCCCGCCCACTCTTTCCTCACCCATTCTCCCACTACCCACTCTCTCCCCACCCACCCCACCTTCACCGTGCAGTAGGTGGTGGTGCTAATAACCCCCGTGTGATTATACCTGCCTCGGTTATTGACACGGGGCCCCTGGACGCCTGACACGTGTTGGATCCAAGCTTCGACATTTTGGATCCAGTCTGAAGCATGTTGGATCCAAGCTACGCCATATTGGATCCAAGATTTCCTTTCCTTTTTTTTTTTTTTTTTTGTTAGATTTCCTTCATTTGTAGTATTAAGAAAATTTTCAAAAGGTTTTTCTTGCATTCTTTCTGTTTATAGTTGGGTGCCTCTCTGTCCATCTATTAATTTGTCTGTCTGTCTGTTTTCTCTGTCTGTTTCATCTATCTTCTGTCGTTGTGTCTATTTAGCTCAATATTTTTCTTCATCTTTTTGATCTATGTATGTCCAATCCCAGACTTCATCCGGAGTAGCAGCAAAAAAACAAATAATAATGGTAATAATAATAATAGTAATAATGATAATAATAATAATAATAATAATAATAATAATAATCTCATCATTCCTGTCCACAACTCTCTACCAGCCCAAGCCACCTTGCCTCAT